>NW_027185889.1:18008567-18062256 GCF_028583685.1 Petaurus breviceps papuanus | reverse complement strand
GGAAGGAAGGAAGGAAGGAAGGAAGGAAGGAAGGAAGGAAGGAAGGAAAGAAGGAAGGAAAGAGAAAGAAAAGGAAAAGAAAAGAAAAGAAAAAAGAAAAGAAAAGAAAAGAAAAGAAAAGAAAAGAAAAGAAAAGAAAAGAAAAGAAAAGAAAAGAAAAGAAAAGAAAAGAAAAGAAAAGAAAACTATGAGGGCCATGACTGGGCGGAAAGCCCTCTTGGTTGAAGGAATGGTATGCACAGAGGATAGCAAATAGGTTAGCTTGTCATGGACATAGAGTATATGTGGGAGAGTAATAAAAAAAAATATCATACAATGAATCCAGACTTTGGAACCAAGGAAAGGAGCCATGGAAATTTTTTTTTCCTATAGCATCTGGAGTAACTGCTCCCTTATTTACTATTGCTTCATTAAAGGTAATGCATAGGAGAAATCCAGACTTGACCATGAGAAGCTTTGGCAGACATGGAAACAAAGTCAGCCAGCCAGAAATCATTTATTAAGTGCTTACTGTATTTCAAGCACTGTACTAAGTGTTGTCCATAGGAAGCAAAACAAAAACATGGTTCTTGTCCTCAAGGAGTATATATTCTAATGGGGAAATGAACATTCTAGTGGGGAAGAGGTCAGGAAAGGAAAGAAGAAATCGACAAGGACAAAACAGACATCTGCCTTTTACCAGACTCGAATGACGATGATTCGTCTCAGTTTTCTTTCTGCCAGACACCTTTACCCACCATTGTAACTGTGGAGGCTGCCTACCAAACCACAGGCTGTCAGTCAGTGTCTGCAGTGATTCTCACGAGTCACTGTCGTGAAGGAAGTTTGAAAAAAAAAATGAATCATGGGGCCGTGTTACCAAAGAAAATGGCGCATCTGAGGGGATGTGAATGGAATTGTAATAAACCCAGGGTCTCCTTCAGTCCCATCTTGTGTTTAGTGATACTATTATAACTTCAGAGCTCGAATACATTGAGGCTGGATCCCTCATTTTCCAGATGGGGAAAATAAGGCCCATGAAGATGAAGTGACTTAGGAGTATGGGATCATGGATTTGGAGCTGACAGAGACCATGGAGGCCACCTGGCCTAATCCCTTCATTTTGCAGGGGAAGAAACTGAGGACTAAGGAGTTGAAGTGATGTCTAAATCATAGCTTTAGAGCTGAACAGTAATTCTGAGGTCATCTAGTCCAGAACCCTCACTATGCAGATTAGAGCCTCGGGGATGGAAAAGTTGATTTGCCAAAGGTCAGACTGAAATCTATGATCCCATGATTCTGTTAAGACCTTCTTACTGGTACATTTTTAGGGAAAGAAACAATGATATGTAATTCCATGAGTGGAAGTGAAAGAGAAATTTTCTTCTCAAAATCTATGTGTATATATACATATACATTTGTGTGTGTGTATACATGCATACACACACATATATACTTATGTGTATATAAATATACATATTTATATATACAAAGTTGTAGAGAGGAAAAAGTAATCTCACTTTCATTCATGGAACTGCATATCACTTTACATACAATATGTTTGTATAGTATATATACTATACATATAACAAATATATTTAAATATTAAATTCCACATACTGAATTACAAACATTTTATATACTAGATTTTCAATTCAACAAACTAAAGTGAATTTTTTTTTACATCGCCCAGCAGAAAGAGTTCTCTATTTGGAGTCAGAGGACCTGGGTCCAAAAGTTACACCTGCCCCTCACTACCTTCAAGACCTCAGAAAGTCTTTGGAACCTCCTTGGCTCTCTTTTTCATCATTTTAAAAATGTTTTTGCTGTTGGTGGTGTGTGTAAATATGTGCATGTAATGTTTGTTTCTATATTATTACATATGTTACACATCTATATATATAAAATAACATGCAATTCCATGAACTAAAGTGAAAGATTACTTTTTCCTCTCAAGTGTGACATGTTTATTCTATATTTTTACCATGCATTTTCCCTTATATAGTATTATACATAATTACATGTGATACAGTATATGTTTGTATGTGTAATGATATGCAATTACATGAACTAAAGCGAAAGATCACTTTTTCCTCTCTCAAGTGTGACCTATCTATTCTCTATTTTAAAATGCATCTTTCTTTTCCGGTGTGTTCTTTTCCACCTGGGTGGTCTGCAAGCTGTCACCTCTTGGGTGTTTAGTATTCCCCTAGAACTGGCTGCTTTGATAAAATAAAACACTCAATTTCTGATTGTCAAAAGGGACTTTCAGCAGCGTCTAAAATGAGCCTCACCAGCTGTGTGCTGTGGGCAACCTGTCACACTGTCCCCATACTCTGTCAATCCCAGGCCACAGCAGACAAGAAATTACGCTGTTGGAGTCTGTTTCTCACCGTGCTCAGAAAGTTGGCTTCCTAGGCACTATGAGTCCTGCCAGACTGAAGCCAGGGGACCTTCAGTGGTGGCTAGAGAGAAAAGCAATGATGGGAGTGGATGAGCTAAATCATTTGTGAAGTAACTAGGTTGGTGAAATGCAACATGGTGTAGTTCAGGGGCTGGGAACTTGTTTTATACACACACACACACATATAAAAAAAAAATATATATATATGTATATTTTGGTAACTATATTTCCATAGGTTTGGTTTCCTTTGTATTTTATTTCATATATTTAAAAGCATGATTCTGGGAAGGAGTCCATAGGCATCACTAAGATTCTGCCAACGGGGTGTAGGATACAGCAAAAGTTAAGAGCCCTTGGTGTATTAGATTGAGTGCTGGACTTGGAGCAGAGGAGCTGAGTTCAAATCTCTGTCATTTATCAGCTATGTGACCTCTATCAATCTGTTTCTTCACCTATGAAATGAGTTATTTGAACAAGAACACCTGTCAGGTCCCTTTCAGCTTTAAATCTGTGATCCAAACATTCTGTTGCTCTCAAAGCCTCAGGTAATTTCCTAAAAGCACTAGCTAGAGATGAGTTGTGATCTCTGTCTGTGAAGGGAGTTCCCACACTGATGGAATTGCAACTCCTTGGCATTTTAATGTATTAGGTTGGCAGGTTGGAGAATCTCATACACTTAATATATCTAGATGTCAGTGAGTATGCCATCATATCTTTGTGGATGACGAGATATGGGCTGTTTGATGGTATAGTCAGGTATTTTTACAGCTGGTTGAACATCTAGAGTCAGAGTGCTGATTAATAATCAATCAATGTCAGCCAAGGGGGTGGTCTCTGGTGGTATGCCATTGGACTCTGCTTCAACATGCCTTGCCACTTTGCATACTGGGTAATGTAAAGTACATGTCATTGGGGCAATGGAATATACTTTTAGGGGTGTTAGGAGTTAAGGATAATCAAGATTTTACCATATCACTGTGTTAATCCAAAATCTTGGAGAAAATATCAAGTTAAAAAAATTTTACCCAGTATATTCAACTATAAACCACAAAGCCCCTCATTTTCTTTTTAAAAAATTATTACTAGGGGTGGCTAGGTGGCGCAGTGAATAGAGCACCAGGCCTGGAGTCAGGAGGACTTGAGTTCATACCCGGCCTCAGACACTTGGCACACTTACTAGCCGTGTGACCTTGAGCAAGTCACTTAACCCCAATTGCCCTCCAAAAAGCAAAAAAAATTATATATTAATAATAAATAGTGATAAAGAAATGAAATATTTTGATATGTACAACACTTGCTTTCTAGGAGGTGATGTAGGGTTGAAGATCAGGGTCTATGATATTTTGTTGGATTACATGACCAAAGAGTCAAACCTGTAAGGGTGGAAATGAACCTAGAATATAGGTGACAGCAGTGGGAGAACAAGAAGAAGTCTGAGGTCATGATGAGGACAAATGGAAGACATAGGAGCAAGCATGATGTAGGGAAAAGGAAGGATGAGAGGTTATTATTAGAAAGAATTACATGTTCAAAATTTAGGAAGTATTTTGGGGAAATAAATAAGTAATTGAATAAAATGATGATAAACTGTTTATTTAGCCCTTCTTATGTGCCAAGTACTCTACTAGATACTGGGAATACAAATAAAAAATTAAGACAGCTCCTGTACTGAAGGAGTTTACTTTCTAATAGAGGGAGAAAATTCCTCTGCCCATATGGAGAGTCATAGCCTCGTATGTGGCTGTTATTGCTTATATTTCACAAGACATGTTGGTGTTTTTTTTTGGGGGGGGGTTAGATTTTTTCTTCCCTATTTATTCTGTCATTGCTTTTTTTCCTGAAAAAAAAAACTGGGACAATTAACTCTTTTGTCTAATGTAGTTTTCATTCATGATTTCTTGAAAAATATAGCTCTGCAAATCAAGCTTTGAAAAAGCCCACTGGGATTAAAATGGATCTACCTGATATTCCTTTAAACACAAAGAACTGACTCTTACTTGTGTTTGTCCTTCATTTTTGAAGAGGACCATGACATCATGGAAAGGATGACATGACTTGCAGCTGACGTGGATTTAAGTAAGGGAAGACTGTGCAAGGTCACCAGCCTCATTTTCTCCTCCAGGGCCATCTGGGTCCAGTGACCAGACATTCATCAGGACAATGGGTGGGTACTAAAAGGTCCAAGACCAATATTCACCTGCTCATTGTTTGGGTTTTGATGGCTCAGAGTGGGCATAAAAAGAAATTGTTTCTTTTCTGGCCAGAAACTCTGAGGGTCTTTCCCTCCCAAAGTGATTCTTTTGGAAGTCAAACTAGAATGTCTTTTGCCTCAATTCTTACCTAGTCTTCAATCATTGAATGGGTTTTGCCTTAAATAAACTGAGACCTGGGAAAGACCTTAGTATAAAAAGACCAGGAGCAGGGCGGGGGGGGGGGTAGGGACCTGTGACCCCGAGGACACATGTGGCCCTCTAAGTCCTCAAGTGCAGCCCTTTGTCTGAATCCAAAATTCTTTATTCTGTGAAGTTTGGATTCAGTCAAAGGGCCACACTTGAGGATCTGGAGGGCTACATGTGGTCTTAAAGCCACAAGTTCCCCACCCCTGGGTCAGGGTCTCCCACTATATCACTGGCCATCTCCAGTGATCCTGGGCCATCTCCAGTCATCCCAATCTATTTCTTGCCACTGGACTCCCATGACTGGAGGAGAGAGTGAGGCAGACTTTGCATAGTTCTGACTCCCTTAAATCCAATTCACTTGCAAGTTATCACCTCTTGATGTCATCAATCTTCTTTGAGAACAAAGGATGAACAACAGTAAAGGGAGGGGAGAATATATATAAAGGATTGATGGTCAGGTTTTGGTTTGTGAAATCATAAGGATGATAAATAGAGCTATGAGGGATTTGGCTAATTCCTCATTTCCAAAGATGACCACAGTAGAGAAGAACAAAATCAACAGAAATGGAGGAGGTAGATTAATTTGAGGACAAGGGCATTAGAAAGGTAGTTAACTTGAATACTGAAATGATTACAAGAAAAATCAAAGGGATTGGAGTATAAAAGAAGACTGAGAGAGGTGATTGAAGTCATTGGGGAAGGGGAAAGAAAGTAACCTCCCAGCTAGATCATAAAATTTTAGAGAGTAAGAAACACGTTATTTCTTTTGGAATCTTTCCCAGGATCTAGCATAATGACTTGAAGTCTTCCATCCATTGATCCATCCATCTGAATCTTTAAATATCTACTATCTACATGTTACTGTACTAGGAAAAAAAGACCAAGAGAAAAAAGACAATTTCTGATATCAACTGCATCACAGTCTACTGGGGGACATGTACAAGGCAAATATGAAAAAAGTGTTGTTGCTTTTACTTGCCTAACATTAAATTTTCTTTGCAACAGAAGGACTCTAAGGCTATGGTTCTTACCTTTTTAGCATGTGTCATGAATTTCTTTCAGTCTTGTGAAACCCATTAAACCTTTTTGAAAATGGTACTTTGAAATCCACAAAATAAAATATATAGGTTAACAAAGGATAACAATTATATTGAAATTCAGTATGATTTTTTTTAAGTTCATAGATGCAGGGCTAAAAATTTCTGCTATTGAGATTTGTCTCCAGGAGTCAAGATGGCAGAGTAAGAAGCAAGTCACTCTCATCCTCCCTAATTGATCTCTGAAAGCACAGAAAATATCACCCCAGAGGGGTGGCTAGGTGGCGCAGTGAATAGAGCATCAGCCCTGGAGTCAGGAGGACCTCAGTTTAAATCCGGCCTCAAACACTTAACACAAAAACTAGCCATGTGACCTTAGGCAAGTCACTTAACCCCAAGTGCCCTCCAAAAAAAATATATCACCCCAGGAAAAACCCTGTAATAGCTGAACCAGCAGAAAGACAGGGTACAATATTATTGTAGACCAGGAAGCTTGGGGAACTCACAAGAAAGGTCTCTCTAGCTCTGGGGGAGGACAAGATGGCAGATGTCCCACCAAACAAGTGTCAAGCCCCACCTCAGCAAACCTGGGGGAGATCCTGAGCCTCAGGGTGATGGAGCAGGCAAGTGACAACAGCAGAACCCCTACGTGCTTCAGCACAGGCAGGGGAACCCATAGACACCAGCTTGGGAAACCACCATGTGTACTGGTATTCTCCAGCAGCCAAATCTCCCAGTGCTTCAGCACAACTCCAGGAGGCACAGTTCCAGGCTGGCAGACATCCTCCAGCAGTCAAACATTCGAGTGCCAAGCCTGGGTGAACAGATATCCCCCAGGGCCAGAGAGCTTCAGTGTGGCTGAGCCCAGCTCAGCACCAGGTAAGCTGCCAGACTCCCTACAGCCTCCAGCTGTCAGCACCTGAGGTCCCAGCTCACAAAGCCAATTAGCAGGTCCTGGACCCCCAGCACAAGAAGCTTGAGTCAGTGCCCCCTGTGCTCCAGCAGGAGAGCTCAACTCTAAAAGCCAGGAATTAGGCAAACACCATGAGCAAAAAGCAGAAACAGACCGCAACCAAAGATTCTTATTATGGGGACAGGGAAGATCAAGGCACAAAATCAGAAGAGGTCAACACTGTCAGCATACTCACATCTGAAAGCTCAAAGGGGAATATGAACTGGTCTTAAGCCCAAAAAGCCTTCTTGGAAGAGCTCAAGAAGGATTTTAAAAGTCAAATAAGACAGGTAGAAGAAAAAATAGGAAAAGAAATGAGTGCTATGCAAGAGAGAGACAACAGCTTGGAAAAGGAAGGAGAAAAAACGACTCTACAATACAAGTCCTTAAAAAGTAGAATTGGCCAAATGGAAGAGGAGGCACAAAAACTCACTGAAAAGGAGAACTTCTTAAAAAGTGAAAAGGGCCAAATGGAAAAGGAGGTGCAAAATCTAATAGAAAAAAATAATTTGTTAAAAATTAGAATTGGGCAAGTAGAAGCTAACGACTATCTGAGAAATCAATAATCAGTCCAACAGAAACAAAAGAATGAAAAAAATGGAAGAAAACATAAAATACCTCATTGGTAAAAGACCTGGAAAATAGATGCAGGATTGACAATTTAAATTTTTTTGGTCTACCTGAAAACCATAATGAAAAAAGAGCCTGGATAGCATCTTTCATGAAATGATCAAGGAAAACTACCCCTGAGGTCCTAGAACCAGAAGGTAACATTCATCAAAAGAATCACCTCTTAAAAGAGATCCCAAATTGAAAATTCTAAGGAATATTGTAGCCATATTCCAAAATTACCAGGTTAAGGAGAAAATACTGCAAGCAGCCAGAAAGAAACAATTTAAATATCATGGGATTACAGTCAGGATTATGCAGGACCTTGCCACTTCTACATTAAAAGATCAGAGGGTGTAGAATATGATATTCCACAAGGCAAAAGAACTTGAATTACAACCAAGGATTGACTACCCAGCAAAATTGAGCATAATCTCTCAGGGGAGAAGATGGAAATTCAATGAAATAGGTGAATTCCAAACCTTCCGGATGAAAATACCAAAATCAAACAGAAAATTTGATCTTCAAATTCAACACTCAAAAGAGGCATAAAAAAGGTAAATAGGAAAAAAATAACACATTGTTAATAAGGGCAGACTGTTTATATCCCTACAAGAGAAAATAACCTTTGTAACTATTGATAACTGTACTGTTATGCCATTTAAAGGGGGACATATATATAGACAGAGGGTGTGGGTATAAGTTGATTTTGATGAGATGATAAAACATCTAATTAAGTGGTGAAAGGGGATTGTACTGGGAAAGGAGGACTCAGGCCAGGATAAATTACATCACATGAAAAGGCACAAAAATTTATCACAGTAGAAGAAAAGAAGGGAAGGAGATGAGCATTGCTCTGATCAGATTTGGCTCAAAGAGGGAATAACATAATCACTTAGTCATAGAAATCTAACTTACCCTATGAGGGGGGAAGAAGTAGATGGGAGGGAGGGAACAAGCAGTTAGGGTAAAGGGGAAGAAAAGGGAATGGACTGACAGAAGGGAGGGCAGACTGAGGGAGGAGATAGTTGAGAGCAAAACTCTAGTGAGAAGGGAAAGGGAGAAGGGAGAGAGAAAAGTATAAATGGTGGTGGGGGGGAATAGGATAGAGAGAAAGACACAGATAGTAGTAATAACTGTGAATGTGAATGGGATGAACTCTCCCATAAACTGGAAGCAGATAACAGAGAGGATTAAGAACTATAATCTTAAAATATGTTGTTTACAACAAACACATTTGAAGCAGAGATACACAAAGAGTAAAGGTAAAAGGGTGGAGCAGAATATATTATGCTTCAACTGAAGTAAAAAAAAAAAGCAGGTGTAGCAATCCTGATCTCAGACAAAGCAAAAGCAAAAAAAGATCTAATCAAAAGAGATAAGGAAGGAAACTGTATTCTGCTAAAAGACACCATAGATGATGAAGTAATATCACTACTAAACATAGATGTACCAAGTAGTATAGAATCCAAATTCTTAGAGGAGAAGTTAAGGGAGTTACAGGAGGAAATAGACAGCAAAACTATACCAGTGGGGGGGACTTCAAACTCCCCCTCACAGAACTAAATAAATCTAACCTCTAAATAGACAAGAAAGAAGTTAAGGAAATAAATAGAATTTCAGAAAACTTAGATATGTTTGACCCCTAGAGAAAATTGAACGGGGATAAAAAGAAATATACCTTTTTCTTGGCAGTATGTGGCACCTACACAAAAAAATGACCATGTATTAGGGCAAAAAACCTCAAAATCCAATGCAGAAAGATAGAAATATTAAATGCATCCTTTTCAGATCATGATGGAATAAAAATTACATGCAATAAAGGGCAACAGAAATACAGATGAAAAATTAACTGGAAACTAAATAATCTAATCCTAAAGAATGAATGGGTCAAACAACAAATCATAGAAATAATCAATAACTTCATTAAAGAGAATAACAATAATGAGACAACTTAGCAAAAGGGAAAGTTTTATATCTCTAAATTTTTACATGAATAAAATAAAGATACCAATGAATTAGACATACTACTAAAAAAAAACTAGAAAAAGAACAAATTAAAAATCCCCAATTAAATGCCAAATTAGAAATTCTGAAAACCAAAAGAGAAATAAATAACATTGAAATTAAGAAAACTACTGAACTAATAAACAAAACTAAGAGCTGGTTTTATATTAAAAAAAAACCTTTGGTTAATTTGATTTTTTTAAAAAGAAAGAAGAAAACCAAATTAACAGCATTAAAAATAAAAAGGGTGAATTCATCACCAATGAAGAGGAAATCAAAACAATAAGTAGGAGCTATTTTTGCCCAACTGTATGCCAATAAATTTTACAATCTTACTGAAATGGATAAAGATTTATAAAGATACAAATTGCTCAAATTAACAAAAGAGGAAATAAAATACTTAACCCTATTTCAGAAAAAGAAATTGAACAAGCAATCAATGAACTCCCTAATAAAAAATCTCCAGGGTCAGATGGATTTACAAGTGAATTCTATCAAGCATTTAAAGAACAATTAATTCCAATATTATATAAACTATTTGGGAAAATAGATGAATGAGTATTACCAAATTCTTTTTATGCCATAATATGTTGTTCATACCTAAGCTGGGAAGAACCAAAACAGAGAAAGAAAATTATAGACCAATTTCCCTAATGAACACAGATGCAAAAATTTTAAATAAAATATTAGCAAAGAGAATACAACAACTTATCTCCAAGATGATACATTATGACCAGGTAGGATTTATACCAAGAATGCAGGGCTGGTACAATATGAGGAAAACTATCAGCATAATCGACCATATCAACAACAAAACTAACAAATCATATGATTATCTCAATAGAAGCAAAAAAAGCTTGTGACAAAATACAATACCCATTTCTATTAAAAACATTAGAAAGCTTAGGAATAAATTGAGTCTTCCTTAAAATGATTGGTAGCATCTATCTAAAACCATCAACAGCTTTATATGTAATAGGAATAAGCTAGAAGCATTTCCAATAAGATTAGAGGTGGAACAAGGGATGTCCACTGTTGTTCAATATTGTACTAGAAATGTTAGCTTTAGCTATAAGAAAGTGAAAGAATTAAAACAGGTAAAAAAGAAACAAAGCTATCACTCTTTGCAGATGTTATGGTGGTATACTTAGAAAGTCCTAGATAATCAAGTAAAAACTATTTCAAATAATAAACAAGTTTAGCAGAGTTGTAGGATATAAAATAAACCTACATAAATCATCAGCATTTCTATACATTGCTAACAAAGACCAACAGTAAGAGACAGAAAAAGAAAACCCATTTACGTAGACATAAAATATTTGGGAATCTACCTGCCAAAACAAACCCAGAAACTATATGGATTCAATTACAAAACACTTCTCACACAAATAAAGTCAGATCTAAATAGTTGGAAAAAATCCCCCCCCCCCAAAAAAAAAAATCCCAGCCCATGGGTAGGCTGAGCTAATACAATAAAAATGATAATTCTACCTCAATTAAATTACTTATTCAATGGCATATCAATCAAACTATTATTTTACAGAGAAAAATTATTTTATAGAGCTAGAAAAAAATAACAAATCTCATCTGGAAGAACAAAAGGTCCAGAATATCAAGGGAGTTAATGAAAAGAAATGCAAGTGAATGTGGTCTAGCTGTACCAGATCTTAAATTGTACTATTAAGCAGCAATCATCAAAACTACTTGGTACTGTTTAAGAAATAGAGTGGTGGATCGGTGGGATAGGTTAGGTACACAAGACACAACAGTTAATGACAATAATAATCTACTATTTGATAAACCCAAAGACTCTAGCTTATGGGATAAGAACTCACTATTTCACAAAAACTGCTGGGAAAACTGGAAAATAGTATGGAAGAAACTAGGCATAGACCAATATCTTATGCTGTATACCAAGATAAAGTCAAAATGGGCACATGATTTAGAAAAAGACTGATACTATAAGTAAACTAGGAGAGCAAGGAATAGTTTACTTGTCAGATCTATGGAAAACGGAAGAATTTATGACCAAACAAGAGATAAAGAACAATATGAGGGGCAGCTAGGTGGCTAAGTGAATAGAACACTGGCCCTGGAGTCAAGAGGATCTGAGTTCAAATCCGGCCTCAGACTCGGAATACTTACTAGCCAAGTGACTTTGGGCAAGTCAGTTAATCCCAAATGCCCTCCAAAGGCAAAAAAAAAGAACAATATGAAATGCAAAATGGATAATTTTGACTACATTAAACTGAAAAATTTTTGCATAAACAAAGCCAATGCAATCAAGATTAGAAGGGAGACAGAAAGCTGGGAAACAATTTTTACAACTAATATCTCTGATAAAGACCTCTATATTCTAAAATACAGAGAGAACTGAGTCACATTTATAAGAATACAAGTCATTCCCCAACTGATAAATGGTCAAAGCATATGAATAGGTAGTTTTCAATGAAAGAAATTAAAGCTATCTACTATTTTTTTCATATCTAATATGAAAAAAATGCTTCAAATCACTACTGATTAGAGAAATGCACACGAAACAACTATGAGGTACCACCTTACAGATTGGCTAATGTGACAAAACATTAAAATGACAAATGCTGGAGATGTGGGAAAACTGAAACACATGCATTATTGGTGGAGTTGTGAACTCATCCAACCATTCTGGAGAGCAATTTGGAACTACACCTAAAGGGCTATAAAATTGTACACACCCTTAGACCCAGCAATACCACTTCTAGGACTGTATCCCAAAGAGATCATAAAAACAGGAAAAGAACCCACATGTACAAAAGTATTTATTGCAGCTCTTTTGGTGCTGGCAAAGAACTGGAAATTGAGGGGATATCCATCAATTGGGGAATTACTGAACAAGTTGTGGTATATAAATATAATGGAATACTATTGTGCTATAACAAAAGATGAGTAGGCTGACTTCGAAAAAACCTGCAAAGACTTATATGAACTGATGCTGAGTGAAGTGAGCAGAACCAAGAGAACATTGTACACAGTAACAGTCACACTGTGCAATGACAGACCTTGATAGACTTAGCTCTGTTCAGCTATGCAAGATCCTTTAAGACAACTCCAAAAGACTCACTATGGAAAATGCTATCCCCATCCAGAGAAAGAATTTTGGAGTCTGAATGCAGATGGAAACATACTATTTGCTCTCCTTTTCTTTTGTCATTTTGTTTCTTCTTTCTCATGGTTCCTCCCATTAGTTCTAATTCTTCTTTACCTCATGACTAATGTGAAAATGTGTATGCATAAGTAGAGCCTATACCAGATTGCACACTGTCTTGGAGAAGAGAATAGGAGAGGGTGAAGGAGAAAATTCAAAACCCAAAATCTTATGGAAGTGAATGCTGAAAACTAAAAAAAAATAATAATAGTTAATCATATTTTTAAAAGAAATTCCTGCATTATAGACCAAGTTTTTCACTTAGAATCATAAAACTGAAATCTCACCTGATGACCCTAGGTGTAAAGACCCTATGCAAGTCACTTAACCTCTGTGGATCTTAATTGCTGGGATTTCTCTGCCAAGAGAGGCAACATAATGCAGTGAGAAAAGCAGCTAATTTCAGTTCAAAGTCTCTGCCTACCTACCTCTCAATGGACAGAACACTTAACCTCTCTTGGCATCAGTTTCTTTTTCTGAAAAAATAGACTGAATGATTTCCAAGGTCCTTAGGAAATTATTTCCAGACCTTAGAATTCTATATAAATGCTAACAATTATTGTTGTTATAGTTATTCTTGCCCCAAGAGCTTACACATACACACACACTCACTAATCCTTCTATTCATGTGTAAGGTATTTAGGATTATAATTTACTCAAGCTTGAAAAATGTACCCTTTCTTCCTTGCTGATACTTTCCAAGCCTACAGATAGATAATGTTGAACCACATTCTACATTGACTGGTTCCTCTCGTTTA
Organism: Petaurus breviceps papuanus; assembly: GCF_028583685.1. NCBI lineage: Eukaryota > Metazoa > Chordata > Mammalia > Diprotodontia > Petauridae > Petaurus > Petaurus breviceps. Next base: position 18,048,927 of record NW_027185889.1, on the reverse strand, counting down.
TTCTTTTTTTCTTCTCAAAAGAAATATGGCAGAGATAACGGACCAAAAGAGTTTACAGATCTTGAATGAACATGAGGCAATCCATTAAAAATGACACAGTGGTGTTTTCATGATGACGAATTTGGATCTACACTTCCAATGTGGACCCATCCCAGACCTGGTGGGGCAGGGGGTGGCGGAACATGAAACAGGTTGTCAGAAATATGAGTCCAAAATATGAGTCAACCGAAGACACACACAAACACACACTTACATAAATCCCCCCCATCATAATTGAAATACAGCTGGTGAATTTCTATATGAGAACAAAAATCAGTGGAACAACTCCGCTGATAAAGTTAGAGTGCTGTCTCAAAGTTTGCTGTGATGATGAATGCTCTTTTCTTAATGAGAATGCTTCAAAATATTAAATATGTAATCTAAGAATAATCTGAACACACTGCACGTTTTCATAATTAGTTCGTCACTTTTATTTACTTCATGTATAATACATAACAGCCTACATCATAAAATAAATTAACAACTAAATGTCAGATCCCCTCCTCCCCTCACACTTAGGCCATCTGCTTAGGTACTCAGAGTGACACCCACTGGCACGAGGAAATATATTGCCAGATAAAATTCTTACCATCACTAGAAAGTCATGTTTCAAATCATTGACCCTCTGCTCCCTTCCTTAGTTTGGTTATGCCCTTGCCTTCCAAACTTAGGTTACAGTCTGATCCACAGCACTAGTTCTGAATCTGTATAGATCTCTAGTAGTGTAGGGGAAGGAGTTTTGGGGAGCTTGGAAGTAGTCTGAGAATTCACAAGCTTTATCCTTTTAAATCTTTATTTAGATCCAACAAAATATGCAACCTAATTCAGTTGTAATAAATAAGTCAACATACTTTCAGTAGACTGAACAATGAATCTTGTACCTAAATACATATCACTATTTTTCAAATGCCTATACTTGTGTGCCAAATTAAACACGAATTCCTTTTAAAAACATGCTTATGTTCATGGTACCTTTTTGTCATCATGTATTTTCTCAAGCGATGGATATTAATAGGACAAGCACTGTTCATCAAAAATATAACTAGGGTGGGGTGATTAGGACTTTTTAACAAGGTTCTAAACCAACAGGTGATAGCACTTGAGGTTTCTCATAGAACGAACAGAGTTTGGCACTTAGTTAACAAGAATAATTATCTAAGATAGAATGCTACCAGACATTGGGTGGTTATGAGCCTCTTCCCTTCCTTGCCTGTCGGAAGGAAGGAAGGAAGGAAGACATTTTGAGAATGCCCTTCATGTCATTTGCTTTGGGTTTAGTTTGTGGGGCTCACCCCAGACACACACACATACACACACACACACACGCACACGCACACATACACACACACACACACACACCAATTGTGGTTCTGTTATCATTTAGGTTTTTTGATATTAAAATAGGACCTTCCAACTCAGTAAAGGTTGAGAATCACTTTCAACACATAATCAATTGTCCAGACACAAGAAGTTGTCTCTTACATGCTTTATCCTAGTATTATCTTCCCTTTCATGATTTGAATGTCTAAATATTAATTAGCAAATAATTATCTATATGACTTGGGGCCCTTAATATCTGGTTCAGTCTCTGAACCCCACTTTTAAAAGTGAAGGTGATAGGGAGTATTCTGGCCAAATGCCCTTCCCCAATGGAACTCAGAGCTAGAAGAGTTACTGGAACTAACTGGAAAGCCCTTCCTCTTCACCTCCGCCACTTGGAATCCTTGGGTTTTTTTAAGATTCAGCCAAAGTCCCATCTTCTGCATGAAGTCATTCTTGGTCTCCCTTGCCCCCACCAACTGCTAGTGCTTCCATTCCCCAAACTAACTTGCATTTACTTTGTATATTTTTGGTCATATAGACTATCCCCATCATTAGCAAGTAAGCTCCCTGAGGGCAGTAACTGTTTTGCATTTGTCTTCATATCCACAGGCTTAGGCCATTGGGTGGCACATAGCAAACACTTAATAAATGCTTGTTGACTGACTGAATGACTGCCTGATTAGCAGACTCCAGTATCTTTTGCACCAAACTGAAGAAAATTAAATTCATTTGAAAAGTAAATTCCTTTAGGGCAGAAACAGTCTTTGTCTTTGTTTGTTTTGCTTTTTGGAGGTTATTTGGGGTTAAGTGACTTGCTCAAGGTCACAGTTTTTTGTGTTAAGTGTCTGAAGCCAAATTTTAACTCAGGTCCTCCTGACTCCAGGGCCAGTGCTCTATTCACTGTGCCACCTAGCCACTCCCAGTCTTTGTCTTTGTGAACCAGTCTATTTTATTGTAGGGGCTTAATAAGATGCTTGTTCTATTGAATCACACTGAATTGAACTGAATGTTGGATTAAGACAGAGTATCAAGTTTGGTCATTTCTGATGAGGAGATCATAGACTGAGATCTGGAAAAGATCTCAGAACACAACACCATAAGCTCCACATGATATAAGCAAGAGTTTCAGGAACCTAGGCTAGAATAAAAACATCTGGAGGACAAGAATTGTTTTCTTTTTTTATCTTTGTGTAACTCATTTGTGCCTAGCACAGTGTCTGATACTGAGTAAACATTTAATAAATGCTTGTTGATTAACTGATACAAAACTTATTTTCTCTCTTTTTCTTTCCTTCCAGTTCTCTATTCGTCTTCATCCCCTCTTTCACAAGAACAAATGTGTAAACACAACAAACATTTTATATATGTACATATACATGTATGTGTGTACATGCATAAACATACATACACACATATATCTCTATAGAAATTCTACTCAGGTTCTGTCATGCAGATGATGAATTGGAATGGAACACGATCAAAAAGGAATGATAATAATATAATAATTAATAATAATGATGATGATAAAACAACATTTACATAATGTTTACTATAAGCTAAGCACTTCATAAATATTATCTTATTTTATCCTCACAAAAACCCTGGGAGATATGTGCTATTATTATCCCCATTTTACAGATGAGGAAACTGAAGCAGAGAGGTTTAAATGACTTGCCCAAAGGCACACAGCTAATAAGTATCTGAGACAGGATTTGAACTCAGGTCTTCCTGACTCCAAGTTCAACATTCTATCTACTCCATCACCTTAGCATGAGTTCCAAGCCAGGAAGTCTTGATCTGGCTAGTTTTCAATCAGCCCAACATGAACAGGGCCTTAGTTTGGCCAATCTGAAAAATGTATGACATTTGGTGCTATCTCTAGGTTCCCATCTTTCTCTTACCATTATGAATGCCTTTTTGAAGCATTTCCATATCCATTGTACATTCATGTTATCACGCAAGAAGAAGAGAAGACAAAAGAGAAGAGAAAGGCAGGTGACATGATTTCCAATACAAATTTTCAGCATGGAGCTCACCACACTTGAAAAGTAAAGGCTTTACAGCATTTACTTTGCTAAAAAGTTAGGCCAAAAACCTATCCCCCCACAAACTTTTTCAGGGGTTTTAATACCAAATTCTAATATTAACTCCCTTTGTGATTTTGGGTAAATTACATAACCATGCCCCCACCCCTTGCTTCCTCTGCCAAAGAATAATAAAAATAATTTCTTGTTCCTATAACACACCTTTTATCACTGAAGCTCAGAGGCTTGTATTACTTCCCTACCTACCACTCATGCTGTGCTGTGAAAATTAATTAGCTAATGTCTGGAAAGTGCTTTCAAGATGAAAAGTACTATGTAAGTGTTAAGTGCCACCCAAGAGTGCCAATGAGGACAACCCAATAGAGAACCTATTAGGTCTTCTGGGAAATGAGTGAATAGCCAGCTAGAAAAAGCTGGGTGACAAAATTAAAAATGAAAGAAAGAAAGTAGCCTTCCAGAGAAGATTCAACAAAACCCACACCATTTACCATGTAAACAAACACAGATGTATTTACAAGATGAAGAGAATCAATTCTGGGGCTTGGGTAGGGAAAGAGAAACTAACTCTTCTTTCTTTGGAGGAATATTATTATTTTAGAAATGTCATGGGGAAGTAAATGGAGATTAGGATTAAGTTGACTGGCTGGGAGTGATGGGGTGGAGACAGAGAAAATCTGATGAAAAAACAATGACCTACAGACTACTGAGCTTGAAGAGCAGGAAGGATAATGGTTCAAGGGGTATCACTACTAATGATAGCCCTAAATTACCCAGGATCCCCCTGGAACTGTCCCTGCAAGTAGAAATAAAGGGGCGGGGGGAGTTCAGATGCCCAGGATTCAGAACCACTGGACAAGGCCGAATCTGAAAGCAACCAAGATGGGCCTTAAGTCCATGATATAAGTGAATTGGTTGAAGTAACTGGGCATTTCTGAACTGGAGAAGAGAAGACTCAGGGAGAGTATGGTAGCTGTCTTCAAGTATTTGAAGGATTCTACTTCCCATTTAAACTGTACATATCTTGTAAAAAAAAAAAAAGCTTTTTAAACAAATTGTATACTATTTCTCCCATTAGAATGTGAATTCCTTGAGGGCTGAGAGCACATTTTTGCCTATCTTGATTACTAGCACTTAACAGAGTACTTGGCACTTAATGTTTGCTGACTTGTTGTTCAGTTGCACCCAACATGTTGGAGTTTTCTTGGCAGAGATACTGGAGCACTTTGCCATTTCCTTCTCCAGCTCATTTTACAGATGAGGAAACTGAGGCAAACAGGGTTAAGTGACTTGCCCAGGGTTACACAGCTAGTAAGCATCTGAGGCCAGATTTGAACTCATTTAGATGAGTCTTCCTGACTTTAGACCCGGGTCTCTATCTGCTGTACCAACTAGCTGCCCTTTTGACTTGACTGACTGACAAAACCTGGAGCTGTGGGTGGAACCTGAAAAGAGGTCCATTTAGGCTAGATGTGAAGAAGAGCTTCCTAGTGATTAGAGTTGTCCAAGGGTGGATGGATGCCACAAAAAGTAGAAGATTCTCTTTCCTTGGATATTTTCAGGAAAGTACTGGATGACCACTTGGCAGGGATTTTTCATCTATCAGTTGGACTGGGTCCCATGGTGCCAATATTGTATAGGTGTAATTTTTCCCCAGGAGAAAGTATACTTCCAGAGACTCAAATCATAGTCCCCCACTAGTTCAGGCTACCACATGGACACTGTAACCCCAAGATTCCTTGACTGAGTTACCCTTTCCCAATTCCCACCATAGCTTTCATGGCAGTTAGATTCAGAATCTCTGGAGGTTGGGCCATACCCCTAACACTGCTTCTGCAACTCAGTCATCTCTACCACCATCCCTAATACTCAATTGAATTTGTCACAGTACAAGAACTTCTAGCTACAACATTAGACCCCCTATCCTTCTGAACTTTTTAAATTCAATAACTTAGCAACCATATCTCCAAATGCTTTCAATACCCCTGGAACAGGGTAGGCCTAGTAACATTAACTTATTAAGATCTAATCTATTCTTACTTTGTTTCTAGTTTTGCTCCCAAAGACTCATCCTCAAACTGAGAAATACATAGCAAAAGTAACAAATACAGGAACTCAAGATAAATGATGAGATGATAGTACACATAGATGTCTTCAATGAATTGAAGTCACCAGACCCAGATGAATCCCCAGGATGGGGAAAGAGCTTTTGGATGGTAGTGGATGTTAGTGTTAAGCCACTGTCTGCAAAAAACTCTGGAGAACAATACAGACACCATACCGTGTTTCCCTGATAATAAGACACTGTCTTATTAATTTTTTTGGAAAGAAAAACACCAGAGGGCTTATTTTCAGGGGAGGGCTTATGTTGTCCTGCCTCAGCTCTCCTCCGCGGCACTGCTCTCAATGGCGCCAGCAAGCAAATCACTGGGGAAGAACAGGATGACGCGCTCACTGCTGCATCTCTGATTGGATGCAGCTCGGAGCACGGCGTGCGTTTCACCCGGGGGGGGACGGTGCATACAGAGGGTACCGTAATGTAGCGTGTAGCGCAGGGGATCACCTTCACTACAGTAGCAATCTCAATAGGGCTTATTTTCGGGGGAGGGCTTATTTTAGAGGAATCTTACACAGTAAGGGGAGGGCTTATTTTCAGGATAGGTCTTATTATCGGGGAAACATGGTAGGACTGGAAAAAATTAAATGGTACTCATTTTGGACGTCAATTTCATTGATGAAATATTCATCAAAGCAGATCCAGAATTGGTCTGAGGGTTGATTTTTAGCAGAGGAAGCACTCCAACAGGTGCCTTGATGATTGAAGCCTTCCATGAGTGCGTATCAACTTTGGAACTGGCTTTGAAAACTCATCATCTATCTCTTCCTTCTGATCAGGTCATCTGCAGTATGCTCACAACCTAATTTTTTTTCCTGTTATCTGTATCTATTGATACTTGTCCCAATTCCATACATCATGCTTCTGTCCTTTTCCCCTTATTTTCCCAGACAAGTATAGTTGAATGATATGTAATATTACTTAAATTATAACCAAGTAGCAACAGGAAAAAGTGATGTAAAAAGATGGATTTTTCAAGAGATAGAGAATATTTTGAAACACAAAATGAATAATTTTGATTGCATTAAACTAAAAAAAAGGTTTTTCACAGACAAAGTCAATGCAGCCAAGATTAAAAGGAAAGCAGAAAACTGGGAAACCATTTTTACAGCCAGTATCTCTGATAAAGGTCTCATTTCTAAAATATATAGAGAACTGAGTCAAATTTATAAGAATACAAGCTATTCTCAAATAGATAAATGGTCAAATGATATGAACAGGCAGTTTGCAGACAAATAAATAAAGGTTATTTTTGTATATGTGGGTCCTTTTACCTTTTCTTATGATCTTTTTAGCATACAGACCTAGTAGTGGTATTACTGGATCAAAGGCTATGCAGAGTGTTATATCCCTCTGTGCATAATTCCAAACTTCTCTCCAGAATGGAAGGATCAGTTTACAACTCCACCAAAAATGCATTAGTGTCCCAATTTTCCTGCATCTTCTGGATCATTTTCCTGTTTTGTCTTATTAACCAATCTGATAGGTTATAAGAGTTATTTTAATTTGCATTTGTCTAATCAATAGTGATTTAGAGCATTTTTATATGACTATATATATGTGTATATATATAGATAGATAGATAGCTGTATGTATGTATATATACACACCCACATACCCAGAATGTACTTTACATTTTGTATATATTTGAAATACATACATATACATATATATATATATATATACATATACACACACATACCTAGATGCCCATAAGCATATATATATGCCCTCAAATGACTATATATGACTGTATTAATCTTATTTTCACTTGTCATCTGTTTCTCTGTAGGTGGATCACATCTTCCTTCATAAAAGTCTTTTGTTATTTTTCTAAGTCTACCAGCTTATCATTTCTTAGACCACGATGATATTCCAAGTCAATTGCATTCTATCTGGGAGATTATCTGAGAGGTTTTTTTCCCAGTTTGTCTGTATTCCCTCTATTCTTGGCCACATGGGTTTTATTTATGTGGGAAAATCTTAATTTAAAATAATTGAAATTATCCATTTTATACATCAACACTACTCTCACCTTATAATAGGGTTTAAGGTCTGACACTGCTGAATCTAGTTCCTTTACATCTTTTCCCCTGGTTTCTTTGAAGTTCCTGGCCCTCTGACTCAGTAATATCATTTTTAGTAATTTAATTGGGATGGCATTCCACTAATAGATTAGTTAGGTAAAACTGTCATTTTTAAAAATTACATTAGCTTTACCTACCCATGCACAATAAATATTACTCCAATTATTTAGATCTAACTTTGTATAAAACATTTTATATTTATATTCATATAGTTCCTGTGTCTGTTTTGGCAGGTATATTCTCATATTTATATTTATTTATGGTCTAAAATTTTTGATCATTTTATTTTTTCATGTAAGATTTCATTTTTCCATTAAGTTAAAACATGGCAAGGCATTCCTTCAATGCTTTTACCTTCTCCTTTAATGGGGAGAACCACCACCTTTTGGTGAATATGAAGTTGTTACTTAGGTTTGGTAAGGACACTGACATAGCACAACCTTTGCAGGTGGCAGCCACAGAACTATTCAGCTCATCCTTTGTTCAAACCCACTTACAAAGCAGCTTCTGCTTCTAACCTTCTCTGCTGGTTGGCATAAGGGCAAAGAGTCCCTGAGCAAGGATCCTTGATAGGGAGTACTCTAGAAAGGAGGGGAAGTCCTTTATCTGCTAGTAATGGAAGATGAGAAGACTGAAAATTCAATAATCATTTTAACTAAACAGAGATAGAAGTGAGCAAAGATCCCCAGGGTTTCTCCAGGAAAAGTATGCTATGTGAAAAGTCAATAAATATTTATGTTCCAGGCATTGTGCTAAGTGATGGGGATACAAATACAAGCAAAAAGATAGTCCCTGCCTTCAAGGAGCTATATTCTAAAGGGGGAAGACAAAGCATGAAAAATTAAGAAGGGGGTGGGTGATGTTGAGGCATGGTGGTGAAATACAGGGGCTGCAGGATGGCTTAGCTCAGCCCTTCTCCAAGATGGCAGTTCTGGAAAGAGCTCCGGAATGGGAGTAAGTCACAGGGGCAGAAGGAGAAGGCAGGTAAAGCATGGTGATGAAGTTTGGAGAATGAAGGATGGTTGGTCAAAATGGAGGTTACAAAACGACCTACCAAACAGGAAATGGGGGTCACAAGGTTGGAAGGAGAACACAGATAAGGAAGAGTGGCAAAGTCTAGAGATCATGCCTTCCTCCCCATAAGACCCTTTGCCCAGATGAAAACAAACTCTTCACCCAGTTAGTTCACCATGGATTCCAGAATCAAATGTTATTTGCAATATTATTTGCATCTTATACCTTAACTAGACCAATCTCTGCCACCCCCAAGTGATGCATTTAATATTTTTGCCTTTCTTTAGATTTCCCCCACTTCTTTCCAAGTTATCTGATACTACTTGGCAAAGGTAATTACATTGTGATTGGAAGGCTGTGGTCAATACCCTGACACAAAGACCAAGGGTCAAGGTCACAGGTTCTAAAGTAGAAACCTGTTGATCCCTCTGATGGTTGTGTCAAGGGTTAGTCAATATAGCACAGTGAAAAGCTATCTTTTTGAGAGTATATTCGAGAGTAGAAGTCCACTCTCTGGAACCAAACCTTAAAAGTGCAGACAGACTTGAGCCCAAGGCAATACATTCCTCAGAAAGGATGAGCTACATAATATTTCCACAACTCAGTAACAATGGCTGCAGTGCAGATCAGCAAGGCAATGAAACTAGTAAGTGTCAGAAGAGAGAACTGTCCAGCATCCCAGACTCAGAGCTGGAAGGGAGCTTAGTAACCACTTAATCCAACCCTGTGTTTTGCAGTTGCTCCCAAAAGAGGGAAGTGACTTGTCCAAGTCCACACAGGTTAGTAAGGGGCAAAGGTGGGAAATCTATATCCTCTGACTTTACATCCAGGGCTCCGTCCACTGTTCCACATGGCATCTCAAATGAGGCATCATCTGGGAGGAATGTATGAGTTGTAAGCCTAAATTTTTCTAGAAGGAGCTTCCTGCTAGCCCTGAACCACCACTCTTAGAATAACAAAATAAATATTTTGAGCTCAATTCCATTAGTTTCCCAATGGATTTAAGGAACTGGGGATATTTAATCTGGAGAAAAAAAAAGATTTAAAGATGATTTCAATCTTTTTGGGTCATCAACCCTTTGGGCAGTTAGTCTGGTGAAGCCTATGGACCCTTCCCAGAATAATATTTTTAAATGCTAACATAGGATGATAAAAGAAGCCAGTTATATTGAAACAAATGTAACAATCAGTCAACATGCATCTATTAAGCCAGACACTATGCTAAGTGCAAGGGGGTACAAAGAAAGGCAAAAGGCAAAAATAATCACTTTTCTCTAGGAGCTCACAGTCTAATAGGGATGATGGGAGAAGACAATATGCAATCAACTATGTAAAGGCAAGAGGTGTATAGGTAACTTGGAGATAATCATAGAAGGAAGGTATTACCAATAAAAGTTATTTTAGCTGGGAATTGGAGGAAGCCAGGGATGCCAAAATATTGAGACGAAAAGGGGGTGCATTCCAAACACAGAGAACAGCCTAGATTCTGGAGATGGAGGGACGCCACACTGCTGAATCCCAAAGTATATGGAGAGAAGTGAGGTATAGGAAAACTGCAAAGGGGATGATGAAGGCCTTTCAAAGCCAATCAGGGGATTTTATACTTTATACTGGAGGAAGCCACTGAAGTTCACTAAAAGGGGGCAAAGAGGTGTGGCATGGTCAGACCAGTGTTTTAGGAAGATCACTTCAGTAGTTAAGGAGAGAATGGACTCAGGAGAGATGAGGCAGGAAGACCAAGCAACAAGTTATTGCAATAGACCAGAGGTGATGAGGGACAGTACCAGGAGAGATATTACAAAGGTAAAAGCAACAAGTGGGCAAGTAATTGGATGTGGATGAAGGTGATGAGAGAGAGTGAGGAAGTAAGAATAACAAACACTTAGATTAGAAGTTTAGGGGTTTTCTTCCCCATCAAAGTTTCCTCTGTGTCCATGGATTCCAGAATGATAATCTGTGACCAAGAGGGAAACGCTAAATATTGCCAGGTATTTGAAAGGCATGGATGAGAAAAGAAACTTCCCACTTGGTTCAATAAGACAAAACCAGGAACAATGCGAGGAAGCTGTAGGTAGGCTCTGCAGGGAGGCAGGGCAAAAAAACAACCTACTAATTAGAATTATGCAAAAATGGAACGAGCTAATGGGGAAGCAGTGAATTGCCCTTGCCACAGTTATTTAAGCAAGTGGATGACCACTTGTTAGCAACGTCATGAAGGGGATTCTTGGTTGCAGAGAGATCAGACTAGGAGGTTCATAGGATTTCCCTCTACTCTGAGAGTCAGTGTTTCTGGGTTGGTTAACAGCTATAGATCATGTCTGATCTAACCAAGTTAGTAAAGAACAAGCTTAAAGATGCATACTGAGCAACATCTAAGTTCAGAGACAGGTTGTCAGTAGCATAAAGTTACAATATGTGATACACCCATCTGTGTGATAAAGGTTTCACAGTTTCATCACACACACACACACACACACACACAAATTACAATCCATGACAGCTACAACAGCCGTTATTATCAACTCCACTTTGGTGACATACTCTGTGTAGCTCCAACTCCTGCTTGTGTCTGGATGTCATTTGTTCACACAATAATTTTTGCAATCCAATAGATCTTTTTGCATGCCACACCTGCAAATGAGCCCCCTGAGTGTTGGATGTGCACAGTATCAGGGGCTATCAGGGGTTTGAAGGCTGTGGTTATTAACAGATTTTTTTTTTCACCCAGAAGCATAGACTAAAATCAATCATTCTGATAACTAGGCATGGCATGAGCTGTCTCCACTTTCATTTCAATCTGATTAATCACACATACACAGACCTTTACCTTAAAGGAGCTGCTGTTCACATTTAATCACAAAGACACGTTTGAGCACGCCCCATCGCCCATTGCTAGATTTAACTGCAATTTATGCTTTCTGTCTTAGCAAATGCATTTATGATAACATGGCTCTCTGGCATATGAATGTATGATTTCACTCATTTTACAAACATTAAAATTGAAGCTAAATAAACTAATATATCGTGTTGGGGCTCATTCATCATCAGTGATTTGGAAGCTTTGAAGTTTCCATTATACACATATGTTTTATCTCATGGTTTACTCTAATAATGACTGGCTAGATGAATGACTAGAAAGGTATTTTCTCTGTTAAAACTGAAACATGCTAGGTATCAAAATCCATCATCTAACAAGATATTTCTCTGCCTCTCACCACAATTTGGTCTTATTACTTCATGAATTACTCCAGGCTTCCTATATTTCAGGTAGGTAAATACAACTGTTGGTGCAGAGATGGATTTTATATTATTTTTTTCCCTGACATGGAATCGGGACCAAGAAGGTCTCTCATACAGCTCTTCATTAGAGTGTTCCCAAGTAGCACGAAATTCCAGGAGGTGTATGTGTCGTAACCATGGCAACCCAGGGGAACATTCTGAAGGGGGGTTATTTGTACAAGAGGGCAAGTCACAGAATGAAAGGGTTTCAGCAGGGACGGGTGTGGATTTCTCTCAGACAGACTAAAGGTGCATCATTCCCTCCCTCCCCCCACCCACCCCTGCCACCATCATCACATTCCCCAAGAACTTGAAGAAATTTTGGTTGTATAAGAACAGAGCTGAGGTTGGAATTCAGTTTGGGAGGTCAAAAAAAATGTGAATATAGATCAGTAGAAGGAATCCTGCTTGGGAAATGAGCTCATTAGATCATTGTCCAGTGAGAAAATTATTGACCTCATACATATATGTGTCTCCAGAGTCTCATTAGTTGTCTTAGGTTAGAGGCAATACTCAGAATTTGTGTAGCTGTTTCTTCTCTACTGCTCAGCTCATAGTTTCTTGTATATCATACACACGGCAGGAAAGAACCTTGAGAAATTACCTTGGGAATCAATGATGGGAGTAGGGGTAGGGGATGGGAGAGGGAGGATCTGTGAATTCACTAGTACAGGGATCTCCTAGGCTGAGGAGATTTCTTATAGTTAGGAATGTCCTCCAATAAATGCAGATGTTCTTATGCTTTGTGGGTTTGTATCCTGAACATTTCACGTGGCAGTCTAATGAAGCCCATGAACCCCTTTTCAGAATCCTTTTTTTTTTTTGGAGGACAAATGGGATTAAGTGACTTGCCCAAAGTCACATGGCTAGAAAAGTGTTAAGTGTCTGAGGCCAGATTTGAACTCAAATCCTCCTGACTCCAGGGCTGGTACACTCTATTCACTATGCCACCTCGCCACCCCCAGAATAGTATTTTTAAATGGATAGTATGACAAAACAAATAAATTATATTAAAATAAATATCAAAATACTTTTCTCATCTGAGTCTACAGACTCCCTGATATCTATGGATCACAAGGTAAGAACCTTCATTTTAGAGCCAAGCCAGATTAAAATGTAACTGAGAAGGGGTGGCCAAGTGGCACAGTGAGTAAGAGTGCCAGCCCCAGCATTGGGAGACCTGGGGTTGGTTCCTGCCTCAGATACTTGGCACCCACACAAAAATAATTGGCCGTGTAACCTTGAGCAAGTTACTTAACCCCGGTTGCTTATTAAAAAAAATGTAACTGAGAAATATTTAACAAGGTAAGGAAAAATGCAATGAAACATAGATAATGATATTTTAAAACAAAGTCAATATTTGGCCCCACTTTGTATGGATTAGTGGTCCCAGTTTCTATTCAGTTTGATATCACTGAGAGATTAAGTGACTTGCCCAGGAAGATGTAGCAGTGACTGGGCATCAGAGGCAGCTCTAATCCAGCTTGCAGTCAGACTCTCCAAAATAAGAACAGTCACCCCCACCCCATCCTTTTCTCACTCAGCACCTGCTCCTACCCTTGGGTAGAAAGATAGCAGACCTTTTATTGCTTATCCCTGGAACAACTTCTGGAGGTAAACTTGACTGATATTTGTTTGTAATCAGTGAGGAAGCTGCTACTTTAATACTGCTACCAAGGAAGAGGCCCTTCCAGGCATGCTAAATTAGCCAATGTGAATAAAAGCAATGAATAAGAATACCTTGCTGATTTAATGAGACCAGAGCCTTTTGTGTCCCTCAGGTTTCCTAGTCCCAGAAGGCCTTTTGAGCCAAGAGCAAGTGTCTGGATTCAGATGCTGAGGATATGACTTCATCTTAGCCTGGTTGGGTCATGACTTTGTTGCTGATCTTTCATTCTTAAAGAGGACCAATAGCATCTCGAGGATAACATCTTGACTTGTTCTGCCTTTGAAGGTCATTTGGGTCAGGGAAATTCACTGACTCTGAAGGCAGAAGACCTGAACACAAATACTCCCTCTGATGGAATTACTGACTGTGCGTACTTGGGTGTGTCCTTAGACCTCCCATGACTCAGTTTCTCCATATATACATGTAGATTAAATAACCTCCAATGTTCCTTTCAGCTCTAGACTTATGATCCTATGGCACACTTGTGTGACCTTGGGTATTTCACGTAATCCTTGGCCATGGCTTCCTCATTTGCAAAAGGAGGATTCAGATGGACTCTGACATCCATTCTAGCCCTAAATCTATGATACTGTGATACACCTAAGCAAACTTGGGTATATCAGCCTTTCTGTGCCTCAGTTTCCTCACTTGTAAAATGAAAAGGCTCAGCTAAATAATCTTTGAGGCCCTATCCCCCAGCTCTAGATCCAAGGACTGACATTCTCAACAGTCTCAGAAAACATACATATTAGCACAGCAAGGTTGCACATTTCTTTTTCCCATTCCTACTTTCCCAGAAAGTAGCAAACTGGGTCAAATTCATCTTTCACCGAGCCCCTGAGAGACCCAAGGGGATATGGAGATTTACTGTTGTCTTCTCAGACCGTCTCAAAGGTCAGGAATAAGCCTCTTACAGCAACAGTACTTCATTTCAACTTGCCTGTGTGACCTTGGGCAAGTCATTTACCCCCTCTATGAGCCTCAGTTTCCTCATCTGTGAAATGCCAGCATTGGACTAGATGATCTCTATGTTTCCTTATGGTCCTAAGGCAGTGATCCTCTTAATTCTAGTGTTTTCCCTCTCCTATTTACTTTCTACGCCCCCCTGTACTATGTACAGGATAAGTACATAACTTGTCCGTGCACGTTTGTTTGCCTATTGTCTCTCTGTTAGATTGAGAGCTCTCTGAGGGCAGGAACTATCTTTTGCTTCTTTTTTGCATCCTCTCCACTTATAGTGCCTGGCACAGAGTAGGTCTTTAATAAATGCTTAATGATGGACTTACTGATTCTACCTCTCTGACCTTGGGAAAGTCATTGGACCTCAGTTTTCTCATTTGTAAAATAAAGGAGTTAAGTTAAATGATTAGTAAGTTTTGTTTTGTATTTTGTTCCCCACAGTTCTAAATTCATTATTCTTTGATTCTAGTCCTTAAGCAAGTCACCTCCCTGGATTTTGGTTTCCAGGGCTGAAAAAATGAGGGGACCAGATTCAATGACCTCTGTGGTCCCTGTAAGCACAAGATCTCTGGTCGCATGTGATTTTCTCACTGTGAGTACTACTTCCATTCATATAGATCTCAATTCCTTTATAATTTAGGAAATTATCTTTGAGTTATCATGAGCAAAAATTATTCATTCCCCTTTATCCAACCCAGTATCAAACCTCTCTGAGCTCAGCTAGGCTGATCCACAGAAACCAGACTTTCTGTCCACCACTGGGTCTTGATGTTTTTCTGGGTTCCATCTTGACAGACAGAGGGCTGCACTTGACTAGACATCTTGATTTGTTGATAAACTCAGTCTATCTATCTCATCCACGTTGTAAGTATACTGGCCATTCATGGGTTCAACCACACTCCTGACTGGCACAGAAGCTTTAACCTACTATTGCATTTCCAACCTATGTTGGTTTTGCCCTGCTTTGGCATCCTGGTGCCCCCCTGCTCCTAGGGACTCACCATGTTGGTACTAGACTTACTATGGACATTTAATTGGCTTAGGACTGATTGTAGCTTGGAACTGTTAAGTTCAAACAATCTAACAGCCCTCCTCAACCCCAGTGGCAGAGAATACAGGTTTGTGCCACCATGCCCATACTTTTACTAGATATCTTGAAGTGAAGAGTAGATGACCATTTCTTAGGTATAGAAGTAACTCTTACTCATGTACAAATGGGATTAGATAACCCCTGGGGCCTTTATAAACTCTGGGATTCTGTGACTTTACAGGGCTTAGACTATACTGCTATAAACTTGAGAGGAAGTATAAGACAGCGGATAAAACACTGGCCGCAGAGTCAGAAAGTTGAGGCATGAATCCTTCCCTGATACCTATTAACTATATGGCCATGGTCAAATCACATTATTCCCCTGAGCCTCACTCTTCTGATCTAGAAGTTAGGGGAGATAACAGAAGAAAACCCTATTTCACTGGGTTTTGTGAGGCTAAAATTGATCAGAGTAATATAGATTGAGAACTGACAGGGACATTGGAAGCCACTAAGTCCAAGTCCATCCCCCCTTTATAGCCAGGAAACTGGACCACAAAGAGCTTCAATGATTGGCCTAGGTTTCTGCAGCTAGGAAGTATCAGAGGCAAAATTTCAACTCAGGATCTATAGGATTCCAGGGCTAGTGCTCTATCCACTGAACAATCTAGCTGCCTATAAATGAGACCATGTACACAGAGGGCTTTGGAAACTTCGAAAGTTATCCAACTGTCCATTATTCTTGTTGTTATTAGAGAACTCAAGGGCATCTGCATACCACAATGAGGCAGCTGAGTCAGACTTTAATGGATAAATACTTAATGATTTTCTTTTAAAAAAAAAACTTGTCCTCATTCTTTTGGGGTCAATTTATAATTTTTGTCTGTATCATTTTTTAGGGATATTAAATTCCATAAGCTTACTGGCTACTTTGTGAAGAAGCCTTTCCTTTGAATTGTATATAACCTATCTTGTCTAAGTTTCCAAGGATGGCCCTTTAACTACTTATCATGACAACAAATGGGGTTTAGTTAAAGCAGGTTCACCAGATACATCTAGCAATTCAAGGATGAGGCAAACAGAGGGTGTCCCAAAAATCTGTGCACTAAGATTTCTGGGACATCCTACATATTACAGCAGAAGAAGCGATGGGGTCATGAAATCAGGATTTGTTGCGAGGCTGGAAAGTTCAAAGGTTAGGGAAAGGGAGAAGAGTCCACAAAGTGGAGCAAATCTTGAAGCATCAGAACATTGCTGAGTCATAGGAAGCCAAGGCCCAGAGTCCAGGAAAGTAGGAAATTGCTGATAGGACATAAATGATTAGGGATATTGATAGTAAGAATACATCCTCAAAGGCCATTTGCCTTTTTTCTCCCAATTAATATTTTCATCTAGGCATGAGGAGCTGGAAATAGTTGTGCAGTCTTAGCCAAAGGTCATAGGCTTTCAGGTATACCCTATGACAGTGATAAATGAGATCACCAGGAAGTGCTTAAATTCTTCTTGTAATTCAGTGGTCCAGCTAAAATTCTCCCCACATAGAACAAACCATGCCTTGTCTACAAGACTGTACTGACTGTTCCCCTTGCCACACCAAGCACTTCCTATTCACCTCCCCCTCTGAGGATCCTTATTTTCATTCAAGACTCAAATCAAGTGCCATTTTTTCATGAAGACTTCGTTGATTCCCCTCCCTACTCCATCCTTCCCCCCAGCCAATGTCAGTATCTTCCCCTTCAGAATTACCTACCCTATCCCGTCCTACTCTAACCCAACCTACCATACCCTTTGTCAACATTTATTTCCTACCTAATGTGCAAAACACCATTCTAGGCACTGGAAATACAAAGACAAAAGTGAAAAAAGGACCCAACCTTCATGATGAATATATCATCTTTCATCAAATTTTTTTCTCCTCCCTAAAACTCTGCTAACCTTTGCTCTATCCTGTGTTTTCTCCCTTGAAGTCTGTGGTTTTGATAATGGAGTGTAGTTAGAAGCCTACAAAGTTTCTATCTTTATTCCAGGCCTTTCTTGCCAAATTTCAGATCATATTCCCAACTGCCTGATGGGTATCTACATCTAAATGTTTCACCAGCATCTCAAACTTCATATTTTCAGAACTGAAGGCTACATAAAATATGAGCAAAGGGGATGACAGCAACTTATCACAAGGATAATACATTATGACCAGGTGGGATTAATACCAGAAATGCAGGGCTGGTTCAATATGAGGAAAACTATCAGCATAACTGATGATATCAATAACAAAACTAATAGAAACCATACGATTAACTCAATAGACACAAAAGAAAGCTCTTGACAAAATACAACATCCATTTCTATTTAAAAAAAAACACTAAAGAGCACAGTAATAAATGGTATTTTCCTTAAAATGATGGGTAGGATCTATTTAAAACCATCAGCAAGCATTACGTGTAATGGGAATAAGCTAGAAGCATTTCCAGAAAGATAAGGGGTGAAACAAGGATGTCCATCTTCACCACTGTTATTCAATATTGTACTAGAAATGTTAGCTTTAATAATTAGAGAAGAAAAATAAATTGAAGGAATTAGACTAAGCAATGAAAAAATAAAGCTTTCACTTTTGGCAGATGATATGATGGCATACTTAGAGAATCCTAGAGAATCAAGTAAAAACTACTTGAAATAGTTTTTAAAACTTTAGCAAAGTTTTCAGATATAAAATAAATCCACATAAATCATTAGCATTTCTACATATTAATAACAAAGCCCAGCAGGAAGAGATAGAAAGAGAAATTCCATTTAAAGTGGATTGTAGACAATATAAAATATTTGGGAGTCTACCTGCCAAGACAAAACGAGGAACTATATGAACACAATTATAATTACAAAACACTTTTTATAGAAATAAAGTCAGATCTAAATAAGTGGGACAGTATCAGTTGCTAATATAATAAAGTTAATATAATAAAAATGACAATTCTACCTAAATTTATTAACTTATTTAGTGCTATACCAAACTACCAAAATTTATTTTATAGAGCTAGAAAAAATCAAAACAAAATTCATGTGGAAGAACCAAAGGTTCAGAATATCAAGGGAATTAATGAAAAGAAATACAAGGAAAGTAGCCTGGCCCATACCAGATATAAAACTGTATTATAAAGCAGCAATCACCAAGAAACAGAGTGGTGGATCAGTGGAATAGGTTGGGCACACAAGACATAGTAGTCAATAACTATAGTAATCTAATGTTTGATAAACCCAAAGATTTCAGTTTTGGGGATAAGAACTCACTATTTGAAAAAAAAAACTGCTGGGAAAGCTAAAAACAGTATGGAAGAAACTAGGCAGAGACCAACATCTTACACCCTATACCAAGAAAAGGTCAAAGTGGATAAACAATTTAGACATAAAGGGTGATACCATAAGCAAATCAGGAGAGCAAGGAATAGTTTACCTGCTGGGCTCTCCTTCCCAGCTCCAGCTTTGTCTTACCTTATTCCCGGTCTTCGGACATCTCCGGCTTCTTGTCTCCAAGAAGAACTTACCCCCACAGAACACCCAAGGACATGGAGGTTGCCAAGTGAGGCTGCTCTTTATTCAATTACATCTTAACAGTGTGGCCATCAGAATAAAGCAGAACGGAACCGCGGGACAGAGGCGGGGGGAGAGCCTCCCCTTGCTTTTTCCCTAATATCTTTATCATTCTTCTGTCACATGCTATGTGGGAGCCAATCATACACTCTCCTGAGTGCAGGGCAAAGGAGTATGTGTTAAGAGGAGTCCATGTTGATAAGGCACGTTCAATGCCATGTCGGCCTTTCCCAACCTGGCAAAGTGGGCTCCCACGGCCCTGCGCTCAATGCCCTTTCAGCCCAGCAGAGTCAGCCTCCACATCTCCAAGCTCCTGCACCTCAGAGGTCACATGCACCTCCTCTGACATCTTGGGACTGCCACAGTGTCTCTCACACTTGCGGCTCCATCATTTACCTATCAGATCTATGGAGAACAGAAGAATTAATGAACAAACAAGAGATGGAAAACATTAGGAAATGCAAAATAGATAATTTTTTATTATATTAAATTGAAAAGTTTTTGCACAAAGCAACACAACCAAGATGAAAAGGGACGTAGAAAGCTGGGAAACACTTTTTACAACCAGTGTCTTTAATCAAGGTCTCATTTCTAAAATATATATAGAATTGAGTCAAATTTATAAGAATACAAGTCATTCCTCAATTGATAAATGGTCAAAGGATATGAACAGGTAGTTTCAGAGGAAGAAATTAAGGCTACCTATAGTCATATGAAAAAAATGCTCTAAGTCACTACTGATTAGAGAAATGCAAATCAAAATGATTCTGAATTACCGCATCACATTTATCAGATGGGCTAACATGACAAAAGAGAGAAATGATTAATGTTGGAGAAGATGTGGGAAAATTGGAACACTGATGCATTGTTGGTAGAGTTGTGAACTGATTCAACCATTCTGGAGAGCACTTTGGAACTATGCCCGAAGGGCAATAAAATTGTGCCTACCCAGCAATACCACTTTTAAGTCTGTATATCAAAGAGATCATAAAAAATGAAAGGGATCCACATGTACAAAAATATTGATAACAGCAATTTTGTGGTGATCAAGAATTGAAAATTGAGTAAATATCCATCAATTGGGGAATGGCTGAACAAGTTGTGGTATATGAATGTAATGGAATACTATTGTTCCAAAAGAAATGATAAGCAGGTATATTACAGAAAAATCTGGAAAGACTGACAGGAACTGATACTGAGTGAAACAGGCAGAACTAGGAGAACATTGTACACATTAACAGCAATACTGCTTGAAGACTGACTTTGATAGACTTGGCTCTTCTCAGCAATGCAAGGACTTAACTTCAAAGGACTCATGATGGAAAATGCCATCCACATCCAGAGAATGAACTATGGAATCTGAATGCAGATCTAAGCATATTATTTTCTCTTTCTTTCTTGTGGCTTCTCCCTTCTGTTCTGATTATTCTTTCACAATATGACGAACACAGAAATATGTTTAATAATATTGTACATGTATAACCTATATCAGATTCCATACTGTCTTGGAAAGGTGAGTGGAGTGGAGTGATGGGAAAAATTTAGAACTCAAAATCTTATACTAGTGAATGTAGAAAACAAAAAACAATTAATCTTAAAAAAAAAAGAACTGGTCATCACTGCTACCTAAACCAACCATCCCTTTTCTGACACTTGTCTTTACTAAAGTCATTTTCAACCCCCTATCTTGACCCTCTGCCTCTCTCACATCCTTGCCATGTCACATCTGTCATTCCTTTGAGTTGACTCTCATCTCTTGTGATCCATCCCCATCAACATTATCATTAGTCCATATACACATTCACTCTTACTTGTCTTGTTACAATGGGTACCAAGTGGTCTCTCTACCTTCAGTCTCTCCAGTCTTTGTATTAACCAATTCAACTCTTCTATTATCTAACTTGTGTACCTTGGAATTTTTCCAGTTGACTTCATAGGATGAGCATATGGAATAGTGACTAAAAGATAAAAACAACTAATTTGAAATGGAAAGCAGTTAATGAGATATTTAACATAATCATCTTCTAAGATATTCTCTTTTCTTGAATCAAATTGACTCTGCCTACTCTTTTAAGTTCATCAAGGTGATAAATTTCTCTAACCACACTATTTATTTGGGTCAAATAATAGGATCATAGATTTAGAACTGTAAGAGGACACAAAGCCCAACCTCCTCATTTTACCGAGGAGGAAAGTGCAATCTGGAAGGATTACATGCTCTGGCTAGTAAGCTGGTGTTTGAACTCCACTCCTCCCACTTCCAAATTCTGCACTCTAGTCACTGCACAATCCCAATTCCTGTTTAACCCCCCACAGAGTCCCTTTGGATCTCTAGTACTTCAGTGTTAAATAATGGGAATGGACTAGATCTCAAAGGTCAATTTCACCTCTTTGATTCTATCAATAAATATTCATTCATAACATTAAAAACACAAAATGTCTCAATACAAGAAATACCTCAGTAGAGTTATAATGTCATTGATATGAATACTCTATCTATATAATGATATACCCTACAAGGATATAGCTGGCAATCCATCCATTACCATTTCTAAAGCTATCCTTACTCTAAATATTCAGCCTATGATATGTATCCTATGATGTGTTATCTATGCCCTTGTGTAAGTCTTCCTTAGAGAAATCTCAGTGAGCAGGAAGATTTCCTATAGTTTTTAAAAAATATTTCATTGGCACAAGTTTCTCACTCAAGCTATCCATCTTTTATGTTTTCTATGTGTCTGACCTATTTCCTTTTCCAATCATCTATTTCCAGGTAGATATCTTTTATACTGATTCTTGAATTCAATTCATCATTGGAAATATGTCACAGCCATATACATATCCAATACACAGTGTAATACATATCCCTCCACTGACCTTTGGGTCATATATAATTTTGGTCTTTTCAAGATTATGGTGTTCTGTGATATATAGTAGAGTATCACTATCAGGAAATTTGTCTAAAAACAAAGAGGGGAGGGGTCTGTCACAAAACAGCTTGGAATTGTTCTGCTCTCTGGGAAAAGCATGAAGCAAGCTTGTAAGGTAAGTATGTAGTCAGAAGAACCACTGGATCAGGAGCCTATGATATGTGACAATGCTGAAGGGCTCAGAAGTCAACAGCAGAATCAAAAGCCCCCAAACCTCAAAGAATCCATAAGATGCAGTTTCCCAAATGTAATCCAATTGACTTTCTTCCCTCTATTAAATTCTGGACCCAAATGCTGGCATATCAGCAACATCTATCCAATAAACAGTATATGCCCTGAAAGATTAAGTCACTAGGCTGCTCATTCAGCTGTATTTCATTATCATATCAATATACGTTTTTTATCCCTATTGTTTTTCCTGTGTGGATTGTTAGGCAGATTTCTTCTGACTGGTCATGAATCTTAACAAAATGCCCCAATTGTATTCTGGAGCTAGATACAATCAACCCATCAATTATGTACAGAGTCATGTGTAGGGACTTCCCATCATGAGTAATACCCATTTCGTTTGGACTCCACACAAAAGATTTTTCACAACGGTGGCAAATGCCCCCCTGCATTACACCTCACTTGATACTGACAAGCAAGACAATCACTACTCAAAGTTCTCTCTGCTTCTGTTCTGGCACCTTATATATTCTTAACACATGCATGGGAGATATGGAAAAAATATTTTAAATAGAAATATTAACATAATATGCAAAATTTTCACATTTGCATGAATACGATGAAATAATAAATAATGCAGGAACAAATACAACATCACATGCAAGAGACACAGCTTCATTCTTTATAATTTTTAAGAAAGTGAAGAGAATCTAAAGAATAGGAACAGAAAAAAAGAAAAGAGCTTCGATGGGGATAATTTATAGCTGCATTTACTCAGGGCAAAACAAAAATGAGCTAAGAGATAATAACTTTTAGGTCTTTGATGTTCAGAAAAGTGATAGATCAAAACTGAGATTAATTTTACATTCAGTGTCAGAACTTTTAAAGAGTCTAAAAGGGATTGGTCTAAATAAATTTCAGAGAAGGGAAATTTTGAGAAACACCATGACCAAAGAGTAAATTGTAAGGAAACATATCACAGGGATAGAAACTAGACAACGATTTCATTGGTAGAATGTTATATTCCCCTGCAAGGGGAGTACATTCTTCTATCAACAAAAGTCAGCACCTTCTTCTGTAACGCATAGTCTTGGAAAGCTGCCTAGGGTACTAACAGATTAATTGACTTGGCCAGGGTCATGCAACCATATTTGTCAGAGGCAAGATTTGAATATAGCTCTTGCTCTTCCTGGCTTTACCACTGTGTCTCTCTATATCATTTTCATTCTTCCCAACAGAGAGTTATTAGGGCTTTGATCTGTACAACATGAGAAAAGATAATACATTTTTTCCATCAAAGACTGTGTGCCATCAGTTACAACATGTTTGTTCTGAAACCCCAAAACACCAACTACCAAGATGCCCAAGATCTTGTTTAATTTGCAGCCACTGATGAGTAATCCCCAAGCGCAACTTTCAAAAGCACTACCTGACCCTTTGGCTTAAACCAACTTCCTTGGAAAAATAAAACATCTCCTGAGGAACAATTAGGTGGAATTATTCTCAGCTTCTTTTCAAGAAATGGTTCCATTTCTCCAGGTGGTAACATTTCAAAATGGTTCCTCTAACTCACAGAAAATACGCATGTTAATGTGCTTTCATAAGGGAAAAGTTTCACTTTCACAGATCTGTTTAAAATTGGACATTTTTCCCCAAAGAGAACATTGTTTTATGGATTACCAGATCCAGAGGAAGAAGATTGTGATGGCTCTTGGGGCAGGGCTATTACTCATAAACTACTCAGGATGAGCTCTCACGGATTGGGACATCAGTAAAGGCCATCAAGTCAGTTCTAATGGGCCATTTATGACAAGGCCATCTATTATTTTATTGGGTGAGTTAATCCAGGGCTAGCTGTGCCCTTTATAAGAACAGTAGGGAAGCTTATCAATGTATGTGATTCATCATGAAGAATTTTAAAAAATTATGCCATCCCCCAGTATATCATGACAAAGCTTATTGCCAAGGCTTCTTTTTCCAGAATATTGCCTGTGTATTCCACACCCTGAGATGAAACAAGGACATCACTGGCTAGCTTTTTGTGTCATTTGTTAAGGGAAATTGGGAATATGATCAAATCAGCGTAGCCTTTTTCAAATCTTAGAAGAACCAACTTATGTGAGCACTTCTTCAGATTGCTTTGCTTCTCTATTTATGTCTGTCATCATCAAGTAATATTTACCAAGATGGGTTCCTCAGAGAGCTCAGCATCACAGGGAACATTACAGCACATTGTAGAGAGGAGCAAAGGTTTATATGATCTGGAAAATTGAATCTAAATCTAATTGAAATGATAACCATACTTTGTAAATGATAAGCATGTTTCATAAATGCAATAAGCCCTAATGGGCAGCAAGATAGTGCAGCGGCTAGAGTGTCAGGCCTGAAATCAGGAAGACTTCTCTTCTTGAGTTCAAATCTGGCCTAAGACACTTACTAACTAGTTGGATGACCCTAGGAAAGTCACTTAACTGATGTCTGCCTCAATCCCTTCATTTGGAAAATGAGGGAGCTGAACTTGATAGCTTCCAAGGTCTTTTCTGCCTCTAAATTTATGATCTAGAGCCTAAACTCCCTTTCTATGCATTAATAATCCAGGATTGGCTTTGTACCAAGATGTCTACTTGAGCAAGAGACAGACCAAATTCTGGTAGAAATTTGAGCCTTTGGTTAAAATGCTTATTTTAACCAAAGGCTCAAATTTCCTCCAGATACAATCATCCAGTGAGAAAATACAGTAACTAACTTATTCCATGTCAGAATTGAACAAAAAGTCAGGTAGAAGATCATGGAACGTAAGAAAAAAGACCCCCTACAGCAAAGCTGCAACTATCACAGGGTAATATCCCATAGTGACCAGAGATGAGATATTGATAGCATAAAAAGCTCTTTGTCCACAGACAAAAGAGGGAGAGAGGTAAAAGATCCCCTAAGAAGCCCAAGAGTAGTGAGAAAGCTCCAGGGAAGGGACCCTGTAAGTCCTAGGAAGTATCAGACCCAGCTCAGTGATGCAGCATTCACATTTGCTAAAATAAAACTCAGCCCAGGCTCAAGGGCTCTGAGGTCCCGAATATTCTGTACTGAGATATCAGAGACGGCCTTGAAGATCCCACAGCTAGGTGGTATAGTAGAGCACTGGGACTAGAGTCAGGAAGACCTGAGTTCAAATCTGGCCAATGATAACCCAATTCATGACAGAAAGGGGATGGACAAAAGATGCAGACACATTTTTTGGACATAACCACTGTGTGGATTCATTTTTCTTGACTATGCTAGGTTACATGGGTTCCTCGCTTTCTCAAAATGAATGAACAAAAAAAAGAATAAGAAAAGTTGGCCTTTATATAGGACTTTAAGGTTTCCAAATTGCTTTACAATTATTATCTCATTTGATCCTCAAAACAACTTTGCGAAACAGATGCTATGATTATCTTTATTTTATAGATGAGGAATTTGAGGTGAATATTTTTGTGATTTGCTCAGTTTCACACAGCTAGAATTGTCTGAAGCCTCAGCCAAACTATAGGTCTCGAGCGGGAAGGAGAGAAAGAGAGAGAGAGGGAGAAAGAAAGGAAAGAAGGAAGGAAGAGAGGGAAGGAGGAAGGGAAGGAGGGAGGAAAGAAGGAAGGAAAGCAAAAGAAAGAACCCAGAGTCACCTCTGTGCTACAATAAGGGTAGGACATTATTGTCTTTTTATTATTTTTAAAACTGATTCATTTATTTTTAGTTTTCAACATACACTTCCATAAGATTTTGAGCTTTAAATTTTCTCCCCCTCCTTTTCCTTCCCCCTCCTCAAGATGGTGTGCAATTTGATATAGGCTCTACTTAAACATTCCTATTAAAATATTTTCACATTAGTCATGATGTAAAGAATTAAAACTAATGGGAAGAACCATGAGGGGAACCAAGACAAAACAACAAAAGAAAAGGAGAGCATTCAGACTCCATAGTTCTTTTCCTGGATGTGATAGCATTTTCTATCATGAGTCTTTTGGAGTTGTCTTAGATTCTTGCATTGCTGAAAAGAGCTGTCTGTCAAAGTCAGTCATCACACAATGTAACTGTTACTGTCTACAATGTCCTTCTGGTTCTGCTTCACTCAGCCTCAGTTCATTTAAGTCTTTCCAGGTTTTTCTGAAGTCTGTCTGCTCATCATTTCTTACAGCACAATAGTATTCCATTACATTCATATACCACAAATTTTTCAGCCATTCCCCAATTGATGGGCATCCCCTAAATTTCCAATTCTTTGCCCATTAGTGTTTTTTTAAACTTTAGACAATAAATTTCTATTTATCACCATCTATAACAATATATCAACCACGACTTTCCTCTTGGTCCCCTTCACAGGCTTTGCCCACTGTAATGGCAAGCATGGAAGTAGTTGACATCTTGTTTCAGCTATGGAATTAATACCTTGTTTCACTTCAAGTTTCTTTTGAGCCTTGTACCAAGTCTGTTAAGAAACAGAATGCAGGAGGGCAGCTAGATGGTGCAGTGAGTAAAGTGCCGGCCCCAGAGTCAGGAGGACCCGAGTTCAGTTCCGGCCTCAGACACTTAACACCCACACACACAAAAAAAACTAGCCGTGTAGCCTTGGCCAAGTTACGTAACCCCAATTACCCTCCAAAAGGCAAAAAAAAAAGAAACAACACATGAACCCCACAACTTGTGAACCCTAGAACTCATGAACTCCTGCAACAGGAAGGGGGGAAGCTAATGACCACATATAAGGAGAATTTCCAGGCTAGAGACAGCAGAACTGAGAAGAGGTCTCTTATAGTGACAGAGTCAAGAAGGAGAAAACTTGTGGTATTCCAGTATTCGGTTGGTCTGCTCTGTCTGTGTTGATGTTTGTTTGTGATACTTTGTACAGAAGCCCTGGGACCTTACTGGAAGCCCTGAAAGAGGATTTTCTGGTTGTATGTTTACAAAAGTCTTGGAGGAAGGTTTTGGAGGTCCTGGGACTTTGCTGATGATTTGTGCTGACTTCTTGGACCTTGTTTGTGGGTCGGTGTTGATTTCTATGTTGATGATTTGTGTTGAGTTCTCAGACCTTGTTGGTAGGTCTAAGTTGATTTCACAAGTAGACAGTGAATTGATGATGGTGCCGGCAATGTGCATAAATATTATTGTGGCTTTGTCAAGCTTTGTCTTCCCAGAAACAGGAACTGTGAAGGACTTGAGGTAGACTGGATGCTGTGAACTTCAAAATGAAATAGGAACTGGACTAAGAACTGGACAAGGAACTGGGAGCTGCCTGCCTTTGAACCCAGGTGACAGTTGGAGCTGAGACCATTGAGGAACAACCATGGAAGCTGAGAACCAGCCTCGAGTCAAGCTGAAAGAAGACTTTACTTGGATAGTGTGTACTGACTGAGAAGATTATGATTTACTGGGACCTAGGGATGGAGAATTTTGACTTTGTACTTTGTGACTGAATTAAGGATTTTGTGACTGCCTAAATGAATGCACTTTGTTTAAAACTATGTGATCACTTTGGTGACAACTATGTGGCCATTTTAGTGATAAGTTGTTGAGTGGTGACATGGTGAACACTGTATTTTGATGTTCTGTAATAAGTTGTAACATTTTGAATGCTGTATTTTTATTTTCTATGAATGCTTTGTTCTGATTTGTTATTGAACAAATAGGGAGCTCACTATACTATGTAATCAGAACTTTGAAAGCTGTTCACAGCAGCAGTCCTCTGGAAAGCTGCTCATGTGTGGATTTACACCCATCTACCTTACTTTTAATGTATATACCTATAATCAAATAATACAACAATGTTCTTGTTCTCCTTTCTTCATTTCAAATAATTTCATAGTGTTATTTATTTTTATGTCGATCATTTTTGTCCAGGGGGACATTATAGTATTTGATTATGTGGTTATGTCATAGCTTGGTTAACAACTGGGAAATGGATGAACATTTCCTCTATTTTGCTTTCAGGTTTCCACAAAATTACCAGAAAATGCTGCCCTAAATATCTTTGGGCAGATAGATATTTCATTTTGATTTTGATTATTTCCCCAAAGCCACAGTCTTTCACTGGTACCCTTCAAAGAAAATAGGTTCTTGAATATTAGGTGGACTTCAGTCACAAACTTCTTAGAGGAAACAGTCAAGTCTCTCACACACAGCCAGACAGGGATGGGTTGTGATCTGCATCTTTGGAGGGAATTTCTACACTGGGGAGACCACAGATCCATTGAAGTACTGAGAAGTTTGATAATATTCTTAAGAAATATTTCCAATTTCACAATTTATTAGTCAAAGAACATGATAACTTTTACATATATCAAGTTTATTTCTGTATTATTCTGCACAACAAGTCTACTGATATGCTTCCAACAAGAGCTAACATCTATATAGAACTTTAAGGTTTGCAAAGTAAGTGCTTTACATAGATGATCTCATTTGACACCTATTATCACTCTTTGAGGCAGGGACTATTGCTATTATCCATCAGGTTCAATTCTCTCATTTTACAGATTTATCTGATACAGGTTAAATTATTTGCACAGGGTCACACACAAGTAGTAAATGTGGGAGGAAGGATTTCAACTCACGTCTTCTTGACTCTAAATCTAAAACTCTATCCACTATATGGTCTACTGTTGAAAACTCTCTTTCCACGTGAGTCCATTTTCTTTTCTTCCATCCTCTGGAACAGCCCTTCAAGTACTTGTTGAGAACCATCAGGTCAAATCGAGCCTCCTTTTACTCACACTAAGACAGGGATCTCTCCCTTCAAAGGCTAAGGAATAGTATCTTCCAGTTGTACTAAGGGTAATTCATTGGCAAAGAAGTTAGTAAGCTGGCTTTAAGACCTGTTTGGCTGATTATCTTTGAAATGCTCCAATGGAAACAATTTGGCCTATGTTATGAGGTACAGTATGGGTGCATGAAAAACCTACTCTATTAGGAGCCAGGCAAAAGAGGTTCTATTTCCTTCTTTGCCACTAACTAATAACCAGGTGATGTTGCAAAGACTTCCTTTTCTCTGGGTCTTATTTTCCTCAACTGTAAATTCAAGAAGCATCAATTAGATGCTTCCTGACATCCCTTCCAACTCTCACAAACTTTGATAAACTCAAACAGTGGAGTCCTGAACATGAAATTTGAGTTTGGCATTCTTTGCACAGGCTCCACATTACAAATTCTGATAGGGTTGAGGACCAATTCCAAATAATTCAATGTTGTACCTGTGTAGTAGCAGTCATGTGAAAAGAGTCCACAATGGGGTCAATTTAACTTTAGATATTAATCCTTTGCATTAAATTAAAGCATGACCATTTTTTTTCAGAATTAAATAAACTAAAGAAAATTTGTTTTTTCTCAATACCAATGCTCTGGTTCAATTTACTAAAACAACTCCATAGGCAGTTATTATAAAAGAATACATCTTCATGAAAATATGACCACAGATTAAATATATATTCAGGCAGTAAAACTAAATAAAAACAAAACACCCCAAAGGTTAATATCTCACTGTTTAGAGGGCTCTTAAATCTAATTTTCTTTCATTTAAGGAAGGAAGACTCAAAAGAATTTTCAATTCAAGTGGCACACTTTAGAGGAATTGGTATAATTGTCTACAGCGTGAAATGGCAGGAGATAACAACATTTACACTTACTACACAATTAAGTCCAATCAAGGCCATATCAATCAATCAGTCAATCAGCCTAATGATGCTAGGTACTGTGTATTCAAAGACTAAAAATGAAACTATCTGTGCCCTCAAGGGGTTTACATGCAATGCATC
This sequence comes from Petaurus breviceps papuanus, assembly GCF_028583685.1. Taxonomy (NCBI): domain Eukaryota; kingdom Metazoa; phylum Chordata; class Mammalia; order Diprotodontia; family Petauridae; genus Petaurus; species Petaurus breviceps. Next base: position 18,018,913 of record NW_027185889.1, on the reverse strand, counting down.
AGCCAAGAGGCATTTTTTAGGGCTAAGGGAGCCAGGCACTGTGTGAAACATTAAGGATACCAAGAATTCCTGCCCTCAATGAGTTTATGTGCTAAAAAAGAATACAACTTATATATACACAGACAAATACATGATACCCAGATATGGGGGGTGGGGGAAAACCTTAGTGGAGAAAGCACTACATCTGGGGGGACCAGGAGATGGTGTTTGAACTGAGTCTTGAGGGGATCCCAAGACTGTAAGAGGTAGAGGGGAGAAGGGAAAGCATTCCAGGCACAAGGGACAGTCAGCTCAAAGGCAATCGACAGAGTGTTGCATGCAATGGACAGCAAGGATACCAGCAGCAGGATTGGACCATGAAGTGTACCAGAATGGAGGAACATGCAAGAAGACTAGAAAGGCAGGAAGGAGGCAGCACAAGGCTAAAATGACAAAACAGAAGAGTTTCATTATGTCTGTTTCTAGACAAAAGAAGAAGTCACTGGAATGTATTTAGAATGTGAATTTAGAATGGAATGTGATTCATGTTTTAGAAAAATCACTTTGGGGAATGGAACCAAGATGGTGCGTTAAAGGCAACAATCCAGCCAAACTCTTCTAACATGCCTGTCTGAAAAACTTTAAAATAACTTTGCAAATAAAATTATAGAGTGGCAGAGTCAAGAAAAGTCAGAATGAGACATTTTTCCAGTCTAAGACAACTTACGACTTAGGGGTGGCAGTGGTCTGGAAAGCACTCAGCTGCAGCACCATTGGTGGGCACTGGAGGACACCGAATCAGCTGTAGTAGCAGTAACAGCTTTAGGAGCCCTCAGTCCAGAGATAGTTAGGGGGGCAGACAACTGGTAAGAAAGTGATTACAGGGGACCCTTTGTTGGCACTGGGTGTCACTGGTGCTGACTGGCAACTCTATTGCCCATAAACAGTTTGGGTCATAGTCTAGAGCAGAGAAGAGTACTTACAGTCAGCCACAAGGGAGCAGGAGATGTGGTGATAGCTCCAGGGTCAAGAGGAATGCTAATTCTTGCAGCTACAGGAGAGCAGGAGACTTTCCTTGGTAAAGACCAGAGAACAGGCCAAGAAAGCAGTGACCACACCTCTCCCGGGATCATGCCACCATGGAAACACCAAAATCCTGTAGATCCCCAGAGTTATGCTGAAAACAGCAGTATAAAAAAGGCTGAAGATTGGGGACAATGCCTCCCCACCTCTGGGTGAGCAGAAGCCAATTTTGTTATTTGTCCTTTGTTTTCAAAGAGGACCAATGGTATCATGGAGTGATATCTTGACCCGTGCATACATCAGATTTAAGTTAGGCAGAGTCCTGCAAAGTCATCAACCTCATTATCTCTTTCAGAGTCATCAAAGTCCAATGGCAAGGCAAAAGTCAAGAGGACTAGTGACAGCCCAGGATGCAGTGGATAACCTTGGTGTTCTTCAGTGTCTGACCACAGTGCTTGGTTCAGTTACCTTCATGACCATTGGAACAAATTGTTCACATCCTCACAATCTGTTGGAGGAAGTCTTCATGTGATTAGTAAAGACTCCCCTTTCAACTCACTAATGCATTTTGATCTATTACCCTCATCCTGGTTTAACCCATCTGCCAAGAAAATCTTATCAGGGTGTGGCCACTGTGCATGCCCAACTTATTATAAAGTTCAAAGTCAAGATACAGGCTGGAAAAAAGAGCAAACAACAACAAAAAGAACTTGACCATAAAAAGCTACTATGGACTTTTGAGGAGGGACAGGACAAAAGGAGAATGAAGGAAAAACAAAAGAAAATAGGATGGAAGGAAATACACAGTAATCATATCTGTGAAAATCAATGGGATGAGCTCACACATAAAACAGAAGTAGATAGCAGAATGGATTAGAAAACAGAATACAACAATATGTTGTTTACGGGAGAGACTCTTGAAACAGAAACACACAAGAGTTAAAATAAAGAGCTGGAACAGAATCTAATGTGCTTCAGCCAAAGTGAAAAAAGCAGGGGTAGCAATCATGATCTCAGACAAAGCAAAAGCAAAAACAGTCTTAATTAAAAGAGAGAATCAGGAAAACCACCTTCTGCTAAAAGGTACCATAAAAATGAAGAACTATAAAAAATGTAAAAGGAAGTTTCTCTGATAAAAGCCTCATTTCTCAAATGTATGTGGTACTAAGTCAAATTTATGAAAATAAGAGCCATTCTCCAACTGAGAAATGTTTGGTCAAGGGATATGAACAGGCAGTTTTCAGAAGAAAAAATTCAAAACTAACTATAGTCATATGAAAAAAATGACCAAAATCACTATCAGAGAAACGTAAATTAAAACAACTCTGAGATAGCATCTCACACCTATTAGAAATGATAAATGCTGAGAGGAAGAGGGAAAAATCAGTACATTCATGAACTGTTGGTGGAGTTATGAACTGTTCCAACCATTCTGGAGAACAATCTGGAACTATACCCAAAGGGCTATAAAACTGTGTATTCTCTTTGATCCAGCAATATCACTACTAGTTCTTTATCCCAAAGAGATAAAAAAAAAACAAAGGAAAAGTACCTATATATCCATTTTTTTTTTCATTCAGGATTATACTCAATGTTGCTAGGTAAGTTATTCTTGGATACAACCTCAGCTCCTTTGCTCCTTGAAATACAATGTTCTAAGACCCCTTGTGGTCTTTTAGAATAGAAAGTACTAGTCTTACAAAATCCTGACTCTATTTCTGCAATATTTAAATTACTTTTTTCTTGTTGCTTGCAATATTTTCTCCTTAACCTGGGAGTTTTGAAACTTGGTTATGACATTCCTGAAAGTTTTCCTCCTGGGATTTCAGGTACTTGTAACAAAAAGACCAGAACTCAATGGAAAATTCAATATAAAAGATCCAGAAGGAATATAAGGATAACATTAAAGACTAATTATAAGGCACTTACTAAAATTAAACTATGTGTGTGTGTGCGCGCGCGTGCGCACAGGTTGCAAAAATGTCATCAGTATTCAAAACTGTCATCATTCCTAAGGTAGTTTGAAAGAAAGGTTGGGTTTAGCTGTGTATGATGAGGTGATTCTAAAAATCAAAACTGGACAAGAAAAAGTAAAAGAAACGAATTATAAAAATTGGTCATTAAAGGAAGAACTAAAACAGAGGAATCAGGTGGGTAGAGAGGACCAATAATGTTAGAACCTCATTCCCATTTGGATTGAAGAGGAGTAACATGTTCATCTGGAAGGGTCTTCTGAACATGTAAAGAAGGAAGAAAACTGGGGGGCAGGGTTGGGAGAAGAACTTTTAGAGGGGTGTGTAGATTAGGATTTGGGATGGTAGGGAGATAGTATGGAGGAGGGACTTTTGGAGGAGTGTGGATTGGGGATTATAAGTGTGGGGGAAGAGGCTGGGAGTGGGATCTTGGAGGGTTGGGTCAGATGGAGACTGAGAGAGTGGGGGAGAGAAAATAAGGTAACAGGGATAGGGTAAAAAGAGAGGCTGAGAAAGAAAATAGTGAGCAAAAATAAGCTGGAGAGAAATTCACAAAGAGTCATTATAACTTGGAATGTGAATGGGATGTTCATAGCAAGTTTATTTTGTGTTGACAAGAAATGGAAATTGCAGGGATTCCCATGAATTATGGAAAGGCTTAACAAGTTGTGGTGTATGGTTGTGATGAAACACTATTGAGCTTTAAGAAATGATGAATTCAATGGTCTTAAAAAGGCATGGAAAGACTTGCATGAAATACTGAAGAGTGAAGTGAGCAGAACCAAGAGAACATAGCATACAGTAACAACAATATTCTTTAAAGAACAACTTTGAGTGACTAAATCATTTTGACTATTAAAATACACAAATTAAAAATAAAGGATATATGAAGACACTGTATCCAGAGAAAGAACTGATATATAGTTGTATAGAATAATGTTACATATGTGTGTGTGTGGACTTATTTGTGTCTAATGGTAACCATATATAGGGTGGAGCAGAGGGAAGGGAAGAAAGAAAGAAATTAAATGGTAACTTTACTATATATTTAAAAGAAATAGCAAGTTGTATAAAGGATTTGCAGCTTCATGTGCAATTATGTAAATGTTTTATTCCATAAATTAAATATAACTTTTTTTTAAAAAAGAAAATGACCTATACGTACACAAATATTTATAGTAGCTCTTCTGTGGTCGCAAAGAATTGGACATTGAGGGGATGCCCATCAATCAGGGAATCACTGAACAAATTGGGGTATATGATTGTGATGGAATACTATCATGCTATAAGAAATGAAGAGGGTGGTGGTTTCAGAAAAAAAGGCAAGTGAAGTGAGAAGAACCAGGACATTATTGTCTACAGTAGCAGCAACGTTGTTAATGATGATCAACTGTGAAAGACTTGGCTACTCTGATCAATACAATGATCTGTCAAATTCTAAGACTCATGATGAAAAAATTTCATCCACTTCCAGAAAGAGAACTGATGAAATCTGAATGCAGATTGAAGTACAATTTTCTGTTTTTTTTTCTTCTTTCTGTGATATGGATAATATGGAAATATGCTTTGCATGATTTCACATGCATAATTGACATTATTTTGCTTGCCTTATAAGTGAGTGGGGAAGGGAAGAGGGGAAAAGAATTTGGAACTCAAAATTTAAAAAGTAAAGAATGTTTAAAAATAAATAATAAATTTAAAAGAAAAAATTACTTTGGTAGGGGGGTGAAAGAAGGACAGGAGTGGAGAAAGACCTGATATGTAGGAAGCTCAATTAGGAAGTTATTACAATAGTTGAGATGAGGTCTGAAGCACTGTAGGGTGGTGGCTGTGTGAGTGGAGAGGAGACATAACTAAGTGGCTGTTATGAGGATAAAAATTAATACCTTTGAGTAAATTTAATATCTAATTAATTTTTAAAATTAATATTAATAATTAATGATTATTTAATAATTAGTATGTTGTATGCATGTATGTATATGCAGATATATTCTTGTACCTTATACCAAGAATCTAAGACAGTACTTGGCACACAGTAGGCACTAAATAAGTGTTCATTACTGGGCCAATCTGCATGCTTATAGAATACAAGCTGCTTGAGGGCAGGGACTCTCCATTTTGTCTTTGTATCCTCAGCACCTAGCAGAAGAGCCTGGCACACAGTAGGTACTTAAATCAATACTTACTGATTGATTTATAAAGAGGAAATACAAAGTAGTTTGGGCTGAGCACTAACTGCTCTGTGGCAATCAGAAAAGGCTTCATGTAGGGGGTGGTACCTGAGTCCAGTTCAGAAGAAAGGAGGGTTTCTGAGAGGTAGCTTCAAAGCACTCCATCATATGGTATGCCAAAAGTATGCAGGACACGGCAGGTATTCATGGTGGTTCAGTCAAGCTCAATAGCTTCCCTTAGCAACCAGTGAGGTAGCAAGATGGGGGAAACTGAGCTCAATGTACTGTCATGGATTTCTCATGCTGGGCACTTCTCTGCTGGATATTTATGTATACATATGTATGAGGATATATATTTTGCCCAACCCCATAAACAGACCTTTTTTGACATGTGAGCAAAGCTGGCCTTGCCTTAGGGTCCAACAGAAGATTCTCAGTAGAAACCAGAGGTGAAAATGGAAATTAATTTAATTTAAATTAGGAGCTGTTCAGATAGGCCAGTTCACACCTTGTCATGCCAAGCCTTTTGTAGAGTATGGCCTGTGGCAGCAGGGGCTTCACTAGAAGATCCCCTTCACAGTAGGGCCAAGGGCACATTTTACATCATGCCCGTTGCTGTGGGCATAGATAAGTAATGTTTTCAGCCATCTACAATTCTCTCCTTTCTTAAGGCTTCTGAGGACTAGAAGCTTTTGACATTTAAATAAAAAAAGGCATCTTCACAACCCAATCATAATTCAGGGTGTCCCTAAAGTCTGGACACATAGGAAGTTTCATTAGCTATGCATATTTTCAAGAAATGAAATTAATGAAATTTTCAACAACATTTTATTTAATTAGCATAAATGAGATTTCATAGGAAGACATGGGAGACACATAGGAAATCTAATTAATTAATTAAAGTAATCTCATTAATATGGAAAATAGTTCCCAATAGCTAATGAAAGCTTTTATTCCATATGAAATTGTCATGGCTAAAATTTATGCTAAATAAATAAAATGTTGTCGAAAATTTCATCTCTTACAAATATGCATAGTTGATGAGATTTCCTGTGTGTTCAGACTTTAGGGATGCCCTGTATATACACATACATACATACATGCATGCATGCATACATACATAGAGATAAATGATAAGAGGTAAAGAGAGAATCTATATTACATAGATAGATGGATAAATAAACAAGCAGATAGAAGACAGATGGATAGATATATGAATAAATAGATAATGGATAGGTAGGTAGATAGAAGAAAGATTCATGGATAAATAGATAATATAAAATAGAGAGAAGATATATCAAAGAGCTACAAAAATATATAGATGAGAGATATAGATGATGGGGACATAGCTAATATATAGGTAATGGATAGATAGATCAATAATGCATTTATTAAGCCCTTAACTATGTTCCTGGTAATGTACAATATGCTAAGGATACAAAAACAAGCAAATGATCGCATGTGTATAACCTATATGGATTGCTTATTGTCTCAGCGAGGGGTGAAAGGGGGGACAGATTTGGAAATAGAAATTAAAAGAAAAAAACATTTAAAATTGTTTTAGCATATAATTGGGGAAAATATTATTTAAGACAAGGAAACAAGACAATACCTACCCTGGAGGAGCTTACAGACTAATGGGAGCATACAACACATAAAAAAAAGGAAAGGTACAAAATTGGGGGTTGGAGGGAGGCCACTGGTGAGAAGGCCGGAGTCCATGCTGCTCTTTCTTTCACAAGAAAGAATCCCTGCAGCCCCCATTCTCACATGGACTTTGGTGACTTCTCCACAGTAAGCATTCAATAAATAGGTTTCAGCCCTTACAAAACAGAAGGGTCCGTGGGATTCGAGGTGCTCCAAGATCAGCTCCTCATTTTCCAGATGAGGAAGGGGGGGACACAGAGATGTTAAGTCATTTGCCCAAGGTCACAGAAGAAGTAATCAGCTGAGCTGGGATTCAAACACAGCCCTGGTGATTCCAAGATTTCCTCTGCACAATCAATTCTTTACTAATTTTTTTGAAGCTCTGACACACACACGTGTGTGTGTGCACATGTGTATATGCATATGTATGTGTTTGTGACAGATGACAAGAATGGGAGAGCCAATTATGTGATGACACAGTACCTGACAATTTGGGTCCATTCAATAAACTTTGATTAAGCTGCTACTGTGTACAAGACATGGAGGTATACACTAGAAAGATGAAAAAATGCTCTCAAGTCACTTCCACTTTATTAAAGAGTATACAAGAACGGTGCATGGGTAATTATAATTCAAGGTAGAGTGTGATGAGGGCAAAAGAAACATCTAGTCAATTCAATTCAATAAGCATTTATTAAACACCTACTATGTATTAGGCTCTAGATTAGGTCCTGAGGCTTTGTGAAAACAATCCCTGCCCTCAGAGAGCTGACATTCTATATTCTACTGCCTAAGTGCCATAAGAATATATAAGTAGGCAGGAAATACTTTCAGCTGAGGAAAATCAAGGACAGCTTCATGGCAAATAAGAATGGAGATGTGGAAGGAACAAATTCAAGACACTGGTGAGAGGAAGGGATCATGATTTGTGCAAATGCACAGGGGGTTGAAGAGTATAGGACAAGATCAAGGAATACCTAGCAGTCCAATTTGGCTGGAACTTAGAATATATGAAGGGGAGACAAGTGAAATGAGAGAGGAGAGGAGAAGGAGAGAGAGATGAGGAAAGGGAAAAGAAAAGGGAAGGAAGAAAGGGAGGGAAGGAGGGAGGAAGGAAAGAAAGAAAGTACAGACAGTATGGATTATTATTAACTCAAATTTATCCATGAGACACTAGGAAAAGTTTGTCACCAATCTGGTCTCTGATATCACTCCTTAAATGAATTATATCCAGCTTTAGACAAGACGGGTAATGAGGAGGATGCTTCCATTGATTTAGATTATTTTAATGAACTCCCTTTGAAATCATCACCTAGCTTTCTGCTTCTGTAATTATATTTTCGCTAGTATGAAAATGTTGGGCATTAAGTCCAAAAGGGAAGATTGTGGGTTATTATTTATCATTTATTAATATTGTTTGAACCTAACTTTATGTGCTTAGAGACAGTTTATACCCAGAATGTCACCATGACCCCAGTAGAGGAAGTCCACAGACAGCTACAAAGAACTTTGGGGTCCCCCAGGTCCTAGATTCAATCCTAATTATTCTTGTTTGGTGTCTCCACACTCAGAATTTGTTTTGGGTCCACCCAAGCTTGTATTTTGGGCTCCCTTTAAGCAGTTTATGTGTGACTAATATGCAGAAGGCTTTGTTAAAATCTTATATAATATAAACCTTCCAGAACCCAGGATGGGGAGCCAGTCCTTTTTTCTGTCTCTCCCCTCTACCAAATAACCCAATAAATTTCTTTCTAAAATCATTTCAGATGCTGGGGTTTGTTCTCATGAGCAAGAGTACCACATCAGAATCATGGGTTGGGAAGAATTATCTGGGAACAGCACAGAGCATATATTCTTCAGGTACCCTACACCCCAGAAAAGACCCTTCCACATCTCCAAACATCCTATCTCCCTGTTCTTCAGGCTTGGTCCATGCTGTTCTTTCTTTCTCTGAAAGAATGTCCATGATCCCCATTCTGATCTGAAGAAATCCTACCCACCCCACTTTGGTGCCTTCTCTGCAGTAAGCGTTTAGTAAATATTTGTTGAAAAATCTCCTAATGGGAATGTAATTTCTCTCTACCCATTACTCAACTGATTTTAATTTAGATCCACAATTCAGGGCTGTAGCCTAGATAAACATATTTAGGGGAGCAAGTTTGCAAGACAATTTCATTTCCATAAACAAAATTGAGAAGCACTTTGCCTACTTGATAGTTGCCTAGTGGACAGGACACTGGATTTGGAGTCAGGAGGATCTGTCTTCCAACTTCAGATGAGCTAGTCACCTGACACCTGAATTTTCCTGTTTGTTAAGTGAGGGGAAAGAAATTAATAACCTCTAAGGTTCATTCTAGCCCTAAATCAATCATCTCTAAACCCCTAAATCCCCCTTTTAAAAAATTCTTAATTTTCTTCATCATCCTGTTTATTAAGGTTTCTAAAGTATTTGACTTACCAACAGCCATGTGAGTTATATAATATAAAAATTATTATTCTCATTTTACTGAAGAGGAAGTACAATATGGTAGCTAAGAGGTAACTGGAGGTCTGTAAGCCAGGAAGTTCAAATCCAGTCTTAGACACTTACTAGCTCTGTGACCCTGGGCAAGTCACTTAACCTCTGCCTGTCTTAATTTCCTTGCCTGTAAATTGGGAATAGTAATCACCCCTACCTCCTAGGGTTATTGTTAAGACCAAATGAGATAATAATTGTTAAGTGCTTAGCACAGTAAGTACCATATAAATGTCAGTTATTATTTTGATTAGATATTATTAGTAGATAAAGAGCTAGTCTCAGAGTCAGGAAGCCCGGGTTCCAGTCCTGACTTTAATATATACTGTGTGACACTGGGCAAGTCATTTAACCGCTACATTGTCCCAGATAACTCTCTAAGACTGTAAGCTGAAATGCAAGTGCTGATCTCCATCGGAAGATTGTGTTTCCACACCCAGGAGTTCCTGACATAAAAAAAAAATCCAGCTGTCCCTCACCCCAATAACGATGAGGAAACTGAAGCACATTAAAGTGAGTTAACCAGGGTCACTCAACTTGCAAGTGTTTGAGCGAGGATTCAAACTTGGGGCTTGAGTTTCTAATACCAGTCCTTTTTCTCTGACCCCAGAGTCTATGGGATGATTTCCTGGAAAATTTTCCCCAAAATCAGGATGGACTCTGATCTTCATTTCTTTCTATCTCCTGGCCCACCAGCCTTATTTCAGCTTCTCAATTACTTCCTTTATCTGTGGGAAAACTCCTTCCCTCCTTGCCTTCATGCATCTTTAACTGGACTGAACCTGAGCTTCTCATGGATGATGCTGTTCCCTTCATCATAAGAGGCAATACCAACATGTTACCAGTAGAATGAGCACTATACTGGAAGACAGGAAGACCTAGGTTTAAAGCCCATCTCTGATACTTACCAGTTGTGAGGCCATGGCCAAATTGTCATATTTCTGTAAGCCCCAAATGAATGGAAGGAAGGAAGGAAGGAAGGAAGGAAGGAAGGAAGGAAGGAAGGAAGGAAGGAAGGAAGGAAGGAAGGAAGGAAGG
>NW_027185889.1:17988674-18008557 GCF_028583685.1 Petaurus breviceps papuanus | reverse complement strand
AGGAAGGAAGGAAGGAAGGAAGGAAGGAAGGAAGGAAGGAAGGAAGGGAGGGAAGGAGGAAGGGAGGGAGGAAGGGAGGAACTTCTTCTACATTCCCCACTTTGCCAAGGCCCAACCATCATTCATCCTAATGCAGGCACCCTTTGCTATTGGTCAACCCCTTTATTCATTTCTAATTACAGCTGACTTCTTCTGTGACTCTCCAGAGCAGCTATTCAACTTTCTTTTTTTTTTTTAAACTGTTCCCAAGCCACTGGACAAATTTCCACTCCACACTGACCCACTTTGGCAAAAGAAAAAGAAAAAAACAGAAACAAAATAAGAGTTAAGCAGCTTTTCTTTCTCTGATGTCAATTATAATCCCATTCACCCCCAGCAAAAAGGCCTATCCTTTAAAAAAAAAAAAAGAATGACTCTTACAACAGGTTTCAAAAGTTGTCACTCTTACATGACTATGAATATTCCCTTTCCATCTGAAGCTACATTTCAACAGTCACCAAACCTGAACAGTTTTACTGCCTTACTATACAGTAGTGGACGTATCTGACACATATTGGTTGTGTAACACAGAGTAGATATTTTAACTTTTCAGTGCCCTGGGGCATGTGGATAGATTCAAGAGTTTACTAATCTGGATGGGGAAAAATACACCTTAATTTCAGTATAATTATTTTCCAGTGTAAGTTAATTTATTTTATACATTTGCAAACATTATTTTGAGAAAGGGCCCATAGGCTTTACCAGACTGCCAATGGGTCTATGGCACAAAACAGCTTACAAACCTTTGTTTTACACAAATATCCAAGTAATCTTTCTAAAATACTAATCTGATAATGTTAACCATCCTCTCTCCCCCCTTGACTGCTCAAAATCCTTAAATTGGCAGGCAGATTCATACTTTGTTAGAACTGTAATGGACCTTAAACAATTAGGGGGCTATTGGCAACCCCCCCCTCATTTTATAGGTGAGGAAATTTCAGCTTCCAGAGCCTGTGATTTGTTTGAGTTTATACCATTGATTTTTGGCAGATATCTGACTTAAACTGAGGTCCAAGGTTTATCCCACTCCAGAGTGTTGCTCAAGGACAAGTGTTTTCTCTTTTTTTTCACTTCTTGTAGGAAAAAAGATCCAAGCTTCACTACCCAGCATTCCAAGCCCCTCACCATCTGAATCTGACATACCTCTGTAAGTAGCTTTATCTCACACTAGTCCTGTCTAAGTGATGGCCTGAGGGAGCAGAGATTGGAGGAAATGGTGAGGACAAAGAAAGTGGGGTTGCAAGGCAGAGGGAGAGGCAGAAGGACAATCGATTGTGATCAGATAAAGGAATTTCAGAGTTTATGGACATGAAAGCGGAACATGTATGGTTCATGAAAAGATCAAGGGTGTGACCACATCAGTGTATAGCTGAGCTGGGATGAAGGTCATGGGGAATGAGGAAGCTGAGGAACTGGCTGGGAGGCTGGGAGGATTGAGGGAGGATCAATAGGTATGTTGAGGTCCCCTAGTTCATGAGGGCAAGAGTTGGGGAGGAAAGGAAGTCTATGAGCCAGGCAGTGAATTCAATGAGGAAAGATGTCCTAAATATCAGAAGATAATGGCTAACAGAATCTTGATGGAGTAGTAAACATGGACTTGAGCGATCCTCAAAGAAGGAGAGGTTGCTAAGGGATAGGGGCAGAGGAGAACTTCGAAGAATCAGTGGGGAGCAAAAAGTATTCCAACTCTCCCATCTGAACCAGTAATTCAGGATATGAGTGGAAGTGTATCTATTGTTGGAAAGGGTGGCCAGGGAGACTGGGTCATCTGGAGGGAGTCAGGTCTCAGTGAGAGCCAAAATATATGAGAAGTAGGCAAGTAAAAGGCCTAAAATGAAAGGAAATTTGATACCTATGGAGCAGGCATTACAGAAAACACAGTGGGAAGGGTGGGTAGCTATAGAATGGGGTATTGTAGGGAGGTTGAAGAGGATAGGAACTAAGGAACTGGTTAGAGGATGAGGTTTGAGTGATGAAAGGCTCAGAATGGCTGGGGCAGAGAAGGTATAAAGGTATGTGAGCTATTCATCAAAAGGGAATGGGTTCATCTAGGTTATCAGCATCCCTAAGAGGGTGATTCATATGAAATCCTCTTTTGTGTTCTGCTGTATATATGGAAATATTCCTTTGGGGTATTTAAGTTCAGGATTTGAAAAATAAATTTAAAAGGGGAGAAAAAACTCAGAAGGCCCACTAGATGTAGCCAGTCACCACTCGTATTAATCCAGCGTCCAGGCTTCTCAATCCATCAAGATTCCCACCCTCACCATCTTCTTGCCATCTGCCCTGGCCTTAAAGACACCACTCATTCTACTCTCAATGACTTGTACCATCTACTCTTTGAAGCTCAATCCTATTTATATATTACCATTCCTTTTTCTAGTCCTTTTTAAAATTTAATTTTTTTCTAATTGACAAAAATTCACCTTCTTTCTCCCAATCCCTTTGATATGGGTTATTAAAAGGATATGTCAACAGTCTCCTTTACAGTTACACTCACCACTCCCAACTTCAAAGGACCAAAAGTCCCTTTCCTGGCTGTCACTTGATAGTATGTATTGTTTCCTCCTTTTAGAATGTAAGCCTAATGAAGGCAGGGACTATCTTACTGTCATATTGCTACTCCAAACATTTGTCCCAGTTTTTGCCGCATAGTAAGTATTTAATAAATGGTTTTCATTGATTTCATCCACACATTTGAAGTTAGGGCTCAGATTTACAGAGGCAAACATGATAAAGCCCTGCCCTCAAGGGGCTTACATTCTTTTAAAGAATATGATGCTATCAAGTGTGAGTATATTTGGACAATATAGAATGTGAACACAAGATACATGAGTGTAGCAGCAAGCACCCCAAGCACGTCCTCAGGGTTTGCTGCCCATACAGGTTCTTGGATCTGCTTTGATAAAGGAAAGCAACTCAAAATGGGTTAACAAGCTTACTTTAATCAGTCAGACATATATCGTTTACCTTGTTCAGGGGAAAAGGTCAGCACCCCGAACTTCAAAGTATGCAGGCAGAATTATCAAGACAGAAACAGATCAAGTAGACAGATTTCCAAACTGTCCAATCATTACATCCATACCCAGTCAACATCTGGGTTTCCACATCTGGGTTTTTCAAAGCCGGGGGGGCCCTGGACAACGGCTTCCCAGAATACAGATCAAATCACAGGACACTTCTCAAAGTGAGCCCCCAAAACAAAGCTACACATCAGGGCTTATATAGCCTTCTCCTGGTTCAGAGAATATAACAACCTTATTGACTCACTGGCCAATCAAGAAGTATCTACTGAAAAACAAGCCTCCCACCCCAGGCTTCAGGTGCACTTTAGCCTAGGGGCAGGGAAGATCTTCCAAATTTGCATTCCCATTACAATGAGGAGAAGTGGAAGGCAGTAGAAGCTGAGGGGACTGGGAAGGACCTCATGGAACAGATGAATTTTGAGCTGAGTTTTGAAGGAAACTATGGAAGATTTGGATGGATTTTCAAATTCACATTTTATATTTCAGTAGATTCTACAAGTCAGGGAAAACACTATCATCTTTACTTCTGTGGAGGAGAGAAGGTGTTAAATGTCTGCAGGTCTTAAAAGAAAATAAAAATGATTGAGATAATGGCAGGTTTTGAGGGTTTTCTCTTCAAGAATGGCATCTAGGTCTTTTTGCTGCACATCAATGAATATTCAAAGTTATCTCATAAACTAGATAAAGTGATTTAAGAGAAAGACAAATGATTAGGGGAATAGCAGCACTGAAGACTCAATTCAAGTGAACTCACAAGCACAGGGGGGAAAAATCTGTTATTTATGTTGCCCAGGGTTTGCTACCTATTAAATGCAAACCCCATCAATACATTCATTCTTTTGATAAAAGAAGTTTCCTATCTTATCTTCCTTGTCTCTATGAATATTTTACAAGAAAAGAAAAATATTTCCTAGGTAAGATCAGTTATACTTTTCTAACAGTTTTTACGAACTACAAATTCAGAAGGCATATGAGTCTTTTTGTCAGGAGCTACATTCTTAATTATTTATCTCTTCTTGCTGGTTGATATTAAAGAAACATTGACTAATGCCCTATTCCAAAAAAGTCTGCTAGAGTGGAAAAAAGTGCCAGATGGAGAGCCAGGAGGAACTGGGTTCAAGTCCTTCATCTTCTACTTACTAGATGTGTAATATTGGCTAGTCAATTAGTTTCCCTGTAACTGTTTCTTTAGCTATAAAATGGTAGCTAGGTGGTACAGTGGATAGAGTCCTCGTCTAGAGTCAGAAAGAATCATCTCCCTGAGTTCAAAAATCTGACCTCAGACACTTACTTGTTGTGTGACCCTGCGCATCACTTAAACTTGTTTTCCTCAGTTTCCTTGTCTATAAAATGAGCTGGAGAAGGAAATGACAAACTACTCTAGTATCTTTGCCAAGAAAACCCCAAATGGGGTCACAAAGAGATGAATACAACTGAGAAATGACTGACCAACATTATAAGTGGTATTTCATTTTATCCTCACAGTAAATCTAGATGGTAAGTGATATTATTATCCCTGTTTCAAATGAGGCAAACAGAGGTTAAATAACTTACTCAGGAACACACTTTAGGTGTCTGTGATTGGATTTGAACTCAGATCTTCCTGATCCTAGGTCTAGTGCTCTACCCCCTGCACCTCCTAGCTGCCTTTGATTCTATCCACATATAGTTCTTTGGAAGGTGGTGTGGTACAAGGTAAACAGTGCTAGATTAGGGGGTCATGGTCATGTTTGGCAGTACGTTTATAGGGTCATAGCCTTATTCTCTGTGTCAACTTAGGCGTTACCACTGTTCTGTAGGACTCAGTTTCCGCATGAGTAAATGGAGGGGGCTGGGAGAGGACCACTAAGGTCACTTGCAGGTCTAAATCCATGTTGCTTTGAGCCTAAATTGTTGATTCTCTAGATTTGAAATCTCTGCCCAATGGTCAAAATGAGAATGAATTGTTAAAAGAAATGAACCATTGTCATATTGACATTCTCACAATAAAACAGATTGAAGGGTCTCAAAGGAATTGCAATTAAATGAAAACATCAATCACAGGTTTTCTTCAAAGAGGCAAAAATAAAAGAAATTTGTTTCATCACAAACCAAAAGCCAGAAGGAAATAGGATTTCATGGAACACCAGATCACCTCGTTTCCTAGCACTTGTGTTAAGCAGAAGAAAAAAAGATCACCATAGAGATAATTGTAGCTTTTGTACCAACAATGCTTATAGATGATAAAGAATTCAAGAAATCCCATGGAGAAAACTTGCCATACAATGTGGAAATTTGTTTTGCTTGACTATGCATATCTGTTACAATCATTTGGGGTTTTTTTCTTTTTTCCCCCAATGGAGGGAGGTGAAAAGGAGAGAAAATATGGGTTTTAAAAAATTAAACAAATAGGGGCAGCTAGGTGGCACAGTGAATAGAGCACCAGCCCTGGAGTCAGGAGGACCTGAGTTCAAATTTGGCCTCAGACACAACACTGACTAGCCGTGTGACCTTGGACAAGTCACAAACCCAATTGCCCTGCCCTCCCCCCTTCAAAAAGCAAAAATAAATTGAAAAAATTAAAATTAATTTCCAGGATACTTCAAACTGTATCATAACATTAACCTTGAGATTTGATTTATGAAGATGAAGATGGACACAGAGAAGGATAGGGAAAGAGGACTAAAAATCATAGGCTTTTAGCATCCTCAGTCCTGTGTAACATTGACATTTTCTTCAAGAAGAGAGTTTGGTTCAATATCGATCTAAAGCTAGAAAGGTCTGGAGAGGTCATCCATTATAATTCCCTCATGGTATTGCTAAGGAAGGTGAGGACTAGAGATGCTTAAAAAATGATTTGCTTGTCCCAAGTGACAAAGGCTGATGTTTGAACCCAGGTCCACATGCTCCAAATTCATCACTCTTTTCATAGCTCTGTATTGCCTCTCACTGGATCTAACAGCAGAGGTGATGGGCAGTAAATGTTACAAAGAGATGACTATTATCTTAGAAGTTAGGAAAGGTCTAGGGACTATCAGCAATCACTTCTGTATCAGTTAACTGTCTGTGTGTGGTCAGATCACTGCCTGGTTAGGACAAAGGTCAAAATCAATATCAAATTAGAAGAAAGAATAAAGATGAGGAATTTTTACGAGTGATTGCAGTAGCTCTGACCCAGCCTATTTAATCATTCTGTAAACTCCAAAACTGGGAAAGCTGCAAAAATTAAAGCCACTGATGATGATTATCACCATATCTTAGAGAAATTCAACTGATAAGAAATAATCACCATATATGGAATACTGCAAATTCTGTCAAACATGGTTAATTTTGCTAAATCACTTTTTGTTTTTTTTTAAATTATTCTTTATTACAGTTTATGCCTTACTGGGTAGATGGATATATGTAGATGAAAGTGATATAAAAATGACATATACATTTTTTATCTTTTTTAAGCAATTGGGGTTAAGTAACTTGCTCAAGGTTACAAGGCCAGGTGTTTCTGAGTGGATACTAAGTGTCTGAGCCCGGTTTCGATCCCCCAGGTCATCCCGACACTGGGGCCAGTGCTCTTACTCACTGTGCTACCTGGCCGCCCCAACATATACATTTTTTAACAAGAAAAAGTCACTGCAACAAGAAGGTTAAAGAAAAGTCCTCTCCACTCCCCCAAAAAAAACCTTAGCCAGTAAATGCTCAAACTATATCTCAAGTAGAGAGACATGGAAGTCAGTGGCAATGTGAGTATGCAAATTTGCAGCAAATTAAGGAAGAAGACAATAGAAGGCTGGAAACAATAATGTCTCACAAAACAGTAAAAGCAGTTGTTGGAGTTTGCTGTTAGAGTCAAGTCAGATTATCCTGAGAATAATAATAGATGAAAACCAGGAGAACAAATTCAGATGAAATGAAACAGATCTTGTAATATATCTATGAACAGCTCTTTTCATCTGTAAAGAGACTGGAGTCAGCCTGAGAAACCAATCAATTATGAAGCAGATAGCAAATGCTTAATGCATTCTAAGTACCGTGTGCTAAAGGCAAAGGTCAAAAAATCATCCACTGCTGTCAAGAAACTTACATTTTAATAGAGGAGACAACGTGTAAGTACATCTGGAATGTAAAGAAAATGAATACAAATTAGGTCTGGCACCTGGGATAACCAGAAAAGGTGTCGCACAGAAGGTATTGCTTAAGCTAAGTCCTGAATGAGAACATATATTTCAAGAGGCAACAGTGAAGAGGAAATGAGATATGGAAGAATCACAGCATTTGTACTATGAGAATAAGCAACAATTGCCTTAAGAAGATAAAATCAGGAAGAGGAATTAGACGTGACCAGATACAGTTAGAAGAAATTCATGCTGAAGGCAATACAATTTTAAATGCTTGCATTTGTATTAAAGATGGGAATTTTGCAAAGAACAGATGAGATTATGGATGATACTCAACCCTTCTTCATCAAAGTGACCAAGAAGCAACCAACCCAGTATCTGCTTTCTCATGGCTATCACATCTCTTTGAGAGGCAGCTCTCAAAACATAAAGGGTATCCTTGATGTAAACATTGCTCAATTATTTTTTCCAGATCATATCTACAGTACAATGGACCATACCTTCACAGTCACATAACCGATAGAGAGACATAAACATGTCCATGGTTGTTGATTCAGAGAAATAGAAGTATTTGACTCAATAGAATAAAATACATCCTTAAAGGTGTCTGAAGTTTTTCATGTAAATTTTAAAATCACAAAAAAAATCTATTACAGATACTACCAAGAAAATTTTGTTCAGTAATCCACTGAGTACCAAAACAAAATGATATACAAAACAAAGACATATGCTAACTTAAGGTGTTTCTCAATTTCATGGAGGGATGTCCTGTAAAGTTGAATCAGAAGAAAGATTCCTTAGTGACCATAAAATTATCAAATGGTCCTATTTGCAGGTGACCTTATGATTGTGTTATGTTTTGAAGCACTACAAAGTTTCCTCAAAGTACCCACTATCAATCAAAATAGGTTTCTATAATTCACTGAAACAATAGGTATGGTTTATGCTACAGTATGAAGTTGGAACAGCAACTTTTTTGGCTTTTACCATTTTTATCTATTTTATTGTTCAGTTATCAAATACTAATTTTTGTCCCTCTAACTGTTCCTCCCTGCTGTAAAAGAGATACAAAAGAAAGGGAAAAAACCCTCTTATAACAAACCCTTGTAACCTTTGACTATGCATAGTCAAGCAAAAAAAAAAGTCTCATTGCGTGTTCCAAAATTCTACATCTCATTCCACTTCTTGCAGTCCTTCAGAAGGTGTGTAGCATAATTAATGGTTTCTCCTCTGGAATCATGGTTGGTCTTTGCATTGATTGGCATTCGTAAGTTTTTCCAAGTTGTCTTTACGATGTTTTTATGTACAAGTTGCTCTTGTACATGTACATGAAACAAGCACATGTTTCTGCTCACTTCATTCTAAACCAAGTCATACAAGTCCTCCCAGGTTTCTCTGGGACCATCCCTTTCATCATTTCTTATGGAAAAATTACAGTCATATACATACTGTAATTTGTTCAACCATTCCCCCTATGATGGGAACTCCTTTAGTTTCCAGTTCTGTGCCTCTACAAAAAATGCTATAAATATCTTTGGACAATATTTAGTCTATAAAATTTAAATAAAATAAACAAAAATAAATAAAATTTAAATAAAATAAATAATAAATAAATAAAATTTAAATAAAATAAATAAAAAATAAATAAAATTTAAATAAAATAAAATTGTATGCCAACAGTGGCATAGTTAAAGAATTTCAGGGTTGGAGAGGACCTCTGAATCTGGCTAGGCTAACCCTAATTTTGTCTGTAATATCTGTCATACCATCTTCCGGTGTCTGCTTAAAGGCCTCTATGAAGGTGGAATCCATCAACTCTTAAAGCAAATGTTTCTACTTTGGGATAGCTCTCGATGTTAGAAAGTTGTTTTTCCTTCTATTAAGCCTAATTTTCCTTCCTTTTGACTTCTGACTATTGCTCCTAGTCCTGATTTTTGGGGTCAAGAAGAACAAGCCTACCCTTTCTTCCTTGTGACAATTCTTTAGATATTGAAGACAGCTGTCATGCCTTTCTTCTACCCTCCCAGGTAGTCTGTTTCTAGACAAATATCCCTGGTACTCTCAACTGATAGTCATATCACCTGCTCTTGAGACCCTTTACAAGTCTGGCTGTCCTACTTTGGAAGCTCTCTAATTTAACAAAATACTTCCCCAAACATGGCACCCAGAAGAGAATACAAAACACCAGGGAGCTGGTGTGATGATGGCAAAGTACAGTGGTACCATCATCCTGCTAGTCCTTGAGAGTACGGCATTCAATGCAGGCTAAGATTGCATTAGTTGTCACGGTCTCCATGCCATACTGTTGACAATGAATTGGGCCTGAATCGAATTAGGCAGATGATGCTTGGCACCTGGCCCATTCCTAAGGTCTCTCCCCTTCTTATCTGCATTTAGGGAATATCAACTCCAACATAATCAGGGAAGTGAGCATCCTGTCTTATAAGAAGAAGAATCATGGATCCTAGAGCTTTGTTGCTGCTGTTCAGTCAGTCATACCTGACTCTTTGTGAGTCCACTAGGGGTTTTCTCAGCAGAGATTTGCTGAAGTGGTTTGACATTTCCTTCTCCAGTTCATTTTACAGATGAAGAAACTGAGGCAAACAAAGTTAAGTATCTCACCCAGGGTCACAAAGCTAGTGTCTGAGGCCAGATTTGAACTTAAGATGATAAGTCTTCCTGACTCCAGGCAGGGCGCTCTATTCACGGTGCCATTTAGCTTCCCCTCTAGAGCTCTGAAAAGTAGGATTTTTGCTGCTCAAGCCATTTACTCTCCTCCATTGACACAGATAATTGAGAATCAACTTCAGTGGGGAGGGGAACCAAAGGAGGGTGATTTAATAAGTGTACAGGGATCCAGTGAGCAAAATTCCTCTACCAAGGCAGAGTACTACCTGCTAAGCAACTTAGAGTCTTAAAGAGTTGACTGGAGGACTGAAAGATCAAGTGAATTGTCCAGAGGTCATGAATGGGTCAGAAGTGGGCATCAGCAGTGGGACTTGAACCCAGGTCTTTCTGGCTCCAAGGTGAATTCTCTATGTTCTCTTCCATGCTGATAATTAAATTTACTTATCAATAATAACAATGAAAAAACAAACAATTATATAGTGGTTCAGGGTTTGCAAAGCACTTTCTGTATGTGTAAAATGATCACATTATTCTCTCATGGGAACCTCAAAACCCTGTGATAAAAAGTACTATAGTTCCCATTTTGACAGATGGGGAAATTGAGGGTGGGAGAGGTTAAGTGACTTGCCCAGGATCACAAAGCTACTAAGCACCAGAGGTGGGATTCAAACCTAGTTATTGCTGATTCTGAGTCTAGCACTGCTAGACTGACTCTGTCTATAAAACTTACATCTGGGGTATTAGGAATAAGAAATACTTGTACTGACTAAAATTGCCTCTCCTGCTGTCTAAGGGTTTGGGGTATATCTAATCAAAGGCAAAGTGCAAATATGAAAAGGAATACATATTCAAAAGAATTACAAGATTCAAATTCTGCATCAGGCAAGGCCTAATGTGAGCCTGATTTAAATCTACTGGAAAGAAAAAGAATATTTCTACCCTCATGGCTTTAGATAATATGAATCTGCTAAAAGCAGCCAGCTGACATGTTCACAGTGGAATGACAGGGTAGATCCCACTGCATTCAGCATGTTCTTCCTCATTTGGAAAACTGCCGAAATATCTGGGAAACATTGGTCCTTGCATAGATAGAGCATATATTTATGAAGAAAACATCCTTTAACATTCCTATCTGCAATAGAGTTTAGCTATACTGGGGCTATAGCATAGAGAATATCAGAATCCCATAAATAGAATTGCTAGAGAAAGAAATGGAAAGAATCTGACGGTAAATCATTCATTCATTCACTGAATGTCCATTTGATACACGTTAACATGTGAAGAATGTAAGAATGAAAGGATTCCTTTCTGGAGGAGCATTCTTATACTCTCTTCCTCACCTCCACCTTTATATTCTGTCTTCATCACTTATGCCCGGTCCTCCTATCTCTTCAGATGATTTTTCTGTACACCAGAATTACTCTTAACCCTTAGTATTATCATCCTCTCTTGCCTTCTTATTGCCAAACTTTCTCCTCCTGTCTACCCAATATTCTCTACCACCCCTACTCTTGTCTGCACTCTCCTCCTCTGCCTCTTTCCACTCCAAAATAAAGATAAAACCAAGCCATTTTTTCAAAACATGGAATAACAGTAGAAATTACATATGATCTTTCCATTCCTTTTAGGGGGCAAAGGAAAGATGAACTGAATACTTTCTTGCCAAAAAGGAGGAAGAAGGTTGATAGTCTCAGAAATCATGATAAAAGGTCATAAACCTACAAAAAGAGTTGAACAAGGAGACATTACTACCCTGAGAAACAGGAAAGGCTGGTAATAGGAACATGCCACTAGATTTGTTCAATGTCACTGAAAGTGATTTATCCCCATGTAGAGTTTATGAAATAGCTAAGATCCAATGTTGGAATCAAAAGGCCCTCCATGAGTGACATCCACATGAACTTAGCTGAATATGTTCATCCAGGTGTTGAATGTAAGGTGTTGAACGTAAATGCTGATTTGTTTATGAAAATGGGGGACAGGTTCACTTTGGCAACTCAAGCTCAGGTCTCAGACACTAGAAGTTAAATAAGAGTTATGCTTATGGCCATCATAATTACTGAAAATGTAGATTACATAAGGAAATAGATACTGTACAAAGCATCGCTGCAGGCCCCAAGACATTAGAACCTACCAAATCTCTTGCAAGACAGATACTAGCAGTTAGCACCTATCAAATATAAGAACTGCAAGCTGATTGGCAATGTTTTACAAGCTGAAAAACAATAAGCTATTACATGATAATTTGTGGTTTTCTAAGTCAATATGAGACCAGCAGAGATCCCCTTCTCTGGCCCAGACAACATAGTCTTCAAAATGTCCTAGAAAAAAACAACCAATTAAGTTTTACTAAAACCAGAGAATTATCACAGACAGAATCTTTCTGCACAATTACATGAAAACAATGTTGATCTACAAAAAGTTAAGAACAGTGTTTTAATAGATGTCACCTTATAATAGATTCATAATTTCCAAGCTACATGAAACAATGAGCTTTCAAAATAATAAATAATAACACTAAGCAGAAGAAATTAAACTCATATGGGAACAGGATAAAGTATATATCATCCTACGTGCTTTTATAGTTGTCCTGAGAATGCTCTCAATGAACTTACACTAGATGCCTAATTCCTAAAATGTACATAAAGTTATATAAATATAAAGTCATATATATCTAAAGTTGTTTTATTTTTAAAGTTATTTTGTTATGTTTCTTCAAAGATAAAGTTATTTTATTTTTAAGTTATTTTTGAGTTAAGCTATTTTCTTCAAATACAAGGTTATTTTATTTTAAGTTATTTTTCTTCAAGTACAAAGTTATTTTATTTTAAAGTTACTTTTAAGTTAAATTACTTTTTTCCCCAAATACAAGGTTATTTTATTTTTAAGTTAAACCATTCTTCTTCAAATACAAAGGCTATCTCACTTTAAAGTTGTTTGTTATTTTTCTTCAAATACAAAGTTATTTTAAGTTAAACTACTCAAAGTTATCTTATTTTAAAGTTATTTTTCTTCAAATACAAAGTTATTTTATTTTAAAGTTATTTTAAGGTAAATTATTTTTCTTCAAATACAAACTTATTTTATTTTACTTTTCTCCAAATACAAAGTTATGTTATTTTAAGTTATTTTTCTTCAAATACAGCTATGTTATTTTAAAGTTGTTTTTCTTCATATACAAGTTATTTTATCTCATATCTGCAGTAGTCAGCAGAATTTAATTATTAAAAAATAATAGAGCAGAGACTTGTACCCATACTGTTTCTAGACTTATACCCAGACTATTTGTATCTCAACTACATCCAACAAAATTCATACTAAATAATTACAATGAACACAAATAGAAAAGATGAAAATAATCATAAAGATAATGATAGATACTGATGTTCAATATGAGAACCAACTCTGAATTCTAGAGTTCTAGATTCAAACTCAGAGAAGGGGCCTCAAGGGTCTTAGAGCAAGCAGTCTGGTAGTTTCCTATCTTAGTCAATTACTCTTGCTATGTCGGTGGTAACCTCAGTCTACCATAGAGGAATATGTATGTTGTCATCACCTTCTAAATTTCATTGCCCTAAGGCAAGGCCCCAATTGTCCCACCCTAGTTGCAGCAATGTTCTGATCCCAAATATGTAAAACAGTTTTCACAGGACAACTGATTTAGAGCTAGAAAGGGACCTGACTAGTCACATCATCCATTTCCTCATTTTATAGATGAGGAAATTGAGGCCCATAGAGAAGTGATTCTCTTGAGGTCACAGAGGTAGAGAAGAATGGCACCCAGATTTAAACCTAGGGTACTCTGACTTCCAATCCAGAATTCTTTTCACTGTCCTTCCCTGCTCTCAGAGAGATAGCCTGGTACAAAGAAACAATGCAGCTCCCTTTGTGAGAAATGCTGCATTGAGGGAAGGAAGGTCATCCTCATACTTGTTATAATTTCTCACTAATGGAAGTCAGAAGGCAATAGCCAATTATTATTCCTTGATTTTTTAGTAGTGTTAACTAGAAATTTTCTTTTTCATCAGAAATCATTGTCTGGTCTAGAAGTATCGAACTCAAATAGAAACAGATACATGCTGGCCTCATTTTGACATGGAAAAACACAAATTAATGTTATCTAGATAGGATTCTGTTTTTATTTATTTTGTTAAGCATTTCCCAATCACATCTGAATCTGATTTACAAGGCCATGCTCACTTTTTATACCTCTGGTCTGGGTCATATATGAATCAACTAAAGACCAAGAATTAGAGTTTTATACTCTGCTATCACTGATATAACCATAAAGAACCTGGAACAGACAGGCAAATAGAAACAGATTTGCCCACAGTTATATTCTAAAGAAATGGCATAAGGCTTCTCCCACTATACCTTGACTTAGACATGTCTGTTCTTAGACTTAGACAAAGGCTGTCAAAGAAACATCCCAAGAACACTGGGTTTTGGAGTCAGAGGATCTGGGTTCAAATGTTGCCCTTTTCACAAAGTACCCAGACTTTTTAATTTTTTTTTTAATTTTTACTCATTTAACCTCTCTGGAACACAGTTTGCTCATATGAAAACTGGATTTGGAGTTGATGGCCACTAAGGACCCTTGCAGTTCTAGATCTGGGATCATACTTCAATTCCTTCACCCCTTTTGCAAATATGAAGAAATGCTTAGAAAATAAAAACCTAGGGCAGGGGTTTGGGAAGCATTATAGAGGAGGAGAAAGAGAAGAAGGAGGAGGAGGAGGAAGAGGAGAAAGAAGAAAGCCTATGGGAGGCAGGGCAGGGAGGGAAGTGTATTCCAAAGGGGAAAAAAGGGAAGTCAGAATCTAGACGGGAGAGTGAAAGAGTAACGTTCAGCTACCAGGAGGAGCCTGGAGGATGACACACGGGATGGGAGTGCGCTGGTGGACATGTGAACAGCAGGAAAGAAGAGAGGGAAGTCATGGTGAATGCACAGGGAGGGGGAGGCAGAGACATGGTATGTGCACACAGCAGGGGGAGAAAGATGGCAGACACATTGGGGAGAGAGGGAGCCGAAAGCAGAGAATGTCCTCAGCAGGGGGAGGGGGTGGGAGAGTGAGACAGACAGCAGATGTACACAGCAGGGAGCGGAGAAACATCACAGAATGGGGAGAATCAGAGAAATTAGGACTGGAAAAGACCTGCCAGGTCATCGCTCTCCCCCTCTGAGTGCCAGGGAGACTCCACTTCTTTTGTCTAACATATATTTTAAAATATCCCTTGCATTTTTTTCACCCACTCCTTCCACTTAAAATACTTTGCCAGGGGAAGAAGTTTTCTTTCTATAACCTGCAGGTCTTGAAACACTGATGAAAAAAAGGGGAAAAATAATAGGATGCATTCTGGAGGGAAATAAGGCTCATGTCTTTTTAAGAACTCTTTCCCCATTTTTGTTGTTCAGTCATTTTTTCAGTAATTTCTGACTCTTGTGAGCCCCTTTGGGGTTTTCTTGGCAAAGATACAGAAGAGGTTGCCATTTCCTTCTCCAGCTTATTTTACACATGAGGAAACTGAAGCAAGAAGGGTTGAGTGACTTGCCCAGGGTCACACACCGAGTAAGTGAGGCTGAATTTGAACTCAGGAAGATGAGTCTTCCTGACTCCAGGCCTGACACTCTATCGACTATGCCACTTAGCACTCCTCTCTCTTCCTGTAAGGATCTGTAATTTCTGTAGCATGGAAGCTTAGGGGACAATACTGGATTTAGAGTTAGGAAGACCTGAATTCAAATCCTGCCTCTCGTGTTTATTGTGTGACCATGGGCCACACTTAACCTGTCTGAGTCTCAGTTTCCTCATCTGAAAAATGGGAATAATAATACATACAGTATCTAGCTCACAGGCTTGTTTGTAAATCAAGTGAGATAATGTACATAAGATACTTTGCAGAAGTTGGAAATCAATATAGGAAGATAGGGTTAACCTTGAACTGGCAGGACCCTCAGAAGCCACCTAATACAACTTTACAAATGAAGAAATGGAGGGTAAAGAAAGGTAAATGCCTTGCTCCTCAATCTGGTTCCTTCCCCCAGTGAAAGTCTGCCCAGCAGTGGCCTCTGTCTCCTTTGCCAAGACAGTGCTCCAGAGACATTCTTCCACATAGGCCTTTAGTTCTAGGTCCAAAGCTTGAATTCTTATCCCTACGCACCTATATCTTTCCGAATGAATGTATATGAGGGCATTAATAAGTCCATGATATTTATCCTGGAGTATATTTCATAATGCATTTCCTGGGGGTAATAGCTATTTATGGCTTTGATTATATGCAATTACAATCACAGAAGCACAAAAGACATTCCAGCTGACATCTTTGGGCATTTGAATTGTCTGTCTCCCACACTTGGAATGCTCTCCCTCTTCATCCACACCTGGAACCTCCAGTTTGTCTCAAGATTAAGCCTAAGCATCATCTTCCATAAGAATCTTTTCTCCATCCTCCTCCTCCCCAAGCCCCAGTTCCAAGTGTCATCCCCTCTAATATATATATATATAATGTATATAATTTATGTATATGGTATATATCGACATAATTTCATATTATCTCCTCCATTAAACTATAAGTTCTTTGAGGGTCGGCTCTGTTTTTCTTCTATCTTGTCCTTAGCAGAGACGAGCACAGCGCCTGGCACATAGTAAATGCTGAATAAATGCTTCTTAATTGATCGACTGTTCACAGATAATTTATTGTTGTTGTTGTTCAATGGTTTCCAACTCTTTGTGACCCCATTCAGGGTTTTCTTGGCAGAGACACTGGAGGGGTTTGCTATTTCCTTCTCCAGCTCATTAGACAGATGAGGAAACTGAGGCAAGCAGGGTTAGGTATCTTTCCCAAAGTCACACAGCAACTAAGTGAATGAGGCTGGATTTGAACTAAGGAAGATGAGTCTTCCTGACCTCAGGCCCAGGGCTCTATCCACTGGACCAACCTATCTGACTGATAATTGGAGAAAAGTAAAATAGGGTAGACTTCTCTAGCATCAATAAAGTACACCTGACCGTGAATGTTGGCTCTTTAAAAAATAAGATCCCACAACAGTATGTGAAGAAGAAATACAAAGTTTTGGTGACCATCACCATTCCTGCCCAATAAGTCTCTGACTAAGCCAGCATACAAGGATATTCTAACAGGAGGGAATAGGGCTCAGATGGTG
Organism: Petaurus breviceps papuanus; assembly: GCF_028583685.1. Lineage (NCBI taxonomy): Eukaryota > Metazoa > Chordata > Mammalia > Diprotodontia > Petauridae > Petaurus > Petaurus breviceps. The sequence goes on along the minus strand of NW_027185889.1, from coordinate 17,991,605 downwards.
AAGGTTGCCCTGATTGCTTGGCCTGCTCTGTTATCATGCATTTGCACCTGAGAAGCTATCAGGATGTATTCACTTCCTTTCTCAACTGCTATCCTATCTACTTTTTTTAGGCAATTGGGGGCTAAGTGACTTGACCAGGGTCACACATTGAATAAGTATCTGAGGTTGGTTTTGAATTCAGGTTCTCCTGACTCCAGTGCTGGTACTGCTTCTACTGCATCACCTAGTAACCCCGGCTCTCCAATCTAGAACTTCCTTTGTTAAGTCATATTCAGACCTGTCTGTGGTCCTCTTCATTCTGATGCTCCTATATCATAGCTCTGCCAGGGAAGAAAGGAGATAGTTTTCTCCTTTTGTGAAGGAAGAAATGTCCCCATATTGGGGATGACAGGAGGAAAGAATGGCCCGCCAGGACAAGAGAAGCAAGGTGTACAGTGGGAAAGGACCTGGATTCAACTTCTACCTCCAAAGCGTAAGGCCTATGAGACCTGGGTCATCAATATGTGGCACATTGGGGTTAGAACCTAGGTCATGGAAGATAGCATGCTATGCTGGAAAAAGCACTGAACTAGACTCAGAATACTTGAGTTCAAGTCTTGTCTCTTCCAGTTGACATTTTTGTGACCTTGGACAAGTCATTTAACCTCTTTGGGCCTCAGTTTCCTCATCCATAAAATGAAGTGATTGGACAATATAGCCTCGAATGAGATAATATTTGTAAAGCACTTAGCATAGCCTGGCACACAGTAAGTGCTTAATAAATGCATGCTCCTTTCCCCTCCTCTAATTCTAGCTCTATATTCAACAAAACAACTGTTATAGCTGATAGAATGCTGTACCTGGCATCAAGAAGATCTGAGTTTGAATTCTGCTTTAAACATTTACTTGATTTGGGGCAAATCATTAATTTCTCAGCCTCAGTTCCCTCATCTATAAAACTGGGTATCATAATAGCACCTATTAAGCATGATTATTATGAAAAATCAAATGAGATAATGCATGCAAAATACATTGCAAACCTTGAAATACTATACAAATATTAGCTATTATGATCCTATGATTGTCTCAGAAACAGAAAGAGACAGAACTCTGGTATTTTGGAAAATGTGAGGGGTAGGGAGAGGATATTAGGGGCTGAAAGGAGTAAACAAATCCCAAATTCCAGAAACAAACACCTCACAGATGCTCCAAAGTGAAGGAGATAATGAAGGGAGGGAAGAAAGAGATGGGAGAAATGATATCAGGGAACTAGACACATCTGTGGTCTCCTTGGATTCTAGTCTAAGCAATAAAGCACCCAGCTCACAGACTCCTTCTTTTTCTACCCAAATGTGGGAAAGAAGTTTGTTCCTTTTCTCCTATGATCACTTGAAGAGCCAGTATCTAAGAAACAGGAACTGGCTACCTTCTTTCCAAGCCTTTCCATCCTGATCTCTGCCTTAGACAACATACTTGTTCCTGTATCTTAGAGAGGGTTCATGGAATGACCAATTTCTCTCCCTGATCTCACATTTATGCTGTGGTAGGTTTCTCATCAATGCACATACACACACACACACACACACACACACACACACATCTCCAGCCCTAACTTGAAGGAGGATTAGGTCTCACATGGTCTTGCTCAGTGGTTCTTAACCTTTTGTATGTCATGGATCCCACTGTCAGTCTAGAGAGTGTATGGATCCCTGCTCAGCATATTTTTTAAATAACTGAAGGAAATGCTGACTTTCAGTTAGAAGTTAGTGAAAATAAGGATGTGTTTTTACCCATCCATGTTCATGGACCACCCACTGCCTATCCCCAGCAGGTCTGTGGACTGCAGCTTAAGAACCTTCCTTCTAGGGTCATCTCAGCTTTCCAGATGTGAATATTTCTATATCCCTTTCCTACTCCATCAAATGGATGGCACTGTTTTTCTTACCTGTGGGAGAAAAGTCATTCTGCTCAGGACATGATGAATTAAACATGGGTAACTCTAGTATCTGATTTAGAGGGCATAGTGTGGGAGGGGTCAGGAGATGGGGAAAAGCAGAAACCCCCTGCTCCACATGACAAGGAGCCTTATGTATCAGTTTCCTTGAATCAGAATGAATAAAGCTTCTCCTAGAGCAAGAGGGCAAAAGCCAATAAAAGACTTGGGGGAAAATAAATGTTAGTACTGCTAACATGAGGCTGGGAGAGCTCAATCCTTTAGAAAGAAGAAGGCACAGGCATCGGCCATTGTGCCATCCCTCTGATCGCACTGCCCCCTCCCCCAGCAGAGCTGCCACACTAATGAGATCTATGATTGTTTTCCTATAATTTCTAATTTCAGTTGTGGCTAAATATGTATCTCATCAGCTAACCCAATCAAAATATTTCTCCCACCGCTAGCAGATTCTCTTTCCATCTACCATCTCTGCTGCTTAAAAGGCAGGGAACCGCTCAGGGACAGGCACTGTTACCTTGGGAAGAAGTGTCATTTGGAAGAGTAGGAGCCATGAACCAACCAGAGGCCCTCCCACAAATGGCAGGGTGAGCTCCAGGACACACGGATGCTCACCCTCAAGTTCAATATAAAATTTAATTCCCTGCAGAATCCCTGCCCTGAAAGCTAATAAGGACATCTACACATTGGGTTTGATTTCATTACACATACACACACACACACATCCTTTGTTGTTGTACTGATGATCACTATAGCCTCTAGCCTTTTTCTTTTAACAAAATAACACAAAGCCAAATATGTAAAAGGTTATATAGCTGAATATGTACCATAAACCCAATATAAAGCATAAATAAAGTTGCACATGTGCACATATACAATGTGAATTTCCTACTATGATGAGGGTGGGCAAAGGGAAAGAGAGAGGGAGAGAGACAGAGACAGAGACAGAGAGACAGAGAGAGAGAGAGAGAGAGAGAGAGAGAGAGAGAGAGAGAGAGAGA
>NW_027185889.1:17979454-17988664 GCF_028583685.1 Petaurus breviceps papuanus | reverse complement strand
AGAGAGAGAGAGAGAGAGAGAGAGAGAGAGAGAGAGAGAGAGAGAGACAGAGAGAGAACAGATAGGTAGAGAAACAAAAAGAGAAAGACAGAGATGGAGAGAGACAGTAGAGGAAAAGATAGAGAAGAAAAGACAGAGATAGAAAAACACAGAGAAAGGGAAAAGGACAGGGAGAGGGAGAGCACAGAGAGGGGAATGTAAGAAGGGACTATGGAACAGAGAGGGGAAAACAGAAAAAAAGCTGGCTTGACAATAGTTATTGAATGGAGACAGATCAAGTGGTTATCAAGAATGGTTTCATCACTAACACACATAGACCAGCTCTCTCTCACTCTTCATAAAAATTCTGACTTTGACTGAAACAAGAATTCCAGCTTTGATGATGATCTCTTCACCTACATTTTTGTCCCTTTTACTTCCTGATGATATCCACATGCTGGTTATCTCCTTCCAGACTCAATTGACACCTTAGCTCAACATCTTAGCTAGCAAGTTGACCTCAGGTTCTGGAACATCCTGGTCCAACGTGCACCCCTGACATGCAGTGGCTGTGTGACTTTGGTCAATCACTTAACTTCTCAGTGCCCTGGTTAACTCTCTAAGGTTAGAATTTACAGAGAAGGTGCTGATCTACATTGGCAGGGGGAGTTTCCTCACTGGAAATTATCTATACCAATTAAAACACAGTCCAGTTACTAAACCTATTTTCATGATATATGCCTCTGATAATGGAAATGACCTGGGACTAAGAGTCAAATCATAGGTTCACAGACCTAGAGATGGGAGAGACCTCAAGGGTCATCAGATTCAATTCCTTCATTTTACAGATGAGAAAACTGAGTCTCTGAGAAGTTAAATGCCCTAGGCTTGTGGATCTAGAAATGCAAGGGAGCCCAGAGGCCATCTAGCCTGACTCCTTAGATGAAACTGAACCTCAGGAAGGTTGAGTAATTTTGCCAGGGTCAAGTAGGTAGTAAGAGACAGGCAAGCTTTGAGCCCTGGTCATCTGACTCTAAAGCACTTTTTTCCACTGCATTATGCTGCCTTATGTGACCTTGGGCCAGTCATTTACCCTCTCCCTGAGTCTTGGTTTTCTGTTCTGGAAAATAGGTTTAATGATACCTGCCCAAGTTCTTTTGGGGTTGAGAAAGATGTGGGTTAGAATTTTTTAAGCAGTGGATTTAGAGTCAAAGATGAATCCTGGCTTTGCTTACAAACAACCCTTGTGACCTTGAACACTGCCCTCCATCTAGAAAAAAGAGGGGCTTGCACTAAAATGATCTCTAAAGTTCCTTACAGGGATGGCAGCAAGTTGAAATAGATCACTGGGTTTGGAATCAGAGAAAGTGGGTTCAGATACTGCCTTTATTATTGTATTACATTAGGCAAGTAGTATAATCTTTATGGGCCTCAGTTTCCTCATCTGTAAAAGATAAGGGTTGGGTTAGCTTTCTGCTGAGGCTCCCTAAACTTATGCTGCCATTATGTTCAGTCATGTTTGACTCTTCATGACCCTATTGGGGTTTTTCTTGGTAAAGAAAGTGGTTTGCCATTACGTTCTCCAGCTCCTTTTATAGATGAGGAAGGTGAGGCAAGAGGGGTAAAGTGATTTGCCTAGGGTCCCACAGTTAGGGAGTGTCTGAAGTCAAATTTGAACTCAGGTCCTTCTGACTCCAAGCCTGGCACTATCTATCCACCGTGCCACTTAGCTGCCTCCCAGCTAAAGTTATAGGGACTGCTAAAAATAATGCAGTAGAGGGAAACAATAAAGCCCAGCTCTCTCCCACAACTACTCCAACAAAGATCACGAGAAAAAAAGTGAAACAAAACATCTTACTGAGTTTGAGTCAGGAAATTCAAAGAGAAGCTACATTCAGTTCTTTTTCTAGCCCAGTTCAATATAGGCAACCAGAAGCTTTCAGGTGCTGGAGAGAGAGGTCTGGCCTGGAAGACTGGTGTGGTTCTTTCCAGAACAGAGATAGAACTCGGGCCTGTGAAGGCTACCAGGCTTCTCCTGTCTACAAAGACAAGGATTGGTGTTAGGATTCAATGAAATTTGACCTGAAGCTATGTATCAGAGCAAGAAATTCTATGAGATGCATCCCATGGAAGCTCGTGGGTCACTGAAGCTAAGGAACCAGGACAAGGAGCTCAGACCAAAGATCAGTGTACAACTAGATGACAGAGGTTGTGGCCAACAGCAGTCTACTGGAGCTCCAACAAAGGGCAAGTCTCCTAAAGGTGACTCCCAGGATACAGGGCTTGCAAACTCAGATCAGAAAGGCAATAATCAGATTTCACCCATATTAGGTTGCTTAGGATATGCTGGAAGTTCTCAGGCACCAGGCCTAAACCAGCCTTGGAAGGGGCTTAATATGTTTTGATGATCTTAAAAGAAGAAATACAAGGGAAGGGGAAAGGAATATACCAAAGAAGAAAGGGGGAGGGAGAGAACTTAATTATCTCCTATACTCTGGTTGTACAAATAGAATACCACAGATACATGGTGGGGAGGGAGCAGGTGTCACTTGAGCCTCTGGGATATATACATACACACAGTTTTGTATAGAAAGTCAACTCAACAGGGAAATATGAAGGAAGTGGGGAAATAAGAGAGAAAGTAAATTTTGGAAAGGATTAATAATAAGCAAAACAAACTCCAACCCTGGAGACTGGATCTTGACTGTATTTAATAATCTCAACTGGGGTTTAAAAGGAAATAAAGAAAAGGCAAGGGCTTGTGTTTGGAGATGGCAAGGAGAAGAAAAGGTACAAGAGAACAGGTTGAATGAAAAGAAATAATTAATCATCATACTTGTGAATGAGAATGGGATTAAATCACCCATGAAATGGAAGAGGATAGCAAAATACAAAAAAAAAATCAGACGATGGTTGGAGGAAGAATTCATGAGTCTATAAAAAATATAGTAAACTATAGAAAATAAAATGTGCAATTTTGATTTTTTCTATAAATTTTTAAAAAGTTTTATACAAACATAATCAGTTCAGCAAAAATTAGAAGCAAAACTGTTAAATGGCAAACTCTGAAATTACCTTCCATATGCTCTCTACATGTATGCACCAATTTATCTACATGTCTTCCCCAATAAAAGGTGGACTCCTTAAGAGTACAGGCTGTTTTCTCCCTTTTGTGAATTTCAAGTCCCTAGCACAGTGCCCAACATATAACAGGTGCATAATAAATGCTTGATGACTTGACAACTCCATTTGCCATGGTGCTCATAAGTCCTAGAAAAGGAATAAAAGGATGAGGTATTTAAAATTAATCAGTAAACAGAAGCAAAGTTATATCATCAGTGGAGACCAAAAGAAAAAAGGAGAGGAAGACAATGGGAAGAAGGGAAGAATACATCCTTTAAATGACATTGATCAGCTGTTTTAAGGTTGAACCTTCACTAGGTTGAGTTAGCTAGGGCTTTGCCCTAGGGCATAGAAATTAAGAATCCACAAGCACTGATGGCCCCTTAGCAGTGCAGAAACAACTGAACTTGGCACCAAATTAGCAAGAAAAATTAGTCAAACTAGAAAGCTACCAGCTGCCTCTTCTTCCCTTGGCAACTGAACCCCCATTGAGCTGCTCCCCAGCCAGGGTACCCTGCCCCTCTTACTGATGTATTGTGTGTCTTCATGGTGTCTAAGAAGAGCTGATTTAAGGTATAATTTTATATCTCTTGCCCTCTTTCATAAAGGATAGAAAAGGAAGGACAAAGAATTGCCTAATAACCTATAGAGTCAGCAATGATGACTTAACAGTACTTGGCGGGGGCGGGGGGGGGTCTTCACCTGATTTTCTTCTACATCTAGATTTCAATTTATAGCATTAATTCCTATTACTGGGTACCCATAAGATTCTTTAAAAAGGCATTTGCAGTTGAGGGCTTTTTATACAGTGGAAAGAAGACTGAGCTTAGCATCAGGAGAGGTGGGTTTGAATTCCACTAGCTAGCCATATGGCCACAGGCAGATCCTCCAGCCTTCCTAAATCTGTTTCCTCATCTATCTCCACTCGCATGGCCCCCAGCCCAGTGCAAGACCTCAATACTGTTCACCTGGATTATTCCAATACCTGTCTGAGTGGTCTTCCTGCCTCATGTCTCTTCCCTATTAAATTCCTCCTTTATGCAGATGTGAAAATGATTTTCCTAAAGGACATGTTTGACTATGTCATTGTCCCCCACTCAAGAAGTTCCAATGGCTGCCTCTTACATTTAAGATCACATACGAACTCTCAGGCTTGGCATTTAAAGTGCTTCATGTCCTGGTTCTAAATTAGCCCCATTTATGTATTTTGTAGCTTATTCACCTAAATTAATCATCTTGTTATTCCTTATATGCATCAGGGCAGATAGGTCATGCAGTAGATAGAGTGTTGGACCTGGAGTCAGGAAGACCTGAATTCAAATCTGACCTTAGAGACATTAGTTATGTGACCCTGGGCAAGTCACTTAACCCTGTTTGCCTCAGTTTCCCCATTTGTAAAATGAGCTGGAGAAGGAAATGACAAACCACTCCAATATCTTTGTAGAGAAAACCCCAAATGGAGTCATAAAGAATCAGACATGACTAAAGACAATTGACCAATAACAATAAGAACAATGCATCTGCTATCTCCATATCCCCTGCCTTTGTCCAGACTATTTCCCCACAGCCTCATTTAGCAACCTTTAAGAATCCTGAGCTTTCTTCATCATAATTAATCTTTTATATACTACTTACTAGGTACCAGACACTGTGCTAAGCAGTTTTATAAATATTATTTCATTCTCAAACGAGTCCTGGAGATAGGTGTTATTATTACAATTTACTTATAAGTAAACTGAGGTACACAGAGGTAAAGTGACTTGCCCAGGATCACAAAATTAGTAAGTATCTGGAGGCTGGGTTTGAACTCAGGAAGACGAATCTTTCTGACTCCAGGCTGGGCACTATGTATACTGCCTCTATCCCTAACTGCCTGCCCCCACCTAGCTGCATGAGCTTACCCCACAGAAGGCATCATACTTATTTGTTTGTTTCATTGATTGTGAATTCAGAAGCTATTACCATAGCTTGTATAATTTAGCAGGTTGGAGTCATGAATTTAGAGCAAGGAGGGAACCTACGAATGTAGCCAGGAGCCCAGGATCAGGAAAACCTGACTTCAAATCCAATCTCAGACACTTTCTAGTTTGTGAGCTCGGGTACATCAATCAACCTTTGTTTTTCTCAGTTTCCTCATCTGTAAAATGGAGATTGTAAGAGCACCTACCTCCCAGAGTTGTTGCAAGGATCAGATTAGATAATATTTGTAAAAGTGTTTAACACAGTAGGTGTTTAATAAGTGCCTATTTCCTTCTGCCCTCCCTCATACACTGGTCCTCTCCTTCCCCAATCAAACCAGATAACAAAGTAATGAGATATATCTAACAAAACAAATAAAAATACATAGAACATATATTGTGTTAATGTGCAATCTTCTGAGTCAATATGTGGCCTTCAGAGGTCTTTATGTTCCATAGCCCATTACTATTTGAGTTATATTCTATGTCACAGCCATGCTGGAATGATGCCCATCTGTAGTTATTACCCCCTTTTATATCGCTGAGCTGTCCTTCCATTCTTTCCCCCCAGAGAGAAGGGACTATACTACCTATGTTGCACTGGGTAGGTGCTCAGTAAATACTTCCTGACTGATTGACTGACACAATGGTTGCATTTAAAGGGGTCTCTAGAAAGCTGAAAGAGTTCACAAAAAGTGTTTAAGTGACTCCTTGGGTAAAGCTTATTTAGTGGCAGAAGTAGGAAATAAAAAAATGACTCCCTCATTTTAGACTCATCATAAGATTGTAGGATGTTACACCTGGAAAGACTCTTAAAGGTCACTGAATCCAGGGACATGCTGGTAAGTATTTAACAACGGCTCTCTGGAGGGAAATAAAATCTACACAACACACTTTTAAACATAACATGCATCATCAACATTTCCTCAATCATTTTCTTAAGTCTAGATGATTAAAAAACAACAAAGCAAGCATTGGTGTGTAGCCTTTGCTGATTTCCAAGGTGTAAATGCTCATGCTGAAAATTTAACAATTAGCTGGTTTGATCTGCCTCCAGCACACCCAGGATTGAGCCCAACCCCTTTTTCTATGGATAAGGAACCTGAGGTTTAGAGAGGCAAAAAGTATGAGTCAGGATTTGAAGCCAATGTCTCTAGGACAGTGCTACTTTTATCAAACTATAGTATTAATGCAAGTATTTTTGTACTCAACACCATGTCTGATTGAGAAAGGCAGTGTGGTTGATTTAAAGTTAGAGAAACTGAGTTCAGCTCCCAGATCTGCCACTAACTAGCTGTGACCATGAACAAGCCACCTCTGTGGCCCTCAGTTTACTTACCTGTAAAATGAGAGGGGTGGGCTAGATGACCTCTAAAGTCTCTTCTAGCTTAAAACTATGATGAATACCCTTCTTTACTTGTGAATTATTTTGATAAATTTTTTCTTTAAGAAATTTCTCTGAGCATTTTAAAGGGAAACAACAGATAAATAAAGACTGAAAATTCAATGAAGCCCAATAAACATGTATTAAGCACTTACTATTGCATGCTCCAGATGAAAGGCATCAAGCAGTCAGACATAAAGGGCTACTTGGGATCCTGAAGTCTAGATTCAAGGGCTATCTCTGACACATAAAGGTGCTGTGACCCTGAGTAAGCTCACTGATCTCTCAGTTCCCCAAGCAACTCTTTAGAAAACCCCAGGTTGTGGGTCTACATTAAAGGAGGAAGTTTCCTTATTACTAACTCCCTACACTAAGGAAATTCTATGAGTTGTCCTCTTCCAAATACCTTTCTGGAACTTTTTTTTTTTAGTACTAGAGACAATGAAATAAAAGTGATAGGATGGGAATCAGGCTCACGTACAGGTCCAATTGGCTTGCTAGGTTGGCATAGCCTTTTTATGGAAAGGACAATGGGGAGATGGTTTCCAGGAGAAAAGTTACAGTGTATGGGGGAAGTACCTCTAAAAGAACTGGTAGCATATGTAGACATTGTGGATTTTGTTCTGGGCAGTTAACCATGTGGTTAGAAAGGACCTTTTGTCAACTGGCTGTTAGCCAGAACTGTCAGCACCTTCAAAAAGCCTGTCAGTTTCCATTACGTCCTCTCTGTTCCTTTGGCATCTGGGGGAGCTCAGCGACTTTTCTCCTCTTATGGTATCCTGTGAGCAGTCATGAAGGGGGAGAGTTTTAGGTCTTCTTTTATGAGGCTAATTATGGACTCCAAGAAATGAGTTAGGCAGGGTTCTGGGTCTTTTCATTAATTCTTTCCATTCTAAGTACAAGGAGTGCTAATGTCTTCTCTCCTTAGATTGTAAGCTCCTTATGGGCAGGGATTGTCTCTTTTTCTTATTTGTATTCCCAGCATTTAGCATAGTGCTTGGCATACAGAAGATGCTTAATAAATACGTATTTAGTTAAGTGGCATTTTCAACCCTTGAGGTTGGGAGAGTGTGAAATAGAAAGCCTACAGTCAGAAAGCAGGCATTGTATCAAGCCCAACATCAGTGCCCTAAGAAGCAAGGAATGATAATCAAGAATCCAGTCAAAAGAATCACCTAGTAGTCACCCCATAACAAGATATGAACTAGATGGTGCCAATATCAAATAGGAAATAAGTTAAATTTTGAGCCTACTACACCCTCCCCAACTGAGGTGGTATGTGGAAAAGTATTGAGGAAAATATTATACATTTGATCTTATTATACTTTTAAAGTAATATCCCTTTGTAAAAATTAATTGATGTTGAGTCTTTGGGACTTTCCAAGTATATCATCATATTGTTTTAAGAATGTCTTTGAACAAATAAGTTATTTTGACTATTATAAATACCCAAATTAACTATAAAGGACATATGAAGAAAGATGCCATCTGCATCCAAAGAAAGATTGAATAGAGGAGTAGATATAGAATAATTTTACATATGTATGCCTATTTGTGTCTAATGGTAACCATATCTAGGGGGGAGGTGGGAAGAAAAAAAAGAAATTTACATGATAATATGTATTTTAAAGGAATAGCAAGCTGTACATAAGAGATTTACAGTTTCATTTACAATCATCATTCTATTGTACTAAATTATGGAAATGCTTGCTTTGTTCCATAAATTAAAAATAAAATTTAAATAAACAAAAGGGCAAAAATATTAATTGATGTTAAGTAGTTAAAAGGAGCCGAGATGATAGTCACCGAATACCTAACAGATATGGGGGGACATAACCAATGCTGGATGAAGTTGATGGCAGTAGAGGAAAAGAAATAGCCACAAATCCCTCAGGGTATCCCAGAAACCTAAGGGAAGATGTAGCAGAACTGATCCTGAGAGAGCAGAAGCAGAGTGCCTAGTGCCTATGCTACAACAGTGAGATTATTTCTGCCTTCAGGGAGTTTATATTCTACTGGGGGAAGTCAGGAGACAACTTATACCTTCACAAGGAAAATCTAAAAGGAACAAAGAACTCACAAGTGGGGGTGGGATCAAGAATGGCTTCATGGAGGAGTCAGCACCTAAGCTGAGCCTTGAAGGAAGTTAACTGCTGCTCAGAAGCAAAGATAAGGAAAGAGCTACTCAAAGATTCTCAAGGGAGACTAGCAAAAATAGATAATAAGGACATAATTCTCTCTCTCCCACATGCCTAAATGTGAATAATTAGCTCTATGCCAGAAACTAAGAGGTTCTGATTTTGTAGATATAACATTTAGGCTAAACAGTTGAAAATTTCAAATTCTAAATATAAAAGTCTGTTTCAGGACTACTTTTGTGTGATACTAAAGAGCCCTGACCCAGATGCTATTTTGACAACCAAACTATGAAGGGGAGAAAATCCAATTTGCCTCCTCGTAGCAGATAACAGGCCACCATAATGCATTTCTTTAATCTCAGGAATCAAAAATGATTTGGCTAAAACTATATCATTTTCTCCCTCTCATATAATTCTGAATGTCCATTCATTTTCTCCCCTTTTAAGGAAAATCAATCTCCAGTCAGGTGTTGATGTAGTTTGGATTCTGGACAGCAGAGGTCACTGTTAGCAGACACAGTAACAATGGGAAGGGAAAGAAGGAAGGAAGGAAGGAAGGAAGAAAGAAGGAAAGAAAGAAGGAAAGAAAGAAAGAAAGAAAGAAAGAAAGAAAGAAAGAAAGAAAGAA
>NW_027185889.1:17970232-17979444 GCF_028583685.1 Petaurus breviceps papuanus | reverse complement strand
GAAAGAAAGAAAGAAAGAAAGAAAGAAAGAAAGAAAGAAAGAAAGAAAGAAAGAAAGAAAGAAAGAAAGAAAGAAAGAAAGAAAGAAAGAAAGAAAGAAAGAAAGAAAGAAAGAAAGAAAGAAGGAAGGAAGGAAAGAAAGAAAGAAAGAGAAAGAAAGAGAGAGAAAGAAAGAGAGAAAGAAAGAGATAGAGAAAGAAAGAGAGGAAGGATGGAAGGAAAGAAGAAAGGGAAAGAAAGAGAAAAAAGAAAGAGAGAAATGGATGAAGAGAAGAAGGGAGGAAAGAGGGAGGGAGAGAAGGAGGGAAGAGAAAGAAGGGAGGGAGGGAGGAAGGAAGAAAAGAAGAAAAAAGAAAGGAAAGAAAAGAAAGAGGAGAGAAAGAAAGGAAAGAGAGAAAGGAGAGAAAAAAGGAAAACAGATAAAAAGGGGGGAGGAGAGAAAGAAAGAGGAAAAGAGGGAAAAAAGAAAAGAGAGAAAGAAGGGAGAGGGTGAGAAAGAGAAAAGAGGGAGAGGGAGAGGGGTGGAGAGAGGGGGGGGAAGAGAGAGAGAGATTGAGAATATGTAAAGAAAAACTTGGGTTGAAAGAAAGCAATTTTACCTGGATTTTATACTCTATAGTCATACACCAGGTAGGGCTGCCTCCCTTTGGGAAGCTCCTTGAACACAGATGAGCAACCTGCCCAGGGGGCTGGAAAGCAGACATCCCACTTAAACCTCTGGGATGAAGGCAAAAGACAGAAGGAAGGTATGGGAGAGAACCCCAGTAGCATCAGTCCCCCATTGCTTGGCTGGAGAATTCAAATCTTTTATCAGCAAAAAGTTAGTTAATTCTCTAGGGAATTGGAGGCTGGAGATTATTTCATCTTCAGCTTACTATAAAATGTGGGTGTGAGCACCAGAATCTCATTAGACAAGAGCTATCGATCTGGCTGTCCTGTGCCTGCCTGGGAGCTCAATCCTATTTGAACTTTCTTGCCTTTTGGTTGTACAAGCCCAGCTATCTATTAGAAGCTTCAAATCCTGGATGAGAGAAATAATTAAGGGAAGAGAATTCTACTAAGTCAAATGGCTTTAGTAGCTTATGGTTGTTATGTTGATGTATACCTCATGGCTAGGGTTTGATTCACAGCCCAACCAGGATCTGGTCAGCCATTTTGTGAACTGGCTAATTTGATTAGGTGGAAAATGTAGAAAATCCAAACTCCAAGGCTGGTGCCAGAGCATACACTGGCAAAGTCGCCTTTCTGTCAAAAGTTAATAGATGTGGGAGGGTCATCTCCACTCATCCTAATCTATGTCTTGCCACTGAACCCAGATGGCTCTGGAGGAGAAAGTGAGGCTGGTCACTTGCACAGCCCTGCTTCACTGCAATCCAATTCACTTGCACGTTGAGGCATCACCTCCCCGATGTCATGGTACCACCTCTTGAAGAACAAAGGCAAACAACAACACAGACGTAGAGCGGGAAGGAACTTCAGAGCCCATCCAATCCAGTCTCTTCATTTTATAGAGAAGAAAACTGAGATGCAGGTAAGTGACTTGCCCAGTTTCATAAGGCTAGAAACGGAAAAGTGAGCTCGAGAGGTGTGGTGGGCAAAGTGCTATGTGTAGTCCAAGAAGAAAGGTCACCATCAACCAAGGGGATCCAAGAAAGTTACATGAAGCAAAGCTCAAAATTATTTTTTTTTGCTACTCCTGAGGAATATGGCAGCTAGAAGGTCTGGAGTCAGGAAGACTCATCTTCCAGAATTCAAATCTGACCTCACTTACTAGCTGTGTGACCCTGGCCAAATTAATCCTGTTTGCCTCAGTTTTCTCCTCTGTAAAATGATCTGGAGAAGGAAATGGCAAACCACTACCGTATCTCTGCCAAGGAAACCCCAAATGAGGTCATTTAAAAATAACTCAACAACAAAAATATATATGTGACTGACTATACATACGTATATACATATATACAACACATCCTTCTATGACTGTACATTAATTCCTGTCTCTAAGGTACCGTGCTCTTAATTTATAGAAGATAGACAATTAAATAACCAGTCCCTGGTCTGGCAATCTGTAGTTCCAACTTTTGACCACAGTCATCCTGCCCCTATGTTTAAACACAATGGGTCAGCTCAAACCAAGTGGAATAGGCTATGTCCTAAGGTATAGGCCAGCACAGTTGTCTTTTAGTACGCTCAGGAAATAACTCACTCTCTTTCTCATAGGTAGGAGTGAATGAAAATAAGAAATTACAATGGAAATCACACTGCAATCTTCACTGTGGGTTAGGTTACACTGAACAATATAATAATGCATAATAAATATGCAATAGTCTGTGCCTGGGAGAAGACAGACCTCCCCTTTGCAAGCACTTGGGTACATATCCATCATAGCCTGTAGAAGAGGCCAACTCCTCCACCTTCCAAAGAGCAGCGCGCTTGCCAATAATCACAGACACCAGAAATTCCTTTGCACAGAGGGAGGGCCAGGTAAGAGTTCCTTTAAAATTCAGGGCCAAATGCCCATGTTTGGTATGCATAAGTGGCCTGTTATGACACTGTCAACCTTGCCTTTTTTTGTAATGAATATTTATATGGAAACTTCTGGAGCAACAGCCTCCTTTTATAACCTGATGGAAGGCAGTAAGTGGAAATCACAGGGTCATATATGTAAGCTACAAGCTATTTTAGAGGTCATTTTGCTCTAGGATCATTGAATTAAAGCCAGGAGACATCTCTGGGACCATCCTATCCAACTATCTCAATTTACAAGGGAAAAAACAAAATGAAACCGGGTCCTGGAGAGGTCAACTGAGTTGCCAGTATACTGACAGGTATACATGGGGTTTGAAGGAACCATAGACACCCTCTGGTGCAAACTCAGTCATTTTTCACATTAGGGAAATCAGGCCCATAGTGTTGAAGTGATTTACTTAGGTCATATAGGCTATA
Organism: Petaurus breviceps papuanus; assembly: GCF_028583685.1. Lineage (NCBI taxonomy): Eukaryota > Metazoa > Chordata > Mammalia > Diprotodontia > Petauridae > Petaurus > Petaurus breviceps. The sequence goes on along the minus strand of NW_027185889.1, from coordinate 17,976,502 downwards.
AGTAGCAGAACCAGAATTTGAAAAATTGGACTTTAAGAGTAGATTCTTTCAAGATGAGGTTAGGGTTTTCTAGGCTAGGACCATGAAGCATTATTTTATAGTTTGTGACTACGTAAAGAATCTGTAACTTTGACAGTGCAGGAACTACTGGGATTGGAACTCACCATCTATGACTTGGCAGTGGAGTCCTAGGGAGTTGCCAAAAGAACAGAGATGTTGTGTTGTTATTGTTGTTTGGGGGGGGGGGGAGTTTGCGCAGGGACACAAATCAGTAAATGTAATTGGCCTGATTTGAGTCACGTCTTCCTGACTCCAAGACCAGCACTCTATCCATTCTACCAAGTTCTGCCACAGAACTTTTAATTTTTTAAATACTATTTTATAAATTCATGCTGTTTGGGGACTTCTTTGAGACAGGAGAAATTTGCATCTTTACCAGCTCTGACTGTGAAAAATATCAGCAATGGAAGTGCTTGCCCCCATTCGTGGCTAAAAAAAGGCCTTGAGAAATTCTCCTGCCCTGGACTTGGGGTAAAACAGTCATCCTGGCCATAGTCTAGGTAATTGTTCTGTCCTCTTGGCAGCTTGTCTCCACACTCAGAGCATATGGCATCCTCTGAGGATTCCGTATCATTTTTGTTTCTTTAAAATGTGCAAGTCATTTGGTCACTGTGGTATCTCTATGGGATAGTTCCAACAGCTGATCCCACCCGCCTTGGAGGTGAGCAAGCTGGTTTGTCTTGCTTCAGATGCCACTGGCTTCCCTGTGTCCTACACTGAGCTGCAACATTGAGTTTATGATTAATTTAATGCTACATAGTTAATCTACAGGACTGTCAATGACAGAAAGCATCTGATAGTTTATTCTGGCCACAGCATGCCCTCAACCACAGGGGATAGGGAATGCGTCTTATTTAAAAAAAAAAACAAAAATAGAAAAGCATCTTCAGTGATTAGGCATTTCATATATTTTTTCAGTATGGAAGAAGTTAAAAAAATCAAGAATTGTACAGATAAAAGACTACATATGTATGTACATATACTTACATACATTTGTGCTATATGTGTATATATACTTAAATATCTAATGTATTATATGTGTGTATATAATTACATATATAATATTTCTGCTATGTGTTTATATACATATGTACTTTAATATATAATATGTGTGTGTGTATATATATATATATATATATATAGACAGGCAGCTAGGGGGAAGAGTGAATACAGCTGGGCCTGAAGTCAGGGAGATTCATCTTCTTGAGTTCAAATCTGACCTCAAACACTTCCTCGCTATGTGACCCTGGGCAAGTCACTTAGCTCCATTTGTCTCAGTTCCCTCATCTGTAAAATGAACTGGAGAAGGAAATGACAAACCACTCCAGTATCTCTGCCAAGAAAACCCCAAATGGGGGTCATAAGGAATCAGACAGGATTGAAATATGACTGAACAAATACATACATATATATGTGTATGTGTATATATATATATATGTTTGTGTATATATAGGTGTATGTCTATATATATATTATATATAATGTGTGCATGCATATATACTTGTGATTTCATTGGTTTAAGGAACTTCCAATTAGAAAATTCCCTCCTACTTGAGTATTTTCTATAATTAATATTCTTAGATAGATGATTATGGGCCTTGAAAGGTTAAATAATTTACCTAGGAATACATAGTATGTGTCAAAATTAGAACTTGAATCCATATCTTCCTGAGCTCTGAGGACAGATATGATGTAGCCTCCTTCCCCTCTTCCCCTCCTCACACATAGATATACATACGTGTGTGTATAGAGGGGGGAGGAAGAAATAAAGACCTATGATATGGGTTCTATATATTTAAATTTTATTAAGATGATAATAGTTTGCCTTCATAAAGTACATTCAGGTTTGCAGGACACTATCTATTCATCTAAAACCATTGGGTTATTTTCCAAAGGGTTTGTTTTGTGGTGGGGGGGGGGTGTTCCTTCTCTTCTCTAACCACAACCAAGTATTTCACAAAGGACATGGGAAATTGAGAGTCTTAAAGTGACTGAATTTTATCTTCAAATTTACATCTTTAAGTGTTGTAGTCTGAAAGATTTAGAGAATACTGTTTTTGAGATCTTTCTGGCGTCTGCTCAGTGTCTGCTGAAATGTGTACTGGTCACATACTTTTGGTCCCTTAACATAAAGCAAGGTCATGAATTTCAGCCCTCTCCAAGTTCTTCTCTGTCATGGTTCACAGAGCCCATCTCTCCCTTGATCATCAGGGTAGCTCCCAAATTGAATCTGTTTTTCTCTCCCTTCTCTAGCCCAGACCAACTACTTCATTCTGGATCAAGAGATTAATGAAATCGTGATGAAAGCAAAAAAGAACTTAGTGAACCAAAGGATGATAAATGAATAAATAAGTCTGCTGGGGTGGGGGTAGGTGCACTAAAGAATAAAGTTAAATGTGAATAGGAGGTAAGCTGAACATAAATATGGATCTCCAAATAATAGACTAATGATAAAAATAATACCCTCACATTTGCATACTGTTTAAATGTCATCAGATAGTAGATGAGAGCTGGCAGGGATTTCAGAGGCCATGCAGTCCTACTTTGTTTCAGAGATGAAGAAAGTGAGCCCCAGTGGTTAAGTGGACGGCACAATTAGTAAGCCTCATTGGTGGTATGTCTTCTGATTTCAGAGAAGGCTTTCATTCCATCACATCATGTTTACAAAGTTCTTTCCTTACAACCATCCTGGGATAAAGGGATGGGGAATCATATTATTTCCCCTATTTGGCAGATGAAAAAATTGAGTTTCTGAAAGGTCGAATTACTTGCCCACAGCTACTAAGTGTCAGAATGGGGACTCGGATCCAACTGCCCAGACTTCAAGTCTTCCGCTGTTTCGGTAACAACACACTGTGGCTCCTGTGTGCACTTCTCATTTTAAAGTTGAGTTTTAATTTGGGAATTCCAAAATACCTTGAGCTTTTACTTTCTCTATTTACATGTTGTTTCCTCTCAATAGAATGCAAGCTTCTTGAGGTTAAGGACTATTCCCTTTTCTGCCATTGTATCCCCAATGCCCAGCACAGCTCCTGGCATGTAGTAGTTGTTTAATAAATGTTGGTTGAGAGAAGAGTATGTAATGTGATCATAATCAGTTCCCTTTGGGAATTTCCAAGGATATACAACTTTGTTCAATGTGGGGGCTCCATCAGATGATGAAGATTGAAATACCCAACCATACCCCCAACCACCATGCAACAAGTATGTATATGGCTTTGGAGAGTGTCTCAAACTGGAAATCCATCACGTTGCTGTTATCCTGGCAATGTGCTCAGGTAGGATGCTGCTGAGACAACAGATAAATACACAGCCCGAGTCCAGGTTCATATGTTATGGGTAAGAGAAAAAAAAAAACAATTGTAGAGATGGTTTTGTCCCCAAAGGAATCTTCCTTATGTGATGTCTTCAGAGAAGCCATTTAGCAGTTACAAAATTTTGAGCTCTCACAATTATGTAATTATAACTACAGTGTCAGTGACAGATTTGGGATGGGGTTCATGCTGAGAAAGTCAAAGCTTGAGGCACATTGGGGGCATGGAAAAATCAAACAACTCAAAAATGAGGAACACCCCTAGTCTGGCACGAGGGCTTGAGTTTCATTAAAATGAACTGATCAAGTAAAAAAAAGGACATAATCTACAATGATACCAATGAAAACCATAACATTTTTCATAATTATCCAGCTGCTTCTGAAAAGCTCTCATTGGCCAAGCTGCTTCCCCTCTTCCAACAGTTCTTTCAGACTCCATTGTTTAGACTGTCAAACATACCAGGACTGTCTGAGGTTTTTACAGGGTGTTCCCTCAAGTAACTAGCCATCCTTGTTTAATGACATATACACATGCACATGTGTGCACAAGCATGCACATACACACAGAACTGTCAATAGTTCTGTAGCCTGTTCTGTCTTCCAGCTCCCTCATAGCAATGTCTCTGCATGCTTTGAGCAGATGCGCACCTCTCCCCCCTCAAATCCCACCCCCAGCTTAATCAGCCATCTTGCAGCTACCCTGAGAGAAACAGAAGAGACATCTGCTCCAGCTGAGAAGCAAAGGGAAAAATGGAAGAGGAGGGATGGCAAGAAAGCAGAGGGACATTTTAATGATAATGGAAAAAGTAAGCAGGGAAAAAGGAGGAGTGAAAATGGAAAGGGACAAGAGTGAAAGCCAGTGCCTACCCCTAGACAGAAGGGAAAGGATGCAGTCATTTCAGAGACTGGGGTAATAGATGTCAAGAAAACAATGCATCAATAAGAGATCATGTTCCTCTCTAGCACGGCCTGGAGATTTCATGACAGGATAAACCTTGAACTCATATAACCAGAATCACTGCAGCAAAGTGCTTGACTTGATTGTGAAAGCATCTGCCTCTAACAAAGAAGATAGAGTTTAAGTTCTTTCAAACTATCTACTCTTTCAGTGTAGAAAAGCTTGCATTTTCCAAATATGGTCTTCGTGCATTGAATGGTGGAGATAAAAGTAATATAGGACAGAGATGTCTAACACACAGTTCACAACAGATTAAAATGTGACCAGGGAATATTTAACACAATAAATTACACAAATAATACAATAAAACGTAGATGATCTTAATATGTGGTTTTCTAAGTCAATATCTGCCCACAGGGATCCTTATGCATGGTTTTGTGGCCCTTGTTTCTATTTGAATTTGATTACCCCTGATCTAGAAAACCACTGAGCCCCCCACACCCTTAAACAGTGGGGTCACAGAGTGATGGATTGAAAGTGGAAAGAGACATTAGAGGTCATGTGGTTTGATCACCTTGTTTAACAGATGTTAAATGAAACGAAGTAACTTGTCCAAGCTCGTGGAGCCAGCCATTAACCAATAGCAGTTTATGACTCACATCACCTTCCAATACACCACAATTCTTGCTTACAACATGTAATGCCATAGCTGTAATGCACATGAAGTAAAGTAACATGAATCACAAAAATATTTTGCAAAGTTAAAAAGTAAAGAACTACAAATTATTCTCATGCCATAGTAAAATGTGTTCCACTAATTCACAGAGAAAACTGCATAATTTCTCCAATCCAACCCAATCCCTCTCTTTTCCCTATTAAATCCTGGCCCAACTCAGTGAGTATATGTACTGTATGTTTCTGTCCAAGATGTAAATGCTGACACACTAACTCAATGGGGGGTCCAGCCAATTGCATGTCATTATCTGGAAAATAGGTCATTTCCATCCATCACATTATTCTTGTGTGGCACATGGAGAGGCAGGGTACTATAACAGCTAGAGGACTGGACAGGGAACATGGAAGTCTCCCCTTACTAGGTGATCCTGGGCAAACTAAACTCTAATTCTGTTTCCTCATCTGTAAAAGGAGGGTGTTGGACTAGATCACCTGTAGGGTCCCTTTCTATTCTAAATCCATGTCCCTATGGACTGTGAGGTCATTCTCTTTTGAATAGTCATGGAACTCAATGAGAATGCCTTTCAGTATGGATGCAATCAGAAAGCAGGAGAATCTCGTGGACCCAACCTAGAGACTTACTAGCTGCCTGTCCCTGGGTAAATTACTTGTCTTCTCCAAATCCCAGTCTTTATCTATAAAATGAGGAAATTAGATCTTATGCCATTTGATGGCCTTTCCACTCAAAGAGACCCTTTTGAATTAGCAGGACACCTTCTGTGAGAGTGATAATGGTTAGCATGCATCTCCTTGTTTTAAGCCTTGGTTGGTGTTGATAATGAAACTGTTAAATAAAATGACCTATTTTTAGCTCCAATATAGATGCTACACTCTTCCCAGGATTAAAACTGTAGGTGACATAAGGGGCCATAAAGAAATACATGGTGAGAATAAGTGGAGTTAAATATATTACCAACAATCATTTTCTGGTCTTAAAGAGATCAGTCAGGAAATTCAGGAACAGAAAAGGAGGAGGGTCAGTCAGATAGCAAGAGAGAGGGACAGGGGCGGCCAGGTAGCACAGTGAGTAAGAGCACCAGCTCCAGTGTTGAGAAGACCTGGAGATCGAATCCCGGGCTCAGACACTTAGCACCCACCCAGAAACACCTGGCCGTATAACCTTGAGCAAGTTACTTAACCCCAATTGCTTAGGGGCGGCCAGGTGGCTCAGTGAGTAAGAGCACCGGCTCCAGTGTCGGGATGACCTGGATCAATACTGTAGCGGCAAGCACCCCGGCGTCCTCAGGGTTTGCCGCTCACACAG
>NW_027185889.1:17939396-17969832 GCF_028583685.1 Petaurus breviceps papuanus | reverse complement strand
AATCAAAAAGTATCAACTGAAAAACAAGCCTCCCACCCCAGTCTCCAAGTGCACTTTAGCCTAGGGGCAGGGAAGATCTTTAAATTTGCATTTCCATTACAGATACTCAGCACCACACCCAGAAATAATAACTGGCCCTGTAACCTTGAGCAAGTTACTTAACCCCGACTGCTTTAAGAGAGAGAGAGAGAGAGAGAGAGAGAGAGAGAGAGAGAGAGAGAGAGACAACCCACTATCAGCTCCAGCACCCAGTACTCCAGTTCTCATGGACAGAACCTGTACCCAAAGAATGTGTCAGATTGGAGGGATTCTTCAGTGGATCAGGTGATGCAATATGGAGGATTTATGCAGGGGGATAGACTTGAATGAGAAGGTATAAAAGGCTATGACCACAACAATGGAGGGAATATGCTGATCAATGAAGTTGGGATTCTATCACCTTATAATATATTGTTAGAATAATTACTACATACGATTCTTTTTAAAAGGAGTGTTGTTATCAAAGAGAGGCAATATGTCACAGTGGACAGAAAACTGACCTCAAGGTCAGAAAATCCTGGACACAAGTCCTGCCTTGGACACATTCCAGGCATGTGACTCTGAACCACCTACTTAACCACCTACCTTCCAACAATATGCATTGATGAGAGGGAGCTTTCTCAATAGGACTTCTCTAGGCAAATGAAATAACAAACCTTAGAGGCAGTTGGGTGGATGGATATAGCTATAGGTCTGGAAGCAGGAAGATTTGAGTTCAATTAAACCTCATTATCTTATTACCTGTGTGACCTTGGTCAAGTCATTTAACCTCTACCTACATCAATTTGTTCTTTAGTAGATTTGCAGTCATGTCTGACTCTTCATGACCCAATTTAGCGTGTTCTTGGCAAAAATACTAGAGTGGTTTGCCATGTCCTTCTCCAGCTCATCTAATAGAGGAGGAAACTGAGGCAAACAGGGTTAAGTGACTTGTCCAGGGTCACACAGCTAGTGTCTGAGACCAGATTTGCACTAAGGGAGATGAGTCTTTATAACTCCAGGTCCGGCACTCTATCCACCATGGTACCACCTTGCTGCCCTAAATGTATCAATTTGCTCAATTTTAAGATGGGGATAATAGCAGCATCTACCTTGCAGGACTGTTGTGAGGTGGTTAGCACAGTTCCTGGAACACAATATGGACTATATAAATAGTTATTCCCTTCCCCTTTCCCATAATAATTACAATATTATTGGAGTCAGATCCTATGTTTGATAGCTGGATGACCCTGCCAAAGTTACCTAAGCTTTCTCTAAACCTCAGTTTCCTTCTGTAAAATGAGGATTATAAAAGACTTACATTACCTGCTTCATGGGTTTATTGTGAAGAAAAGGATATATAGCTTTTTTTTTTTTTGCTTTTTGGAGGGCATTTGGGGTTAAGTGACTTGCCCAAGGTCACAAGGCTAGTTTTTGTGTTAAGTGTCTGAGGCCGGATTTGAACTCAGGTCCTCCTGACTCCAGGGCCGGTGCTCTATTCACTGTGCCACCTAGCTGCCCCTGATATATATATTTTAATATCTACAGAAATATGAGTTACTGTTGCTATTACTATCATTAGTATTGCTATCATCATTACATTATTATTACAGATCTTGTTCTGAAACATAGATGGGATTTCCTACTCTCCATTTATTAAATCACATGTGTTATCTTTGGGATGGAGTAGTCACAAAAATAATTCATAGTCAGCAAGCAACCTGGTTCATTTGGAAAAATAATAATGATGATGATGATGATGATGATGGGGATTTAAAATTTGGAACCTGCACCTAGGGAAAGAGCACAGCTACAAAGAAAGATTCCACAAGTACTAATCTGAAATCAGGCTATTCACATATTGTTTCAATAGGGCTGTATTCCATGTACCAGAGGCTTTCAGGCTAGAAGAGACAGTAGAGGCCATCGTGGCCATCTCCTCATTTTGCAGATGGGAAAAGTGAGGCCTATAGTGGGGACATGATTTTCCAAAAGTCACAAACGTAATTAGTAACAGAACTAAGATCCGAATCCAGTTTCCCTGACTCTAAACCCCCTGTATATTCACTCTATAGCTCTGACTCTCTTTAAAGCTAAAGTCAAACACATAAGAAGGAAAGGATTCAGTCTTTCTATTCATAATAACTATAATTATGATGATAGCAACAACAATCCATTTTCCAAAATCAAAAAGAACACTGTTGACCCATGGTGGGTGCGATGTGGACTTTAACTTGTTCACCCCCCACACACCCAGTACTGAGCATTAGTGACCTTGAGTTATCCATCCCCATCCTATCAGCTAAATGCCATTATAGGCCTTCCAGGATGCATCTTTATGATTAGAGGCAAGGTTTAAAAGTACAGTTTATTAGTCTCTTGTCTGTGACACTCACATAGAGCTGGAATTATTTTGTTTTTGTCTTCTCTCTCTCACTCTCCATGTATATGTACATAGATATAAATACACAAGCACATATGTATATGTGTATGAATAACACACATGTATATATATATATATATGTGTGTTATGTGTGCGTGTGTGTATTGGCTAGGTGGCACAGTGGTTGGAGTGCTGGGCCTAGAGTCAGAAAGACCTGAGTTCAAAACGAGTTTCCAACACTTACTAGCTGTGTGACCCTGGGAAAGTCACTGAACCCTGCTTAACTCAGTTTCTTCATCTATAAAATGAGCTAGAGAAGGAAATGGCAAACTTCTCCTATATCTTTGCCAAAAAAGCCCAAAAACCTCCAAATGGGGTCACAGAGATTGGACAACTGAGAAATGACTAAACAACAATAGCCTCTGTATGTCTGTTCCTCTGTCTCCCCTTTTCTCTTTCCCTAGTCCTCCCTTTTCTTCTCTCTCTGAAGCTATTTCCAATGTCAACCTATTCCTAAAGCACCACAGATGAAGAATGTCTCTTCTGGGCCATTAATTTATGTCACTGATAAAGAAAGTCAGAGAAAACAGCACAGACCAGAGAACGATCATGTAGGAATTGGACCCTTGCTCATTGGGAAGGCCAGGTCTGAGTTATAGTGATAAATCCTTCAACATAAATGTTCTCTTTGGGCACAGGAAGGTAACTCCATTAGCAATCTAATCCTTCCCATATCTGAAAAGGAATTTTCCCCTACTATATGCCTGACAGGTAGTCATGTAGGGAGTGCTTGGCAATGCTCAATGGGGGGGCATCTATATGAGGCCACCCATTCTAACTTTGGAGACCTCTAACAGCTACACTGCTTTGTCCTCAGATCAAGCCTGAATTCACCCCTTTGCCATACCCATACTCTGCTCCTGGTCCTGTCCTCTGAAACCAAACCAAACATGTCTAATTCTCCCTTCACATGACAGAAAGCCTTTCAAATTTTTGAACCCAGCTCTCATTGCCCTGCTCCCAAATCTTACCTTCTCTAGGCTAATCATCTCCAGTTCTGTCAATCAGTGCCTGTGGAATACTGATGGTAGAGACCCAAAAAGAAGACCCTCAAACATCCAGATGAGCCACAAAATGTGAAAGGCTGAGGTTTCTCCTCCTGGCCTCCCTGGGGTGGGGTTGCTAATGAGCAGAATCAAAAGGTTTAGAAAAAAAGAGGAAGAAGAAAAAGTAGGGAATGTTCACAACACCGCCTAATTACCTACCAACTCATCAATGTTTATTGTAATCTGTAAAGTTTCATTTGTTCATTAGCACACTGAGGTGTTGAAAATCTAGCTCCATGGTTCTTTGCTCTTACAAGAGCATAATGTAAAGGCTACTAGACTAAGAACCAATGGTCTCTATGCATTCAACTCTACCATGCATAAGCTGTATGACCTTGGTCTAGTCACTCCACTCAGTTCAATTCAACAGCCATGCATTAAATGCCTATTATGAGAAGATTTCTGACAAGATGGGGGAATAAGCAGGTGCTTTACAGCAAAATTTCCAACATCACGATCAAAAATCAGTAAGAAATGCAGCAAATGCAGCAATTAAAATGATAATAAGAGAAGAAAGGAAACATTTCCACACAAGGGAAAGGATTCTGTCTGTTTGAAAAACCTACTCCTCCTAATCATGCCCTGTCTGGCACCTAGTCAAAGTGATTAATTATCCCCATTGGGAAGCGTCATATATATACACACATACATGCATACACACACACTTTAATAGGGAGATATAATGATGATAAACATTGAAGATATGTAGACATCTCCCCTGTTTCTACATGGCAAGAATCTAGGTGAAGCACTTGTATAAAAGGTGGTCACTGAAGCGGCCTAGCCTTGGTGGTCAGTGGTTGGGGAGGCCAGAACCACAAGGAAAAAAAAAAAGCAGAAGTGCACAGAAGAGGGTCTGTACAGTTAAGGGGGCCTGACACAAAACTATTGGGACAGAATAAAAATGATTGAAGGAGAAAAAAAAAGCCAAGACAAAGATTGGAGCTAAGTCTAGCTCCCAAACAGAAAACCCAAAAGGGTGGTTTATTTCTTTTATTTTTTGTATTTTTATATTTACTTAGCATTTTATGTTTCCCCAGTTACATGTAAAAACAAGTTTTAACATTTGTTTTTAAAACTCTGAGTTCCAAATTCTCTCCCTTCCTCCCTCCCCATCCCACCCCACCCCACCAAGGAGAAGGCAAGTAATTTGAGTGTGATTTAAAAAGAAGCCAGAATGAGAAGATAATCTAGAAAATCATATAATATGACAATTATGCATTGAAAGAAAGCAACTCCCTCCTATAAAAAGACAAACAGAAACAAAGGAACAACAGCAAAAAAAATCATAGAGTTGTTCAGAAGAGTGGGGAAAACAGATTCAAAATCTTTTTCCAAGAAATTAGGATGCAAATCAGGATAACAGAGTGCCCAAATGAGATATCAATGAGACAAACAAAATAGCAGAACATTTAAAATGCAAGAAAGTATATTTCCCTAAAGAGAAGAGGCTCTGGGGGGAAAAAGTAGGGGAGGGGGCAGATTTGTAAATCAAAAAGTCAAAAGTGGGGAAAAAAAGGACAGAAAAGATCAAATAAAACCATAGAAACACACATGAGTATGTTACAAGACAAGGAATTTACCTTGAAGGTATGATGTACAAAGGTAATTTAAGTAGCAGAGATATTCAAGAAAAACAGAAACATGCAGCCAAAAGAAATAAACCAAATGTACATCTTAATAACCAAGTGCCAGACCATATATTCAGAAGCACTACATTCAAAAGCAAATGTTACCATTACATTGACCTCAAACCATGATTCTGACCAGATATTCAGGTAATAAACACAGAATCATTTCAGACTTCTAATAATTTTAATAATACTTTGATGTCCTTCAATTTCCTCATTTGCTTTAGACCCTCTGTGATTGTCATACCCTAATCTTTTTGCCCAGAATATTTTGGGCACCAATATTATGGTATTCTAAAATTTACAACCATAGAGTATCACCAGCTGAACATTCATCCTAAAAAGATGGCCCTTTGTAGAAGAGATCATATTGGGACCATTAAAAGCAGTGGGTAATCCAGTTCTATTATTCTCATATTTGATTCTCTGCCTATTTGCTCATCTACACAGCACCATTGACAGAGACTCATACTGATAGATTAACTCAATACACTGGAAATCTAAAGGTATGTCATAAACTGGAAAATAGGCATTTTGGAAACTAAGACAATAGGTATGTCATTGTTCTGGAATGACCGTAATTAGACTGATCTCTTTTAAGTAACCATGGCTCTTCTTGAGAAGACACTGTAATATTGTGGGTCTTGGTGCAAAAAAAAAAAAAAAACAGTATCATCCACCAACAAGAACATCTGAAAAACTTCACCATCTGTAGTGATGGTGCACATAGTAGGAACTTAATCAATGTGCTTAGAAGTGAGTTCAAATCGATAAAATTGCTGGAAGAGTAGAAGGCATGACATTGTGCCAAAAAAGGCAGCAATTGACATGGAAGTTATATACTGTCTACCTCCCAGGGTACCTGTGACAAATGAGCTAATGTAAATGGCACTGTCACCATAAACACACATTTGAAGGTTGAAATACATATAGAATTATGCTATATGAGAAGTAGTCCAGCTCTTAGTCTAGCAATTTGCCAATAGGAGATATTTAACATGTTTCTAGAATAGAATTGATTCATGAATGACCTAGTAGGGCAGAGCCCATGGTGCTGACAAATAAAGAAGTGAAAAGCAGGACTTACAAGGATTCTGGGAATTAGAGGATAAAGGCTAAAGAACTATTGAGAACAAAAGCAGAGTTGACAGTTTGGTGATAAGTAGAAAAGGAGTTGACTGGCTATCAGGAGAAGTGAAAAAAAACAATCTTTACTTTAAAAATAGGAAACACACAAATAAGTATTAAAATAACAATGAATCAACAAGTATTTATTAATCCCCTAATATGTTTCAGGCACCTTAGCTGCTAGGCATTGAAGTCCAAGAAACAAAACAATCCCCGATGCCAGGGAGTTTACATATATACTTTACATTTGTATTCAATTGAATAATTATTTGTAAATCTTTAAAGTACTGGGTATGAACTGGCACTGCGAGCAGGCCCTGGGGATACACAAACAAAGATACAACTGTACCTGCCCTCTTGGAGCTTATATTCTATTACTGAAGCACAAGGAAGAACTTCTTGATTTTCAACGGTTTTCTATAATCCAATCAAAGAACATTTATGAAGCTCTAACTATACGTCAGACACAGAGAATGCAAACATTCAAATCAAAAAGAGACCTGCCCTTATTTGGAACTATGCTCAAAGGGTAATCAAACTATGTGTACCATTTGATCCAGCAACACCACTACTACATCTGTATCCCAAAAAGATCATAAAAGGGGGGAAGGATCGACATGTGCAAAAATATTTATAGCAGCTCTTTCTGTGGTGGCCAAGAATTAGAAATTGAGGGATGCCCATCAAGTGGGGAATGGCTGAACAAGCTGTGTTATGTGAATGCAATGGAATACTATTGTGCTATAAGAAATGATGAGCAGTTAGATTTCAGAAAAACCTAGAAAGATGTACTGATGTACCAATGCTGAGTGAAGTGAGCAGAACCAAGAGAACATTGTAAACAGTAACAGTAACACCATGTTGTGAGGGACAGCAAAGAGTTAAGTTTCCACAGAACTGCTAAAAATTACTGGAAGAAAAACTACTTATAAAGGTAGCAGACAATCAGAAGGTAGACAAAGGCCTTGAGAGACCTTCAGATTAGGATAAGGACTGATCCAGTTTAAACCAGTAGAGGTCAATGATCCAAGTATTCCAAAATTACTATTGCTTGCTTAATAAACCTCATGCATATTATCTGACACACTCTGCATAGAATTAGAGCCTCATTAATAGAACATGAAGTGCATGATAATGTATGATGAAGGGAAGGGGTCATGCTTAAGAGTAATATGTAATGGGTATATGGGGAAAATTGAAACCCTGAAGAGAACAGACCAATCCATCCTCTGAAGGGAGGTTTTCTCGCTGAACTAACAGTATAAAGCTCTTCTTGCTTTTGTATTCAGCACTCCCTTTTCCTGAAGAAGGATGGAGTCTGCTTCTGGCCAGAGGTGTTCAATTCCTTTGAACTTCTCCTCAATAAACTTCCTTTGATACCCAAATTTTGGCATCAGTTGTGTTTGTGTTTCTAACAATGTGATGATCAACTATGATTAACTTAGCTCTTCTCAGCAATACAATGAATAACCCAAGATAATTCCAAAAGACTCTTGATGGAAAATGCTATCCACATCCAGAGAAAGAACTGATGGAGTCTAAATGTAGATCAAAGCATGCTTTTTTCACTTTTTTACTTTTGTGTGTTTGTGTGTTTTTTCCTTTTGTTCTGTTTCTTCTTTCACAACATGACTAATGTGGGAAAATATGTTTTACAACATTGCATACATCTAACCTATATTAGATTGCTTGCCATCTTAGGGAGGGGGGAGAGGAAAGGGGGAGGCAGAAAAATTTGGAACTCAGAATCTTTCAAAAAATCAGTGTTGAAATTGTCTTTACATGTAATTGGAAAAAATAAAATACTATTAAATAATAACAAAAAAGATCCTTTTCTCAAGGAGTATATAGTCCAGCCTATATATTATCTCTTTAAGTTCTTACAGCATTACTGAGAGATAGGTAGGCTATGTATTATTTTGACCATTTTCTAGATGAAGAATTTGAGATTCAGAAATGTTAGATGATTTGCCCAAAGTCACACAGCTAATAAATGCCAGATCTTGAACTAAAACCCAAGGTTTTGAATTCTTAGTCCAGTATTCTTGCCACTATTCAATGCAGCTATCATAACATTTATTCCAATTGTCCAAAGAAATAACTGACAAGTAGGTCATGATGTCTGCATTTATCACTTAAAAGATACCACCAAAGTGTCACAGATAATCACAAGTGATCCCACTGACAACTTTGTGAAGCAAACAATGCATATATTATTATCCCATTTTCTAGATAAGGAAAGTGAGACTCATGGTTAAATTGTTTTCCATTGGTCACATGGCTAAATTAGAGGATGCCAAGGTGAAGATGTTGGATTTTTTGTCAAACAACCTGGGTTCAAGCCCAATCTATGCTATTCTCTGTCTTGGGGAGTTACTTAGCCTTTGTGGGCTTCAATTTTTCTATCTACAATATGAAAGGGTGTGGGCTCAATCACATGTAAGGCCCCTTCCCACTCAAAATACAGGACCCTATTCAATGACAGAATAAGGACTTAAACACAAATCTTCTGGATCCAAATAATGTGGTTTCCCATTCCCATCCCATCAAGCTTGCCAAAGACTGCAGGGGCAAAGCAGGTCAATATCAATAGACATCACTAATGATTTCCATTTTCTCTCTGATAACCATGAAATACAATGAAATAATTCTCTGACAGCTCAAGCTTGCTTTCCCCCACCCCACTTCTTTTTCTCTTTTATGACTGCCAGAACTGATCAGTATTACCCTAGCCCAGTTTCAGACCAGACATACTCAAATAGCCAGCATTTAACTGTGGCTATAGATTTTTTTGGTTTTTCCTTACTAAAATAGCTAGCATTTTTATGGCACTTTAAGATAAGAAATTGTGTCTCATATTCAATGATTCCTCAGTTGCTAGCTGAGGTACATTCTATCTTCTTAATGGTATTAGAAGAACACCACCATAGTGGGAAGAATTCTGGAACTGCCTTGAGGACACCTGAGTTTAATCCTGCCGCTGATTCTTACTAGTCATGTGATTACTCATAAGATGCCTTATTTTTTTGGCCTCAGTTTTATCATCCATAGAATGGGGGTGATAATATTTGTACTTTCTACCCCACAGGTTTATTGTGAGAAAAATGCTCACAAACTTCAAAGTGCTATGGAAATATGTTGATAGTACTATTATTATTCTGATGGTACTACAGGTCAACAAATAACTGAGCAACAGGATTCAATCAGGATTTCAATTACAAATGGCCTCAAGAGAAACAGAAGATACACAATTAATCAGCAAGTATTTGTGTTCTAGCCAATGGAGTTACAAAGACAAAAGCAAAATGGTTCAAGACTTCAAAAAGCTCCATTCTAGGCTTGGTGAACATTGGTAAGTTAAGTCATAATATTAATGATGACCTCCATGAGACAAGTGGTATGTAAAGTATTATTATTATTAATACTTCATAGCATGTGCTATGTCTATGTGTCAGGCACTGTCCTTAGCTCTTTACAATTTTCTCATTTGATCTTAACAACAACTCTGGGAAATACTATTAATATCCCCAGTTTACATATGAGGAAACTGAGGCAAATGGAGGTTAAGTGATTTGCCCAAGGTTATACAGCTAGCTAATCAGTGTCTGAGGTCTTCCTGACACTGGGTCTATCCACTGCACCACCCTACCTTGGTTATTTTATTTTTATAACATTAATATGATTATATAACTAGAAAAAGATATGGCATGGTCATGCATCAAGAACTAGTTAACAACAGCTCAAACAATGCTGTGATATATACAAAATATTAAAAGGAGCTGAGAAAAATTTTAGGACTTTGGATAGCTCAATACCAGATAGCATAGAAGATAACAGTGAATAATCAAATAGAATAAAGAAAGATTCCTCACATAAGATCAAAGATCCAGTGAAATATTGGGTGTCTGGTTATAAAGCAATTTAGATACATTATCTCAGTTGAGGCTTGTAATAGCCCTGTGAGAGAGGTTAACAATACTGAGTAGGAGAGGAAGGGCAAAGGATGATGAACAAGCACTGACCCACACCAATAACCTGATATGTTTGGGGTAGAGAAGCAGGCGGAATGATCCAATACAAAGAGATGTGGGCTCTAAATTCAGAACATCTCACTCTGTTCCTGAGCTTACACTGGATCTGCTTTACAACCTTGGGCATTTTCCTAACCCTCTCTGCAACTGACGCACATCTGTAAAATTAGGATATTATAGCAGTAACGTCACCTGAAATCACAGGTCAGCTGCTGAAACTATTATGAGAAAGGGCCAGTCCTCTAATATGGTGAATGCTGCAATGAATTTAGAAGTTAAGCCTAAGCTAGCAATGCAGATTGGGGAGAGATGAAGCAAATGTAGAAAAAAAGATGAAAAAGAGAATAACATCTGGCAAAGCATTTTGTACAGATAGCATTTACATAAAACTATATTAACGATAATCACTGACAGACAGCCCAGCCTTGAGCCTGCTTGGGAATGGAGGTACTGGCTGATGGGTAGCAAAAACTTTTGTATTGACAATGTGTGAGTCCACAGTGGTGGTAAATTCCACTGACATCGTTCCTAGACTCTTGTCAGCTGAAATCTGCCTTTGCCTGTTTATTTCCTGATGATTTATTTCAGCCATATGGCTTATGACTCAGATAGAGGTTGAAGTCTATGATTTCAAGACCACTCATCCACACACAAACAGCAAAAAAATTAGCAGATCTCCTAAGCTCCAAGCAAGGCATGCTCTTGCTTTGTACAGCCAAGTGTATGTGACAGCTATGGACTGGAACCTCAATGAATGCCACCAAAACAGCAAGGGCACCACATCTTACTGGAGTTATATTATATTCAACATCATTCAATGAATAATTGTTAAGCATCTGCTGTGCACAGAACACTGTGATAGACACTGAGGGAAATAAGACCTTTAGATAAGATATTAGTCCCTGCCCTCATGGAATTCACGGTCTATTAGGTGAGTATGATACAAGGAGCTATGAGAAGCAGGGTAGTGTAGTGGATAGGGAGTTGGTCTTAGGGGTAGGCAGATAACAACCTTATGATGTAGAAGTTACTGTTATACTCATTTCACAGATGAGGAAAATAAGGGTGAGAGAGATTTAAGTGACTGCCTAGAGTTATAAACAGTTTATGCTTTAGGTGGAATTTGAACACAAGTCATCCTGAATTTGAGTCCAATGCTCTATCAATTATACTATTCTGCTTTAAGTTAGAGATTTTTCTTATGAGCCTTCAACTTAAACACTCTTCTTCTTCATCTCTGCCTAGTGAAGTCTTCTTTCACCAAGATCCAGCTCATGATTGCCCCTTCCATAAAGCCTATATTATAAGCACTTTGGATTTTTCCTCTGCCTTTATCACATTCTAGGTCATACCCTAAGAAAAAGGTATGACTGGCAACAGAAGAGATAGGCTCCAATCCTAGCTGTGGTGTTAGTACCTATGGGACTTTTGGCAGCTCATTTAGCCCTTCTAGATCAATACCTCCTCCTCTGTGGGAATTAGACAAGATGATCGCAAAGGTCTCTTCCAGCCCTAAATTGTATGATCTCATGATCTGTGTACATGTCTTAGATGATAAGCTCTTGGAGGGCAGGAACACTGCCACAAGAGCATAGAATTAGAGCTAGATGTTACCTTAGGGTAACATTTAGTGTGGGCCATTTATTTTATAGATGAGGAAACCGAGGCCAAGTAACTTGCCCAAGATCAGAGAAATAGTAAGCAGAAGCATCAGGACTGGAACATAGGTGTTCTGAAAAGTTCAATGTTCTTTCCAATGACCCCTTCATGTTTTTTTAAAGATTCCCAACACCAGCATTGCACATGTGCAGTACATTGGTAACCCTAGGCAGTCACTTAAATCCTCTCACCCTTATTTTCCTCATCTGTGAAAGGCATTGTTGTCTGCCTACCCCTAGGGCCAACTCCCTATTCCCTGCATATGTGGTCATGGGTATACTTAATCAATATTTGTCAGCTTGTGAAAGTGAATGGAATTGTCTGGAACTTGGGTTTGGAATTTCATGGCCCAGTCAGGGAATTTCAGCAACTGACTAGTTCAACTCTATCTCCACAGATAGATTAGACAGATAGACAGACAGACAGACAGACAGACAGACAAAATCCCTGATCCAGGGAAGGGGGGAGGTATGTCTGGGTCAGTGAATGGGTAGTTAATGAAGATAGTGCTTCCCAATCTAACACTTGGAAGAGGTTAAAAGGGAAAGGTAACAAAAACCAGTTTGCAAGAGCAGCCTTAGGCCTGCAGGGTTTCTTTCACTCCTGCCCTCCTTGTATCCAGTGTATATATGCACCTCCATCCACCCACTTACTGAAGGTGGAAGACAGAGAATTATTTCTTCAGTCTGAATGTTTGTCAGGTAGATGAGGATTATTCGAGTTATAATAGATTCAGGACTTTGAGGGCATTACTTCTCTGAAGAGGGAGCCTACCACTAATGAGGAGGGACTGCAGCTAGAGAAACAGGATGAAAGAGAGAGCAACACGCCACTTTATTCCTACAGGAAATAATTGCTAAGAAATTGCATAAGCCTTCCCAAGTTGAAAAAGAATATGATACTTTAAATTCTCTCTTAAGTTTATGATCTAGTGACCATGCTTTTACCAAGAATGGATATATTTGGCAGGGTAAATACCATTATGATTAAAACCAATATAATATTCCCACCTTGGGCTGGCTTTTATCAGTGAGTTTTAGAGCCTCTGAGGCAGTGTAGGGTCTGAGGAATGGAGGGGCCCCCTCAGAGAGAGACCAGTGAAAACATCTGCTTCTGTCCTCAGAAATGTATAAAGATCCAAGGGATCAGGAACTCTGCTGATATGATATAGGAAAGGAGACACAAGCGAGAGACGGAGTCTTCCCTTGGGGTCTCCTATGTGTCAGGTACTGTGGGGAAAAAGAGAAAGGTAAAAGACAGGCCATGATCTTAAGGAACTCACAGTCTAATGTGGAAGACAGCATGTAAAGAAATAGGAACACACAAGAAATATACAGAATTGGGGATAATTAAGAGAACAGAGGTGTGGGTATTGAAGAGAAGAGGAAAAGGTTTTTAGAAGGTGGGATCAAGCTTAGAAGAAAGCAAAGAAAAGATGGACAGATCTGAACACAATGTGCAATCTATATTATAGAAGCTTTCTTGAAATGGAAATTTATTGCTTGTACATTCTGCTGTGTATATAGCAATACTTTTTTTTTCTTTTCTTGTTTTCTATTTAAGTCTTAGTACTTAAGTTTACGTTTCTTTTTCTTTTCTTATTGTGTATTTAAGCTTTAGTATTTAAGTTTAAAATAAATTAACAAAATAGGAGTTATAATTTTAGCCATGACTTGAGGGAAGCCAGAGGACAGGAAACAAATCTAGGCATTTGGGTATAGGAAGTCCAAATGTACAGTGTCAGGAAATGGCCAGTGTTGTCCAAGGAACAGCAAAAGGTCAACGTCACTGGATCTCAGAAAGCCTAGGGTTGAGTACAATGTAAAAGACTGGAAAGATGGGAAGGGGGCAGGTTATAAAGGACTTTGAATTCCAAACAGAGGATTTTACATTTGATGCTGAAGGTAATAGGGAGCCATTGGAGTTTATTGAATTAGGGGGTGGCATGATCAGGCTTGCATTTCAGGAAGTCAATTCAACAGTTCAATGGAGGATGGACTGGAATGGGGAAAGACCAGTCTGGGAAATCAATGGACAGTCTGCATTAGTAGTCCAGATATGAAGTGATGAGGGCCTACACCAAGGTGATACCTATGTCACAAGAAAGAAGGGGGCAAAAATCAGAGATACTATATCTCTGGTACATAGTAAATGCTTGATAAATGTTTACTAAATAACTAACTGATTGTTGTCTGCAGAATGCTAGCCTTTTCCCTGTCTACACGTATACACTTACAAGTCACAGATTGTCTGCAAGCAGTGAGGAATATAAAACTGAGTAATTCAATTTCGCAACTATTTGCGGAGGGACTACCATGTGAGGGGAATTAATTAAATGACATAATATAAGTGAAATAACTATATGAGATAAAATATGTAGATGGCATTTCCAAAACTTAAGGCATGATATATATTTCAGTTATTATTATTGGAAGAGATTTAACATTAAAACAGGACATCATGCCTGCTCTCAGAGAAATTACAATCTAATGGGGGACATAACACATAGCCTTCAGGTCTAAAGGGGATAGGGGAGGGAAGCATCACCAACCAAAGGTATTGAGCAAAGTTTCATGAAGAAGATGGCATCTGAGGACATTAAAGCACAAGGAGGAATTGATCAGAAAAAAAAGAAGTCCAAGCATAGGAAACAGAACAGTAGATGCAGGTAAAGGGAGGATTCTAGGGGAAGGGGACAGGGAGAAATAGTTTAGTTTCACTAGAGCAAAAAGCATATGAAAAATCACATGAGCTGTCTAAAATGGAAAAAAAAACGCTAGGTACACACAAGAAATATACAGGAAAAACTGGAGATAATTAAGAGCTAGCATTGAGAAGAAAAGGGAAAAACTTGTAGAAGGTAGGATTTTTAGCCAGGACTTGATGGAGGCCAGCAAAGTTAAGAGAGGGAGATGAGAGCAGGTATGTGATACAGGGACAGCAAGTGAAACTATGGTATTAAGAGATGGAGTGTCTGGTATGAAGAAAAACAAGGAATTTACCAGCACCAGATAAGCCTTGAATGCCAGAGGGCTTTGAACTTAAACTCAGTAGATTACAGAGAAAAAACAGAAAATGCTTAAGCAGAAAGAAACTGTGGGGCATTAGATGTGATGGACTATTGGCACAGTGTAAGAAAAGAACAGAAAGAATTCTGAGAAGATTCACTTTTTATGATCAAAGTGAAAGAAGCAGAAACAGTAATAAAATGCACACAAGAACTTTAACAATGCAAATGGAAATTAACAAATAAACGGAAGTGAAATTCTGTGTAATTATAAAACTTGTTTCACGTCTCTTCTTTAGAAGAGCTGAGAAAAGACATTCTCTCTATTCTACATGTGGATGGAGGACCATTGACATGGAACAAGGCATATGTTATGCAACTCACTTGATTTATTAGTTTTTTTATCTATTTTCCCCCTTTTTACTTTTTAAAAAGAATGACTAGAATAGGGAGGGATATATTTGGAAAGGAAAATGACACAAGAACAAGTTTTCATCATTTGTTCCCCTTAGCTCTGGTTGTACTCAAAAGTTCTCTCCCAGACACTCTTATCTCTTTGTATTCTTTAACTTGCTGACCTCATCAGCTTCTATGATCTTAATTACAATGCCAATTCCGATGATTCTCTGATCTATGTAACCAGTGCTAGTCTCTCTCTGAGCTCATTTCTAACTTCTTATCGGATGTTTCAAACACAATGTTCAAAATGCATCTCACACTCAACATAAATAAAACATAAAAAATGGAGTCCATTTCTCCCCCACCATACTTCTTTATTTCTGTTGAGGGTTTCACTATCCTTCTAGTCAGTCAGGTTCAAAAGATTGGAGTTATAATCAACTCCTTACCCTCCTTTACTCAATCCAGATTCAAACTATGGAATGTGGGACTAATTTTTTCTAATCTTTTTACTTCTCTGGAAGTAGAGTCATTTCCTCTCTGGCTAGACATATCTATTAAGGCCTTTCCCTGTTTAGCTAGACCCTGGTCCTGGCCTAGTGATCAACCAATCCATAAGCAATTATTCAATTCTTCCTATGTGCCAGGCACTGGGCTAGGCAATGAGGATACCAAGCAGGCAAAATCAGTCTCTGTCCTTAGGGAGCTCATATTCTAATAGGAAAGACAACATTTAAGGCCTGGTACCCCCGGAGTGACAGACAGCATTAGAGCTATAAAGCATACCTTGTTTTGGAACATGGTCACCCAAAATACATAAATGGTTTGGTTAAAAGAAGGGGGGGGGGTTAACCATTCAGGGGGTCCCAGACTTCTTTAGGGATCCCTTCTTGGAATAATGTTTAATGAAATGTTTAAAACCAAATTCCTAGGATTATGAAGGAAATTAATTACAGTAAAATACAGTTACCAATTAAAAAAAAAGTTCATGGACCCCCAGCTAAGAAATCCTGGCATTCGAGACCTACAAGATGTGTTTATTTGTCTCCTTTTAAGAACAGACTCTCAACTTTAATTGGTCTGGGTTCTTGAAAACACAGGTAATGAAAGAGCTTGGGTAGGATGCAGAGAAGAAGAGAGACTTTTTTTTTTTGCAAAAGAACTGCATCATATACAATGTTTATTTCACAGGAAACAATATGGGATTAACCCTATTCCTCCATTCACCGCCATTGGCATCCAAGCTAATTTGGCTTTGTTGTGTACTTTGGATACTGCGGCCCTCCATCCATAATGGTGAACTCAATAAAAGAAACCTAATCTTACCTGGGCTAGAGGCCAGCTACACTGGAAGGAGAAACCGAAATAGAAAGAACAGGAATCAAAAGAGGGGGAGGACAAACAATGGCCTGAGCTGCCCCCAGCCTCTGTCAATAGGCCTTTGATGGAAACTGAAAGCAGAATGTGTCTGGGCATATGCTGCTGAGCCAGCCTGGCCTCATTCAGGGAAAGACCCAGAAGAGACTGCAGCTGCCTTGGCTTCCCCAGAGGCCCGGCCCAGAAGGGAAAATGGACAAGACGGCCCCAGCAAGACAGCCGCCAGAATGCTGTTTCCCTAGAGTTTTAATGAGGCAATTAGAGGACCAAAGAACCATCTATAATGACAAATAGCCATCAGCCCACCCACCAGAGAGCAAGGAGTGGAGGGGATATAAGGGAAGGGAACAGGCAAACAAAAGAGACGAACTAGGAAAGCCATTCTGCCTCAGTCTCAGAGAATCAGACAATTATGGAAGGAATCTACTCTTTCTTAAGAAATGGGGGAATGAGGCCTACCAGAGAACAGTGGACTTGGAGGCAGCAAAGGCCTGAATTCCTTTCTCTGACACTTACTAGTTATGTAAGTGGGCAGGATGAACAAATCATTTAACCTCCCTGAGCCTTCGTTTTCTTATTTGTAAAAATTAGTAAAATAATAGGATAATTAGGAAATTAATAAGGCCTGTAATATTATCAAAGAATACATGGATGATTTAGTAAATGAATAAATAAATGAAGTATATATATATATATATAAGTGCTTACTGTGTGTAAAGCACTGTGCTAACTACTGGGGATCAAAATATCGCCGAAGTGGTGATGGTCATTGCTCTCAGGGAGCTTACAAGGGACAACCAAGCAGTTCAGTGAGTAGAGCACTAGGCCTAGAGTCAGGGTGACCTGAGGTCAAATTTGGCCTCCGATGCTTATTAGTTGGGTGACCCTGGACAAGTCATTTAACCACAGTTTCCTCCTTTCTAAAATAGAGAGATAATAACTCCTACCTCTCAGAGATGTTGTGAGTAGTACATGATAAAATAACTGTAAAGAATTTAGCACAGTGCCTGTGAGCACTATATAAATGTTATTTTTATTATTGTTATTGTTAATATTGTCATATTTTTAATTATAACAAGTGGGAGACAACAGATAAAGGAGGTTTCAATTACGAGTGAAATAGAAAGAACCAGTAGTCTTTAGGGTATGATAACAAATGGTAATATCTTCTTCAATAGGGAGTAGTAGTAGAAACAATAAAAATAATACATTAATATAATAATAATATTTATTTGTTGTTGTATTCTTCATGACATTATTTGTAATTTTCTTGGCAAAGATACTGGAGCCAACTTATCCAGATCATCTTACAGATGAGAAGCTGAAACAAACAGGATTAAGTGACTTGCCCAGGGTCACACAGCTAATAACTGTCTAAGGCTGGATTTGATCTCAGGAAGATGAGTCTTCCTGACTCCAAGCCTGGTACTTTGTGCAATGTGGTGCCACCTAGCTGCCAATAATATTTTAAAGTTTACAAAGCCCTTTATACAGGATCTCACATCTGAACCTAACTATAACCCTGTGAGGTAGTAGGTACTACTAGCATTATAATCCCCATTTTACAGATGGGGAAAATAAAATTCAGAGAAGATATAGGACATGGCCATGGTCACACAGCTATTGAGCAGAAGGGTCAGGATTTGAATGCAGATCTTCCTGACCTCAAGTTTATCCTTTTCTCTACCACCTTCCTCACAGGGTAGTTATGGATATCAACTGAGATGATGATGTAAAGTACTAGGCCAACTTTAAAGCACTACAAAAAGGAGGAAGACGAGAAGAAAGGAGGAGGAAGAAGACTAAAAAGAGGAAGAAGAAGAGAAGAGGAGGAAAGAGAGGAAAAGGAAGGAAAGAAAGAAGAGGAGGAGGAAGAGGAAGAAGACTTGGGCAGATTACCTCTTTGGGTTTCTATTTCCTTCTTAGTAAAATACAGGTAATTTTAGATCATCGCTAAATTCTCTTCCAACTGTAGGGTCTAAGACTCTGATTCTCATCTAACAAACCTTTAGTTATCAGCCACCCTGACAAAGACCAGAACTAGGATCTGGGTGGGTCTCGAGGTCTAAAGAGTAGATCTAATCCTATTAATCCAGGGCTTCAAAGGCTCCTTCCTTCCTTATCACCTCTGTAATAAAATGGAAATGCCTCCGACATTTGAAATATTTGACCACATGGCTCCCTTTCTATATGGATTTCATATTGCTTATCTTCATTCATCCCATATAACAATGATGTCAATAATAATAAGTACTCAGGTGGTGCATTAGAAAAAGGGTTGGAATCAGCAAGGTGTTAGTTCAAATTATGCTGCAAACAATTACCAGCTGAGGGATCTAAGCAAGGAACTTCAACCAACCTCTCAGTCTCGATTTCCTCACCTGTAAAATGAAGACTCTAATATTTGTTTCTATGCACAGAGTTGTTGTGAGGATCAAATGAGATCACTTAAGTGAAGCTCCTTATAAACCTTAAAGAGCCCTATGAATGCTCCCTCTTCATAATTATGGGCAGTTTAATAATTAATAATAATGTCATATACATAGCACATACAGAGTGGTTTACATATGTTAACTCATTTCATTCAATCCAACTATTTCTTGTATATGACATTCCATTTCCCATCTCTTTGTTTTTGCACAAGCTAGCCCTCATTCCTGGAATACCATTTTTCCGAATTATGATCTCTTAAAATTCCAACCTTCCTTTTGGACTCTCTCACACAAGGAAATCCCTGATTCTCCAAGTTGCTGGTGTCTTTTCTGCAAAAATTACTTTAAATCAATCTCTCTCTCTCCCTCTCCCTCTCCATCTCTATCCTTATCTGTGTAATGATGGAAGGAAGAATGGATGGATGGATGGATGGATGGATGAATGGATGGATGCATAGACAGATAGATATAGATAGATATACTTAAAGATATAGAGAGAGAGACAGAGGGAGAGACAGATGTAGATATTCACATTTTTATATAGATAAATGTATGAGTAAAATATTTACTAAATATATGTATATGTTTATATTATACTTATACATATATTTATATATGTATGTTTAATAATTATATTATATTTAGCATATAAACATATGCTTAGTAAATGTTATATCCATACACATATACATACATTTCACATGTTCATATGTGTAAGATTGTCGTTCAGTCATTTTTAAGTCTGTGTTCAACTTTCCATGACCCCATTTGGGTTTTTCTTGGCAGAGACACTGTAGCGCCTTGCCCTTTCCTTCTCTGGCTCATTTTGTAGATGAGGAAACTGAGGCAAACAGGGTTAAGTGACTCTTCCAGGGTCACCTAGGTTGTAAGTGTCTGAGGCTGGATTTAAACT
Source organism: Petaurus breviceps papuanus (assembly GCF_028583685.1). Lineage (NCBI taxonomy): Eukaryota > Metazoa > Chordata > Mammalia > Diprotodontia > Petauridae > Petaurus > Petaurus breviceps. Next base: position 17,949,748 of record NW_027185889.1, on the reverse strand, counting down.
CAGGTCCTCCTGACTCCAGACCCAGTGCTCTACCCCCTGCACTACTTGCCTATCTCTCTTATCTGTCTTAACTTACTAGTATACATGCTGTTTCTCCCCAGGAGAGGATAAGCACTTGTTCAATCTTTGTCCTGTATCTCCACATCTAACAGACCCTAAGCAGCTACTTTGCAATAGCTAACTGAACTAGAGGAAGCTGAACAGGAAGCCCAGAGGTCAAGAAATCAGGAGTCAAAGCCTCTGGAAAGGGCCAACTCTCCACTGAGGAGATCATCACAACATCATCAAAATGACTGACATTTTATAGTGCTCTTACCTTTACAATGAGGTTTGCATACATGATCTTGCTTTTGTGCTCATGTACAAAGCTGTGCTGGAAGAGTCTGAGGTGAGGTCTGAACACCAGATTTCCAGGTCTATTACTCCTGAATTTGCCATTCTGCTTTAAGACAGAGAAAGATACCCTGAGCGCCCAAAAGCAGCGGTTTGATTCATATATTTATTTTGTTGTTGTTGCTTTTTGGGGGGAGTTCAATTGGGGTTAAGTGACTTGCCCAAAGTCACATGGCTAGTAAGTGTGTCAGATATCTGATCTGGATTTGAACTCAGGTCCTTCTGACTCCAGGGCTGATGCTCTCTTCACTGTGCCACCTAGCCACCCCTGATTCATATATTTATGCACCATCTGCTCATGACATAGTGGACAGAGTCCTTGGAGGTATTAAGACCTGGGTTCAAATCCCACCTGAGTCCAGTGGTTTGCCAATAAGTGTTTAACTGAATGTGGAGTAGGGGTGGAGGTATTGTATACATGATACTTTTAAAGCTTAATCTGAATTATTAACATTTTCTCTATCATGTTACTGTCTAGACAATCAACAAACCAAGAAACTAAACTATAATTTGTAGTGTTTACCAATTTCTGAACACTTCCACAGAAAATTCAGAAATGGACTCTCTTGAGCCTGGATGAGCAGGTCACCCTGGTTTGTTTGACTCTGGACAAATCACTTAATCTTTCAGTGTTTGAGACAACTACTTAAAACTAAAAAGTACAGAGAAGATGCCCAGCATCATGGGTAAGAGTTCCCTCACCCGGGAGTCTCCCATACCAACAAAATCCCAAGAGCAGCCCCTCTCCACCTCCCTATGATGGTGGTATTCAGAGAGCTGGCATTATCTGTCTCTTTCCCTTCCTGAAGCCTTTTATAGGGATGCTTAGGAGATGCTCAGACTGGAGAAGCCCTAGGAATGTTAGGGGCCCCTCCTCTCAAGAACAACAGTCCTGGAGGCGACCCAGCCTACATAATGAATACTTGCTTTATTGGCCAGGAATGAGCCTTTCCAAACTCCGGACAAAAGACTAGGAAGAAAAAGCCTGCTGATCACCATCCTTCAGCTTCCAAGTTAAGAAAACCAAACATTAGCTGCAGCTCAGACTCACAGAACCTGCAGGGACAACACCCCCCAACCCTAAGTCTTCCCTGAGCCCTGGTTACTGAGACACTTGTCAGTTTAAAGCACTTATTACAGAAACAAAGACTTGGACCTGGAAGGAACCTTGGAAATCAATTAGCACCAAAGGATGGAAGATTCAGTTTGAAGGGACCTTCCCAGTCATTGAGTCCAGCTATCATTTTACATATGAGGGAAACTGAGGTCCAAAGAAGAAAAGGGCAGCGCGTCTAACAACAAGTAATATATAGCAAAGACTCACTAGCTAACATTTATCCAAGTCTTCAAAGCCCTTCAAATTCTACCTAATGTCCCCCTTTCCATAAGATGCTTTTCCTGATCCCCATTAATGCTAGTGCCTTCCTTTGGTTAACTATGTCCAATTTATTTTGCATATAGCTTGTTTGTACATCTGTCTGTTGTCTCCCCCATAAGACAGTGAATTCCCTGAGAGGACTTTCTTTGTATCCCTGGGTCTTAGCACATTACCTGGCATATAGTAGGTAATTAATGCATAGTATTAATTAATATAGTAATTAATAATAGTAATTAACAAGGCATAATTAACAGTAATTAATAATGCATAGTACTAATATAGTAATTAATAATGTATAGTAGTAATATAGCAATTAATACACAGTATTAATTTAGTAATTAAGGCATGGTATTATTATGATTATTAATTAACATAGTAATTAATTATGGTATTAATATAGTAATTATAGCAATTAATAATGCATAGTATTAATTAATTAATATGGTAGGTACTTGTTATGGTGAGAAGAAAACATATTATAGGCATGGGGGAGAGCCAGTAGCTATGCACAGTCAGCTATTCTGTATCTATCTTGTATAGGCCAAACCTATGTCTAGGTTGTCTGTCCACCTTCATTAGAATTTAAGTTCTTTGAGGGCAGGAACCATTTACAATTCTTCTTCATGTCTCCAGTTCCTTCCACAGTACTTGGCATAGTTCAGTGCTTAATAAATGTTTGTTAACTGACTGATAAAAAAATACATGCTTGTTTAATTGACAGAGTACCACATCCCATATTATCTGTAATATACATTACATTACTATATTTTATTTATAGTTATATAGAATGACATACATTATACAAATGTCACTATATATACCTTGATTGAGAATTGCCCCTTTGACAGCTCCCAGAAACAGTCATTCAGTCTTCAACTGAATGCATCTAGTGATAGATAACCTACACATCCAAGTAGTGTCATTACTAATGAATGAAAGAGTAATGCAAGGGAAGTAACAGAAAGGATGACACCAAAGATGCATGTCCTGAAACATATGGAGGGGAACTGGTCACATGGGGAAGCAAGGGATAATGGATCAAGAAATTCATATGGTTTCCACACAGTGTCACACTATATAGGCCACTGTTGTTCAGTTGTTTTCAGTCATGTCTGACTCTTTGTGACCCCTTTTGCGGTTTTCTTGGCAAAGACACTGGAGTAGTTTGCCATTTCATTCTCCAGCTCATTTTACAGATGAGGAAACTGAGGCAAACAGGGTTAAGTGACTTGCCTAGGGTCACACAACTAGTAAGTGTCTGAGGCTGGATTTGAACTCAGAAAGATGAGTCTTCCTGACTCCAGGGCTGGCTCTTTATCCATTGTACCACCTAGATGACCTCATATTAATAAATACACAAATATATGTATATGGGTATTATGTCATATATTATATAGTAATGAAGTACTATAAAATTTATTATCTCCATATATCACCACAAAAAATTACCATGAGGTAGGCGCTTTAATGATTTTTAATTTATATGTATGTACATGTGTATGTGTATGTAAGTATATATGTATATATACATATATACACATATAGAATATGTGCAAAATGTATTTATATATGGAATATACACACATACGTACATATAAGTGTATGTGTATATATTTACATACACATTGTATACATATGTATGTGCTATCTGTACACACATAATCTGAGTAACATATAGATTTCAGTCACTTGCCAAGGGTCCTACAGAGACTGTGTCAGAGGTAGAATTGGAACCCAGGTCTTCCAGATTGGGAGAATGGCACTCTCTCTACTGGAAGTACCCTCCACTGGGGGTACTTCACTCTATGCCATGCTTCTTTCTTTGTGGAGTCAGCCTTATTAAGCACATTCTGCAGTTCTCTACACAATTTTCAATTTTACTGAGAAAAGGCATTTGGCAATACCAAGCCTGCCAGAATAAATCCACATTCAGACAAAGTTCAATCTGACATCATGTTTCCATTGTTGAAGGATACTGGATCTCACCCATGACCCATCTACGCCCACTCCTCCTGGAGGATTCCTATCCATGTCCTTCCTTCAGCCTTCTGTAGGGGTTCCACCCAATGGGCTTAAGATGCTCAAGGTGTGAGGACCATTTGAGCTTCTCATCATCCCATGATTTCCCCAAATGACTAGTTCCCCCTCCATTCATTTCAGGACATACATCTCTGTGGTGACATCCTTTCTGCCTCTTCCCTTGCATAACTCTTGTTAGCAATGCCAAGACCTGGATGAATGGGCATTCAAGTGAATACTGAATGACTACATATGTGCAATGGGCAATTTTTAGTTGAATCTGAATTTGACTAGGCAGAAGATGGTTTTGTATAAATTTTCTATCTGCTTATCTATGCACACATTGTCTCCTTCAAGAGAATGTAGGCTCCTCTGGTACTATGTCTTTGAAATCATCTCCCCATACCTTTCACAATGTCTGGGACACAGCAAATGGTTTATAAGTGTTTGTTGACTGACTGACTGACACACACAGTAGTTGTTCAATAAATATTTGGGGAGCTGGATTGCCTCTAAGGTCCCTACTTACTCTAGCATTCTGAAATTCTATGATTCTATGCTTCAGCCTCCAAAGCCTATGTTTTCTAATTACTTGAGAAAAATGCAAAGCACATTTCTTCTGTCCTTTGGAACACACACTCCACTGCTTCCCTGATCTGTTTGTTATCACTCACTTCCTGTTCATAGACAAGGGTCCAAACACACCAAAACAGATCCTCTCCACAAAGTAATTTTCTTTTTTTTTTTTTGAAAGCAATCAGGGTTAAGTAACTTGCTCAAGGTTATATGGCCAGTTCTTTTTGTGTGGGTGTTAAGTATCTGAGGCTGGAACCAATCCCAGGTCTCCCAACACTGGGGCCGGCACGCTTACTCACTGTGCACTCTTACTCACTGTGCCACCTGGCTGCCCCTAAGCAATTGGGGTTAAGTAACTTGCTCAAGGTTACATGGCCAGTTATTTTGTGTGGGTGTTAAGTATCTGAGGCTGGAACTGAACCCAGGTCTCCCTACTCTGGGGCCGGCGCTCTTACTCACTGCACCCACTGCACCACCTGGCTGCCCCCACAAAGTAATTTTCCAGCCAGCCTTATGATGGGACTGAGTCAATCAAACATGTGAATAAAGCTGACACAAACTACACATGTGTTCTTGATGGTGGCTTTTTAAAGACTGCCTTTTTCTATAATTGTTTTCATGGAAAACATTGGCTTGTCTATATTTCTGGAAATAGTTTTATTTTTTAACTTTAACTGTTTATTCTTTAAGAAAAAAATAACTTGAATATATAGTATAAACTATGTTTTTAGATAATCTACTAGTGGTTTGTACAAATTAATTGATCAATAGGCAAATAAGGATAATTTCTAAGCAATGTCTAATACTTGGTTAAGTGACAAAGTTGATTTTTAATAGTCCTTGTTGCTTCTGAGTCTTTCCATGCCTTATGGAAACCTATTCAGTCACTCAAAAGCTTGAAGGTGTAAAGTTTTCCATCTTGAGATTCCCAGAATCACATCAGTTTTAAGACCAGGCTCAGTCTACTCAGTACCACATATATCAACTCTTTCATCTTTTTCAACCCACAAAAACTCCATCTTTAATGACTTAAGAATGAGGAAAGGAATATTGTATCTTGCTTACATCAAAGATGCTCTGAAGGTAAGAAGCTGGGGGTGGGGGTGAGCTCACAGGATCACACACATAGGGCACAAGCTAAGCAACCAATTTAAGAAAGAGGAAGACTACCAAAGGGAATAGAAATTCCCAAGTGAGGCTGTGTAGAATTCAAGGTAGACAGGTTTCATCTGTAACAGCAATACAAGTTCATGTATCTCTAGTGAGTGAATGCATCATGAGAAAACAGGCAGTGAATATATGATTTCCATTTTATAAGAGAGAAAAGTGGGGAGTGGGGGGAAGGCAAACTGACCAGTCTACCTTCCCCTGAGCTAGTAAGAGTTTAGCTGGGTATCCACTCTTCTTGAATTCAATTCAGTTTAAATCCAGGTCTCCTAATTCCCAGGCCAACACTTACTGATTTGATTCAATTCAACACACATTTACTAGTCTACCGAGGGGTGGGGATGGGGATAGGAAAGGGACAGATACTTCAGGTACAGAGATAAGTAAATACAAAGTGTATATACACACACTCGTCCAACCATGTAAATATAGAGTATAGGTCGCTAAATGGCACAGTGAATAGAGCGTGGGTACTGGAGTCAGATCTGAGTTAAAATTTAGCACCAGAGATTTACTAGCTGTTTGACCCTGGCCAAGTCATTTAATGTCTGTCTGCCTCATTTTCCTCACCTATAAAATTGAGCTAATAATGGCACCTACCTCCCAAGGCTGTTGTGAGATCAAAGGAGACAGTATTTGTAGAGTGCTTTATGAGACTTAAAAGAGTATATAAATGCTTCTTATCCTCATTATTATTATTATTTACATAGTATATGCATATAAATACAAAGTATATTCAAGAAAAGTTCACTACTCTAATATTCTATGCTATCAAGATACTAGAAAGAAGTTAAAGTTACAATATTACTTCTATTCCCCTGGATGAAAACAAGATGCATTCCTCCCTCAGCCTCCCAGAAAAATTCAGAAGGGTTCCACATGTTTCCTCCTCCAATCCCAGGGAGGAAAATTAGGTAGAGCTCCCCTTTTAAAGATAAAACCTAGTCTGTGGGAAATCTCATAGCTCTTTAAAAGAGAGGCCAAGTTGTTCAGCCCAGTTCCCAATTTATTAGAACCAACAATGGACTGAGTTAAGTTTGAATGCCAGATAAAGGATGATGGGAAGGTCAGGTAAGTTATACTGTGAGGCTTTTAGGATCACCTACCAATGCATTTCAGGACATAAGTAAAGAAATTCTTTTTTTCATAGGCCTAAAGTTTTTCCTTATTTATACATTATGTAACCTTTGATATTCCTGTTAAAAATAAAAACAAAAAAAGGACATCATTTGATAGAAAATGGTTATAGCAACAGCAACAAAATCCTCCCTTAGTGGCATTAAGAAACATAAGAACCATCTATCATCCATTGGGAAGAATCAATCAGCCATACATCAATTTGATGAGAAAAAAACAGCTGCAAAAATATCAAAATCCAAGGAACCTTTCAATGATCATTACTCAAGATAATAACCTAATAGGCACTATATCTATATTTCTTTAAGTGTTATAGACATCTCCTACATTCCTATCATTCTTGAGTCCCTGACATTACCCAGAATAAAACCATGTGCTACAAACTGGGAGCATTTTAAACCAGTAGTCACATTCCACATAATGGGACTTGTTTTAAATGTGTTATCCTGAATATCCTAGCTCCCTGAAGCCAGAGCTAAATATCTTCATTAGCTAATTAGTAATGAGATATTTCCAGCATTTGGACGATTTATTGCAGGTTGTCAGAGGGGCAGATTTTGCATCTCCCCACAATGTACAATCAGATTCAATGCCTTCTGTCATCATATGCTTAAAAATAAATGTTTACATGCCACCACATTTATAGAAAATCTCTTCCTCACCCATTTCTGTGAACTCTTGAAAAACTTTATTTCTCAGTTTACTGCATGTACATTGACATATTACATTGGAAAGAGCACGGTCTCTTGGGTCAGAGCACCTGGGTTCAATTCTGCCTCTCATATTAACTACCCTTGTGACCTCAGGAAAGTTCTCTCTCTCCTCCCTTTCTTCCTCTCTCTCTCTCTCTCTCTCTCTCTCTCTCTCTCTCTCTCTCTCTCCTTCTCTCTAAGATTCCTTCTTTTTCTGAATACAGGATCAGTTAGTCTGATGATAGTTAAAAGCAAGAGAAATTCTATTTAGCTGCCCTCATCATGCCCACTTTACTGAAGTTCAGTGAGGAAATTTCCACCTCTCAGCTTTCCCTCCCCATGTCAACATTTGATTCATATCCTCCTTGAAGACAAGTCATTATCCTGAGCACCACTTAGATTCACATCTGGTAGTCCTACGGATACTGATGGACGTGTGTGTGTGTGTGTGTGTGTGTGTGTGTACTCACTGTCTGTCTCCTTTGATTGAAGGCAAACTCTTTAAAAGCAGGGACTGCTTTCTACCCCCATATCACCTTGAATTCATATTCTATATATGCCATATATACATATGTGTGTTTGTTTATTTGTGTGGAGAGAGAGAGAGAGAGAAAAGAAGAACAAGAACAAGAAGAAAGAAAGAAGGAAGAAGAAGAAGAAAGAGGGAGAGAGGAGGAGAGGGAGAACCTTCATGTAATGTAAGCTCCATGTAGGCAGGGGCTCTTCCATTTTCATTCTGTATCCCTAGGACACCAGGACACCACCTGGCACTTAGTAGGCATTGATCAGTGCTCACAGATTCATTGACTGACTACATCCCCCAAACCAGCACAATGCCTCCCACTTAGTATTTACTTATTAGATACTTCTTAATTGCCTGTATGTCTATATCTGGTGTTGGAGTCTTGGTGTCAGCCTTCCAGTGCAGCAAGGGACAATATTTAAAAAATGGTAAAGAACATGGGAATTCTCATCAAACAGGGGCTGTTGAGCTTGTCCTTGTCTTGAAACTCTTGGGTAGTCTGGTGAAGCTCATGGACTCCTTCTTAGAATCATGTTTTTAAAGGCATAAGATAGGGTATGTAGGATTATCAAGGAAACTAATTATAATAAAATCCAGTTATCGAAGTATTTTTTGAAGCTCCATGGCCCCAAGGTTGAAGATCTCTGCTATAGAGGTAGCTCTGGCTCCTTCATCTCCAGCTACAAAAAGTCTCCTATTTGCAAGTAAGCACCTCTTCCACTAAAGTTAATTTGACAATGAATGTGTGACAAAAGAAGTCAATTAACTCAAAGAAAACATGGCAGTGTTCACTGACTCGGCTGTTTTCAAACAATATCAGTAACACTAATGAATGCAGAAGGAAGAGGGATCCAAGGAAACAGATCAGGCAGTCTTATTCTGGAGCTACTGACAGGAAAAATCAGGAATCCAGGGAAACAGGTCTAGTGCAGAGCATGGCTCTTGGGGTCACAAGGCTGCCCCATGAGAAAACCCTGGCACCAGGGCTCTTGGGAGATCGATTTCCTAGGTTTTTCTGATTCTCTAGGGCTTACTACTGATCACAGATGGATTCCATTTGGGTAACTCCATAACCCTTGGGATAAACTCTGGTCCTTAGCACTGCCCCCATGAAGTCTCAGGACCAGTTTCATCCTTGGTAAGAATGGTATTTGGGGGAAGACAACTCAGAAAACCTTCAGGGTCAGTATGTTGTTATGGATAGAATGCTGGACTGGGAATCTGTGTCACCCTGGGAAAGTAAACTGAGACTCTATGATATCTATAGTCACTTCTAACTCTTAATCTAGGACCTATAGTTAGAAAAGTGTGTGTATGTGCACAATACACACACACACACACACACACACAAACACCATTTCTTTGCATGTGCATTCACAGTGGGGTAGCAAAAGAGAGAAGCAGATAACTTTCTATTACAAACTGTTTTACAATAAGAACAGATTGCTAGGAGTTAATAATCTTTCGTTGGGGGCTAAAACAGTTACGATCTTAAATCTAGATTACTTTAATAGGTCTGTTCCTCAAACAGGAACCTTACATTCTCTGCTGAAAAAGAACCAAAGAGTCTCAGCTTTTAAACATTGGTAAGATTTTTCAAATGGAGGAAAATTGCCATAGATAAAGATACAAGACTGATTTTCCTTTACTGGTGATCTAGGGGTGTAGGTCTGAGGGGTAGATGCGAGAGGGGCACAGGAGCCAGTAATACCTAGGCAGAGATTTAGCTGAAACATAAAGCAGCTAAAACTTCCAAACTCTGTTTTTCAGCAGAGTCATACTTTGCAGTGATTTGTAAAAGCATTGAAAATAATAAAGAATATCCAATCAAATGATTAATGATGATTATAAATAGTACAGCAATTTAAAATTTGAAAAATACTTTACAAATATCATCTCATTTTATATTTACAAAAACCCTGGGAGGTATGTATTATTATTATCATCCCTATTTTGCAGGTAAGAAAACTGAGGCAGAGAGCAGTTAAAAGACTTGCCTGGGGACATACAAACAGTAAATGTCTGAGGCTGGATTTGAACTCAGGTTTTCTAGACTGCAGATCCAGCACTCTATCCACTATGCCATCCAGATGCCCATAAATACTATATGGGCAACAGAGACAGGATTTTTAAAGATCTCACCTACAATCACAGATAACTGAATTTTCTCTTAAAGTTACTCCATGGGATTCAGAGGACAACTAAAGTGAACCCAAGATCTTCACTGTTGCTGATAGGATTTAACATCATTGAACATAAATTAACATAACATGACCAATGTGTGTGTACATATTGCATCTCCCCAAAAGAATGCAAACTCTTTGATGGCAGAGACCAATTCCTATTCTTTGTCTTGGTGTCCCAAGTCTTAGGATAGTCTTTTTGTAGACACTGGATGTTTAATTAGTACTTGTTGAATTGATGGATGGATGGATGGATGGATGGATGGATGGATGGATGGATGGAT
>NW_027185889.1:17913591-17939386 GCF_028583685.1 Petaurus breviceps papuanus | reverse complement strand
GATGGATGGATGGATGGATGGATGGATGGATGGATGGATGGATGGATGACTTAAATAACATAATGAAGACTGTTGCTAAGACTGTTTTTTAATCTAGATCTATGATTTCATTGGTGTAGAGTAATCTCAATGAGAAAGTGGCTTCTACCAATGCAATTAAGCAATTCCCCTTTCACATATGATCTGAGTTTCTGAAACACTGAGAGGTAGACGTGAACAGAGTAGATATCAGAGGCACACTTCAACTCAAGGTCTTCCTCATCCAAGGCTAGCTTTTATCCACTAAACTACCCTCCTTCTGTTGTAGCTATGTATGTCCATGATAATTATGTGAAAATAAAATGTGTCCAACTATAATAATCTAAACAAAATTACCTAGTTGTGAAACCAAAGCAAAACATAAAACTTCTAAATGATAAAAAATCCAACAACATTTATTGAGAAACAATTCTACATAGAAACTTGTATTATAGTAGATGTTGGGGATGGGGGAAGGAGAGGTGGGCTACAGAGTTTAGTTAAGATGGTATCCCTACCTTCATGGAGTTTAGAGTGGCTGAGATCCAAACACATGAAATTTATAACCAGTCCCATATATATGATTAGTCTAGTAGCAGTATGAAGGTAGAGCACTATTCTTGGAGTCTGGAAGAAATAAGTTAAAATGTGACCATAGATACTTATTAGTTATGTGATTCTAGACAAATTCCTTAATCTCTGTCTGCCTCAGTTTCCTGAACTATAAAATAGAGATAACAGCACCTATCTTGTAAAGTTGTTAAAAGGAAAAAATGAGATAACATTTGTAAAAAGCATTTAACAGTGTCTAACACATAGCAGGTATTATATAAATGCTTATTCCATTTCCTTCCTGCTAGAAAGAGTAGTAGCTGGGAAGTCCTATTTGGTGTCTCTTGTGATAGTCTCAGCTAGTAGTAATAAGAATTGGTACTGAGATGGTAGAACAAATATGAGACATGGCAGGAAAGAAGAATCAGTAGGATTGGGCAGCAAATTAAATATGAAAAATAAGTACTATTTAACAGACTTCAAATTAGCAGAGTTCTGAGAGATTATTTTGTCCAACCCTTTTCCTTCACAAAATGAGGAAACTGAAGCTCGAAGTCAAAGATAACCTAAAATTTCAAATACAGGAGACCAAGTAAAATGGTGAAACCAAAAAGGAGGAAAGAGAATAAACTCAGTTTTCGAACATCTTGAGTTTGACGGTGAATGAATAAATGGACATGTCCTAAAAGCTGTTGATCATGTAACTCTGAAACTCAGGAAAGCAGACAGGGTCAGTAGATGCTGAACAGTGGCTTTGTATAGTGGTGGTTCAACCCATTGAAGTTAATGAAAAGGAAAGGGGAGAAAAGAAAAGTGAAGAAAGAAGAGATGATGGAGAGCAGGACCTTGGAGAGCACTTATGCCATCAGGAAGAGAGGCAAAACACAATTGAGAGAAGAATCCATTACAATAGTACAAAAACCAGGAAAGTGTAGTGTTTGTGAAGACAAGGGAAGAGAGCCTGTCTAGTAGGGGAAGGTGGTATGGAATAGTGGGTGTCAGACTTAAACAAAAACCAAGCCCACTAATCCATAGTAAGGACACCTAACAGCAGCACATTGTTGTTGCTACTTTTCAGTTGTTTCTAGTTATGTCTTGTTCTTCATGATTCCCTTGGGGGTTTTCTTGGCAAAGATACCGGAGTGGTTTGCCATTTCCCTCTCCAGCTCATTTGACAGGTTAGGAAACTGAGGCAAACAAGATGAAACAACTTGCCCAGGGTCACACAGCTAAGAAGTGTCTGTGGTCAGATTTGAACTCAGCAACATGAGTCTTCTTGACTCCGGGCCCAGCGCTCCATTCCCTTTGTCACCTGACACACTGACTTCATTTAAAATATGATGTTATCTGTGTGGGGTTTTTTTGGGGAGGGTTGCCTTTTTAAGGGGAGAATGTAGGGCAGTTGGGGTTAAGTGACTTGCCCAAGATCACATAGTGTCTGAGGCCGAATTTCAACTCAGTTCCTCCTGACTCCAGGGCCAGTGCTCTATTCATTGCACCACCTAGCTGCCCTTATCTGTGTTTTACTGTATTTTTATTTATTATGCTAAATATTTCCCAATTACATTTTGCTTTGGTTCTGGCCACACTCCAGAGTGTCATGAACTACTGTGGCATGAATCTGATACCTGTGCACTACAGCAGCAAATACTATAGAAAGGTCAAGGATAATCTTGTGCATAAAAAAATAGCAATCGGGATTTAGAACTTAAGAATACTTAAAGATCACCTACTCTAAGGCCCCTATTTCAAAGATGAGAAAACTGAGGTCCAATATATTAGGCTAGGGTATGTGAGGAAAATATAGAAAGCTGCACACTAAAGTGATGTAACTGCAAGGTTTATTTATCCATTTGTACATTCCTTTGTTTATTTAAAAGCAGGGTCCTTCTGTCTGGCCCAGGCTGAATATGAAATGGCCACTCCCAGTACTGACTGGCCCAGGAGCTCTCATGTGCTTTGTTCCCAACGTGCTTTGGTTTACTCTTCCTTTGGCAGCTTAATGGCTCCTTACTCTCAGGGGTTCACCATACTGGTGCCATGCTTGGTAGGGGCATCCAAACAACTTTAACTATACTGCAATTCAGAACTCCTGAGCTCATGCAATCCACCAGTTGTAGCATTACCAGGAGTAGAATTATGAGTGGATACCACCACACACAACCTGGAGTTTACTAATAATAGTATACAAACCAATTTAGTGAACATATTCACTCATAAAGAAGGATACAAAAAAAAGCTCATCCTGTGTCACTCATTTGTCCTGGTTTGAAAAATTAAGCCATAAAATTAGAACAGACTAGTCCAAGAGGGTTCCTCACATGTTAGGGTCCCATACACTGCTATATAAGGCTGTAGACCAAGGAAACTGAAACCTCTGTCCAACAGGGCAAAGTACTTCTGGGTATATTAACCATGAGTGTATTGTATAAGAATAAAGACTAAGATTTTGGGGTGGCTAGGTGGTGCGGTGAATAGAGCACCAGCCCTGGAGTCAGGAGCACCTGAGTTCAAATCTGGCCTCAAACACAACACAAAAACTAGCCATGTGACCTTGAGCAAGTCACTTAACCCCAATTGCCCTCTAAAAAGGAAAAAACAAAAGACTAAGATTTTGAGAATTTTTTTTGGCAGGGGCAGGGAGCATAGAAATCAGATGCTATATTCACTATAATATTCATAAGACAGTCTAGCTGTCTCTCTCAACCTCCACTCCTAATCCTATCTAACCTGCCAGTATTATCCAGAAAAGAAAAAGTGATTTTATCATAACCACATTGTTAATAATTGTCAGAGCTAACTCCTGAATCCAGATGTTCTGACTTTAAATCTAATGTTTTATACAATAAACCACAGCACCTCTTTAGAGTACATGAAAATATGCCAAGCTGGCATTAATCAATTACTAATCTCTGCCTTCTCTAATTACCTTCCTTTGTACTACCATCTTTATTTATAGAAATCATTACACAAAATAGAAACTTGGAAGCCAACATTTTATGAAACAATAAATAGCATTACTAGTCTAAAATACAACTTTTTATTTAAAACATTCTTTTCCAAGAAGCAATGGTCTCAAGTTGCAAAAAATATCAAATAAAGAAAACAAGTCTAGAATATGGCAGGGGAAATCATACAAGACAAAATTTAACAGAGGTGTCTAGGTTGCATAGCATATTAACCTAACCTTTATATGGTGAGCATAACTAGAACCTCAAAAGACCTGAAAACTGGTTATGTAATCAAAATAAGCAGGTCTGGCACCATGCTGGTCTTGGCAAACTGTGCCATTTGGCATTCTTAAAGATCAAATTTAGCTTCATGATATTTAGGAAGAAAAAGTTGTTGAACAAAGAGTAAATAAAATTTAAATCAGTATTTAGGCTACTAAAGAGAAGAAACAGGTTTCAACATTTATTAGCACCCGTTGGCAATTTCCTAAAGGATATTTCCACAGGTGCTTTTGAAATCTGGGGGTCATCTTCTATGACAATGTCACCTTCATTCCCTATAGCTTCTCTGCAATGAAACATTAAACCAAAGATTCTTAATGTTTCTTGAGTCCCAGAATCTTTTGGAAATCTGGTGATGCTTATGACTCAGAATCATGCTTTTAAATTTATAAAAAGAATATACATAGGATGATGAGAGAAACCAATTACATTTAATTACAGTTATCAAAATATTTTAAAACCCAAATTCGTGGGCTTGGGAAGCCCAGCTTAAGAAGCCCTGCTTTAAACGATCCCTCTAATTCAGCTCTTCCAAGGTTTCTATATTGGCTATCAAACAAAATCTCAACTTCTCACTATTGAATTCAAGGCCTTCCAAACTTCTGTCTCCAACTACTCCTTAACCAGTCTAATAGCTCTGTACTAGCAAGAGCTCTCTTCACTATGTTCCACAAATGATTCACTTCTCTCTTTCTTCCTTTGCTTATACTGTTCCCGCTAAGTGAAGTACCATACCCACTACTCCATACCTATCTAAATCCTACCAACCTTCAAGCCCAGCCACCTCAAGCTCAATGTCCTCTAGGAAACCTCCCTAGGAACTCCAGATACCATCAAACCCTCCCATTATTTTCTTCTCTACCCCTATTTGTAGACAATAATTGTTGGTGCTTTTAAAACATTCAATTTAGAATTGTACTACAGACTGTCATGTATTCTAGTCAAATGGTTACATGTATACGGCTTCATTTCCCATGTAAATCATAAGATCATTGAGGGAAAGACTCTGTACATCTTACTGATGCTCCCTCCAGTTTCCAAGTGTGTCAACACTTAGCACAGTCAATGTTGAATAAATATTTTTAAAATTATTTAACTGAAACAATGTGCTAATTTGGAACAATACTCAAAGATCAATCAAACTGTGCATACACTTTAATCCAGTAATACCACTTCTAGGGCTGTATCCCAAAGAGATCATAAAAATGAGGAAAGGACCTACACATACAAAAATATTTATAACAGTTCTTTTTGTGGTGGCAAATATTTGGAAATTGAGGGAATGTCCATCAGTTGGGGAATGGCTGAACAAGTTGTGGCATATAAATGTAACGGAATACTATTGTGCTATAAAAATGATGAGCAGAAAGATTTCAGAAAAACCTTGGAATGCTTAGATGAACTGATGCAAAGTGCAATAAGCAGAACCAGGAGAACATTGTACACAGTAATAGCAACACTGTGTGATGATCAACTATGAATGACTTCATTTTTTCTCACCAACACAATGAACTAAAACAATTCCTAAGGACTCATGATGGAAAATGCCTCCAGAACAAACTAATGGAGTCTGAATGCAGACCAAAGTATAACATTTTCATTTTAAACATTTTTTTCCTTTTGGTTTATTTCTTCTTTCACAATATGACTAATATGGAAATGCATTTTACATGATTGCACATAAATAACCTATATCAAATTGCTTACTGTTTTTAGGGAGGGGGGAAGAGAAAGGAGAGAAGGAAGGAGAAAAATTTGGAACTCAAAATTATTACAAAACAAATGTTAAAAATTATCTTTACACATAATGAAAAAATAAACTACAATTTAAAAATTAAAATTAAAAAAAGAAACAATGTGTTGACTACAAATGGTATATGCATTAAAGTGCTTGGTACAAGATAAGTTTTTAACATATGTTTTTTCATAGCATCATAGGTTTAGAGCTAGAAGGGTTTTTGGAGACCACTGAGTTCAACCCCCTCATTTTACAGATGAGGAAATTGAAGCAGAGGGAGGTTAAGTGACTTGCCCAAGGGGACACAGCTAACCAGTAAGTATCTGAGGTGGCATACATTCTTGGCTCTTCTCAACTCCAATCCTAAAGTTTAATCCAGCACAGTGGCTGACTGATTGATTAAAGATGGTGGCCAGTGCTTTGTTACAATTCAATCTACACATGGATCAGCCAGGACAAGAAAGCATTACTGTGTATCTACCATTCCAATCTTAGGCAGGATGCACCATGCTAATTTTCTTTTTAAAAATTCACCAAAAATAAAAAAGACAATCCTTTCTGCAGAGCACAACACAGCTTAACTGGTCATTCAAAATACACATCTCTGCTTTGTGAATAAGGTCTGAAAAGAAAAATTATGGACTTGTATGTTGTTTCCTTGGAAATGGGCAATCTTTGGGGGAATACACTTCCTCTTCCTTTTTCAATCAGTCCTACAGAGATTGCTTGCTCATGTCCCAAATCTACTGGTGGCTCACACTCTTTCATTTTTGAGATATTTGATATTGCAATGCCTACAAGCTAAACTCCATAAAAGAAAGAGACAATTTTGCTCAGGAGAGATGTTGATTGGGGATTCTCTACCACATGGACTATCAAGGGAAATTATTAACTTAACAAAGAACACATAAATCTACTTTAAATTCAGAACTCTCTCTCCTTTCATCTCTACCTCTAGGGTTCCTTCAAGTCTAAGTCAAAGTACAACCTTCTGCAAGAATCCTTTTCTCGTTACTCTTTGCACCTTCCCTATGAGATCATCTCCAATTTATCCTGTATATATTTTGTTTTGACATAGTTGCTTGCATATTGTCTTTCCCATTATACTGTGAGCTCCCTGAGAGCAGGGACTATTTCTTGCCTATCTTTGTATACAAAGCATTCATCATAGCACCATGCCTAATAATAGGTACTCAATATTTTAGCACTTGATTTGACTTGATACACATACTCACCACATGCAGAAGGGGCTTGTTAGTGTCTAGGACAACATAACCCCTTCCCAATCTTGTAAGTATGTTAATACCAGACTTCTATAGAAGGGATGTTTGTATTCCCTGAGCCGGGTAGTAACTGGGGGCCATCACAAGTCTGATTTGGTGTTAGTAGTTTTTATTTGCTCAGGGTACTTGGATCCTGATGCCACCTCTGCACCAGAGCAGCAAATACTGTAGAAAGGTCAAGAAGAATCTTGTACACAAAAAAATAGTGAACATAGTATTCAGAATGCTTAAGAATCACCTGCTCTAAGGCCCCCATTTCAAAGATGAGAAAACTGAGGCCCAATATGCTAGGTCAGGCAATGTAAGGAAAATATACTAAAGTTTCACCAGTCTCACTCTTGGCTTTCCCGCCTCAGTGAATTTCTGATAAACCCCTGATAACTCCTTCAGTCCCAGAAGATGTGCTCCCATTTTTAGAGCAGTCACTGGACCAGGAAGGAGCTATAATCTCGTACTCACACCTTCAGTGATCTCTGAAGAAGTCTGGAACAAATCTCTCTAAATCAGAATAGATAAGACACAAGATTTTGCAGGCAGAATGGAAGCTTGAGAGTTAATTCTGATTCACTATTTCCATAGTAACCACACTCTCTAGAGTGATCAATCAGTAGGACAGTAGATAGAACACCAGACCTCGACTTAGGAAATTGCTGTTGTTGTTCAATCATTTCAGTAGTGACCAACTCTTCCCAACCATCATTTTGGGGTTTTCTCATCAAAGAGACTGGAGTGGTCTGCCATTTCCTTCTCAAGTTCAGTTTACAGAGGAGGAAACTGAGGCAATCATAGTGAAATGATTTTCCTAGGATCACACAGCTATATTTGAACTCAGGAAGATGAGTCTTCCTCACTCCAGACCCAGCACTCTATCTACTGCACTACGTAGCTGCCCTGGAGTTGATGTCATATAAACATTAGCTGTTCTTATTAGCTATTATTACAGTTATGTAGGCGATGCAGTAGGTGGAGAGCACTGGACATCCAGTCTGGAAGACCTTAGTTCAAATTCTCTATCAGAAAGTAGCTGTGTGATCCTGGGCAAGTCGTTTAATCTCATCTCATCCTAGCTTCCTATTCTATAAAATGAAGGGACTGGACTCAGGAAAGTCCTTTGTAGACCCAAATCTATGATCAAATATAACCCATAGATAGTAGGAGCTGAGGGATACTGGATGGGAATGATAGAGAGTTGGCACTTCCCTATTTATTGAGTGGAGTGAACTGTCATAAGCATCACAGTGAGCATTGTATTTGCCTAGCTTCTGAGCTTTCCTGATGAAGAGGACCAGATCAGTGGCTAGGAGTGCCTTCTGGTAGCCAAGTGTGGCAGGATAGAATGACTCCCCCCAGGAAGAGACACACTGTGCTCAACTGTATACAATGTTTTACTCTCAGCAGGGGAACGATAAAAGCAATGAAGAAGATTTTTGAATACTCTAATAATTTGACATATATTATAATCCCTGACCTCAGGGAGCTTACAGTCTACTTTGAGTGAGGGGGTTTGATATAGATACATTTAAAATAATACTAAAACAGTAATAATACTGGAATACAGAATGTGCTAAATGATACAAATATGTTTCAAAGTACCCTGATCCCAGAAGGCAGAAACACTCTTTTCTCCTAAGAAGGGAGAATATCACTTGAGGTGACATTATTAATGTCTGGAAGAAGTTAAGGATGTGTCACGATCTTCTTTTCCATGGTTGGCATTAAGATGGACCCGTCAAAAGAACTCCCCTGAAAAGGTGTTGTTTATGGGAGTCTCAGAGAAAATTCAATGAAGTGTTCTTATGTCATGAAAAATGACTCAGTCATGCTGGATAAGGAAATTTCTCACATGACCTAATGTGACATATGGTGGCAGCTCCAGAGCAAAGCTATCCACCATGGGGTAAAAGAAATCACTTTACCTCTTGCTTTAAACACTTGTTATTTTCTGTAAAAAAAAAAAAAAAAGGTGCTTTTAAAAGGGAGGTTAGCTGCTGCTCAGGATTTTAGTAACTTTCAATGCCTTAGGCAGGAAGCAAATCTGTGTTGGACCTGTCAGAGGCCAGATAGAAAAGCTCAGTGAAGGAAAGCTTCTCAAAGGAATGATTAATAATTAAAAGTGGAAATTGTATTTGGTATAAATCAGGTATTTGGTCTAAATCAGTTACCTGATTAGGAGGAAAGGAGAATGGGAGGAGGAAGAGGAGGAGGAGAAAGAGGAGGTGAAGGAGGTAGAAGCAGAGGAGGAGGAGGAGGAAGAGGAGGGAAAGAATAACTTAGTTGTTGACTGAGGGGAAAAAACCATCCCAGGGTCCCCATATGTAGATATGTGGTCAACTGCTCTGTTGCTGCTCCCCCAGCTCACACACAGACACCAAACCCTTGTCAATTCAATCAAGAAATCTACCTCATAAAGTTGTTTGGAGATCAAAGGAGATAATATTTGTAAAGTGCTTAACAGACTGTCTGGTACATAGCAGGAGCTTTATAAATGTTTGTTCTTTCCCTTTTTGGCTTTTCTTTACCCCCCCCCCCATCAATCAGTCAATCAATCAACTGACAAGCACAGATAGACAGGTGGTTTGGTGGATAGAGTTAATAAGAACCAAGTTCTAATCTTGCGTCAGACGCTAGCTGAGCAAGTCACTTCACTTCCTTCTGCCTCCATTTCCTCATTTGTCAAATGAGGACAATGATAGCACCTTCCTCCCAGGTTGGTTGTAAGGATCAAATGAGATATTTGTAAAGTGCTTTGCAAGCCTTAAACCTCTATATAAATGCTGTTAGTATTATTCTTATTAATTATCATAATGATTATTATGTGCCAGACTGACAGG
This sequence comes from Petaurus breviceps papuanus, assembly GCF_028583685.1. Taxonomy (NCBI): domain Eukaryota; kingdom Metazoa; phylum Chordata; class Mammalia; order Diprotodontia; family Petauridae; genus Petaurus; species Petaurus breviceps. The sequence goes on along the minus strand of NW_027185889.1, from coordinate 17,929,731 downwards.
AAGTGCTGGGAATACAAAGAAAAATCAAATATTGTCCATGCTCCCCCCCCCCCCAGTGTTTACAACATGATGAACAAGCCCTCTCCTGGCCAGACCTCCAGGTACCATGCCTCCCCCTTGGTATGTACCTATCTTGCAGCTCACTTTTTGCTACTTGTTCTGGGAGCAGTAATTCAGTCAGCACCACCATGATTCTGGAAAAGGGCATATTAATCACCTGTTCCATAGCTCCGCTTTTCATCCCTCTGGTTCCTCAGACCAAAATTTCTTTGGCCACCACTTGATCTGAGCTGTCTCCTACTATTAGAATACAAGCCACCTGAGAGAAGATTGCCTCCCTTCTGAATTTGTCTCCATCCACATGTTCAAGCACAAGCCCTGGTATGTCTTAGGACTTCTCCATTTCTTCAATGAGTGTTGAATTGAATTATTTGTCCATTGGTTCAAAACATAATGTTCATAAGAACAAGATTTAATAGAATGAGCACTTTTAATTTACAGTCAGGAGAAGTGGATTTGATTATCAGCTCTGTGGTTTATTACATGAGTAACTTGGGCAAACCCCTTTACTTCCTTGGGTATCAATTTCCTCAACTGCAAAATGAAGTTGTTTGGTTCAATAACATCTGAAGGCCCTTCATGATCTAAATCCATTGCCTTGTTATTGTAGTAAAGTGACCCTGAGTTCTCTAAGTAGCTCTGGTAGATTCTAACAAGATGGAGATATGTTGAGTATGAGTCCATCAAATAACTGTGGGCTGCTCATGCGATCACCAGCTTTGATAAGTTGTGAGAAGCTCACCCCCAGGATGGTTATAAGGGTGATGGTTTCACTTTTGGACACAGAAATTTTTGAATACTGCATGTCTTTTGAGGAGCAGTATAGCTGAGCACCAAGACATTCATAATCCATAGGTTGGCCACTCAGTAATGAGTTATTTGGTAATGGCAGGATACCTACCAAAGAAGATATGGGTAACAACCTAAAGGGTTGACCACACTGATGAAATTATAGATTCTTAAATATTGAAGTAAATGAGGAAAAGAAGAGAGTGAAATAAGATGAATATATAAGGAGTTTTCTCTGCTAAATCACTACCAGACAGGTAGTTTCTAGCTATGTAGCTGTAAAGATACCAAAGAATGGATGAAAAGTGCCTTAAAAAGCCTTTTGATATAAAGTTGATATGAAGCTTTCTGGAGAGATTCTATCCAAAAGATGAAGGAGATTTAGAAAAAGCGAACTATGCAAGTTTAAAAACAAAATCAGCCTGAGATTAATCAGAAATGGAGAAAATATTAATCAATTACCTGTATGACTTTGGCCAAGTTACTTCATCTCTTCACCCATCAGGTTCCATATGGGTAAAATGAGAAAGGTTAGAATAAATCTCAAAAGTGCATTTTACCTCTGAAGTTCTATTATTTAAGTGCCTAAAAATGGACCTATGTTTTCATATCTTTTTCAAAAATCCTCCATATTCCAAATCACCTTTTAAAATGTATTACTGAGTGATTGCTAGGTCCTACTGTTCTAATTTTTAAAACAATTCTGTAAAAGCATAATTGAGTATAATAGAGTGTTTTGCCCCATTATTTCATTGATTATGCTTAAGAATACCAGGATATTTGAACCATGAGGCAACAGTGATCTCCTGGTCTAAGGATATTGAACAATGAAGCAACAATGATGATCGTGGTGATGTTGATGATGATGATGATGATATTTATATAGCACTTTAAGATTTGCAGAGCATGGGCAGATAGGTGGTGCGGTGAATAGAGCTCTGGTCCTGGAGTCAGGAGGACCTGAGTTCAAATCTGGCCTCAGGCACTTAACACATAAACTAGCGGTGTGACCTTGGGCAAGTCACTTAACCCCAAGTGCCCTACCTTCCCCCCTCCAAAAAGCAAAAAAAAAATTTTTTTAAGACTTTCAAAGCACTTAACATTTTGTTTTCTTTTCACAACAACCCTGAGAGGTAGATACTATTATTATTCCCTTCTTACAAAAGGGGAAACTGGGGAAGATAGAGATTAAATGACTTATCCAGATAACATCATTCACTGTGGCACAATCAATACATGTTATAGAGCCCAGGTAATACCAGCCTTGCAATAAATCAAGACATCAGATGCCTGTGACTTGCCCATGTTCACACAGCTAGTAAGTGTGAGAGGCAGGATTTAAACCTAGGTTTTCCTTAGTCCATGTCTAGTCCTCTATCCATTAAGCCAGAATGCCTCTATTAACTTTGCAATTCAAATGAATAATACAATGCTGTATGCCATACCTATATTTTGTAACTCTTCTTAGTGAATAAAAATAGGTTCAGTGCCTGTCAGAAAGAAGCAGATAGCCTCTTGAGCAAGCCCTTGTCAACAAATTTCATTAAGACTGAGAACATATATGATTACTAATCTTTACAAGCCTTTGACACAGATGTAAGAGGACAAGAACACCAAGTGATTTGCAGAGATCCTAGGTTCAAACCCAATATCAAAACTGCCCCTTATTATTGGTATGACTCTGAGCAAGTTACTTGACCACCTCTGGCCCTTTTGTTTTCTTATCTATAAAATGGAAGAATTGAAGTAGCTTCAGACTCCTTCCCACTGTCAATCCTACAATTTGCTATATTCCCAAATATAATTGGGAAAAGGTATTGTTTTTATTTTTTGGAGGTGCCCCCACCCCTGTCTTTTCATTGTTATAGCCTCATGACCCGATAGCTTTAGACCAGGAGATGACAACGATGATGATGATGATGATGATGATGATGATGATGATGATGATTGCCTTAAGGTCCAATTATCCCAGCTACTCAGACATAATCAATTGAATCATGGGACAAGACACCCTATTCCACTCAAGTATGCTTTTCTATAATAATTTTTTTAAATTTAAAATTTAATTTCTGGTTCCAGAGGCAGTATGATATAGGAGAAAGAGGCTGGATTCAGAGTCAGAGGACCTGGGATGAATCCCAAGCTCTGCCACGTCACCTGAAAGACTGCAGATAAACCAGTTAACATTCCCAGGCCTCACTTCCATTATCTATAAAAGGAAGGACTAGGATTAAATGGCCTCTGGTATCCCTTCCATATCCAAATTTATGATTCTGTAATTAGATGATCTTTGACCACAGGATCATACATTAAGACCTCGAAAGGATCTATGAAGTTGGTTAATCCAAATCTTTTACATATGAAGGACAAAGAAAATGAAGCCCAAAGATCTGTAATGACTTGCTGATGGTCATAAAGAAGTGGAAGAGAAATAAAAGGTGAACCGAGTCCCTGACTCCACATCTAAGGTTCATTCCACTAAGTCCACACTGGGAAGAGATGATGTAAGATAAATGCCAGAGCTGGAATTCAGTTGACTAGGATACATTATGGAGTAGCCAGGGGACACTGGAGAGAGCACTGGGTTTGGAATCAGGAAAACCTGAGTTCAAATTCAGCCTCAGACACTCACTAGCTGTGTGACCCTGGGAAAGTCACTTCACCTTGTTTGCCTCAGTTTCCTCATCTGTAAAATGAGCTGGAGAAGGAAATGGCAAACTACTCCAATATCTCTGCCAAGAAAATTCCAAATGGGGATCACAAAGAGTCAGACATAACTGGAAAAATGACTGCACAACAAGCATATATTAGCATACAGCCTAATAGATTATTTGGTGCAGTGGCAACATCTTACTGCTCCTTCCCACTTCAATATAATGGCTCACTGAAGGGGAGGCTCAATCGAACAGCTGAAGAGCACTGTGGACCCACCGTCCTCTCTGTCTGGTTTCAAGTCCTCATTATTCACTCATTCCAAGGAAGTGAGAACTTTGTCCTTCAGGTTTGCCCAAGCCTTTTGTTTCTTAACACGTCTCTGGGACGAACTCCAGAACATTCTAACCTGGGGCATTCAGTAACGAAAAAGCCTCGAGGGAGAAAGGGATGCCTAAGAGAGACTGTGACAATGCAAAGTCAGGTCCACACTGAACATCTGAAAAAAGGCATTTTATGCTAGCAATTTCAGCGTTATTTCCCACCACCGATTATAATACAGGGAAAGGTAGAAATGAAAGCTAACATCATATATCAGTATCCAAACCAAACACCAAGGCTACTTTTTTCCAGACAGAGGAGGATGATACTACCCATGATGCCGTTGGTGCCAGAGAACAAAGGACCACCTGCCTGATTAAATATGCTTTTTTTTTTTTTTTTGAAAAAGGGCCATTACTTCAGAAATAATGAATCAAAGTGGCTCCTCCTTTGGCCTCACTCAGCAGGCCATGAAACCAGCCCAGTTTCTTAGGAACAATTCCCAAAATGAGATGCCCACTCCTAGGAGAGATCAATCTGAACAGACAAGACTCCCCCAAGAGAGCAATCCAACAGTAAAAAGTTCCTAACAGAAGTCAAGACAGATTGCCCCACCTGCACTTAAGCCAAGAATCCAGTATCATCTTGGTTATTTTTAGCATTTTAAGCAGCGTGTATGCATGTGTGTGTGTGTGTGTGTGTGTGTGTGTGTGTGTGTGACAGAGAAAGAGAGGGAGGGAGGGGGAGGGAAAGAGAGAGAGAAAGAGAGAGAGGGAGGGAGAGAGAGGGAAAGAGAGAGAGAAAGAGAAGAGAGGGAGGGAAAGAGAGAGATAGGGAGGGAGGGGGAGAGGAGGGGAGACAGACAGAGAGAGAGAGAGAGAAGCTTCTTGCATACTTACAACAAAGATCTCACTCTGTCAGCATAAAGGCAAATGCAATATAAATGACACTAAAAAAAAAGGCCTTGGTCTACAAGGGAACAGAAATAAAAGTTATTGGATGTGACTTCTGCCTGGGAGGCCCTATTTGGGTTGCCAAGAGCCAAAACAAGGGAAGTAAAGTGAGAGGGAGCTCACCCAAGGAAGTCAAGATTAAAATGCTGGTGGGTTCTGTGTGAAAACAGGGATGGGAAAGGTGAACAGTCAGACGGAGTTTGGAACAGTCCAAATGGAAGGAGAGTTTTTAAGAGCACAATTAGCAGATGGAGGGTGAGAAACAAGGCATTGAAACACAGAAGTGATCACCGTAAACAGCTCAAGAGAAGATTAAAATGCAGAGGTGAAAATGCCAGGCAGCTAAGAAGGGAGGCTGTTAATAGAAGAAGCAAATAGGAAAGGAAAGAAAAAGAAACCCAGCCAAAAGTAGGACAGGGGGACTGACCAAGGAGAAGCGAAGGGGGATTTCTCCAGTGAAGCTCTTTTCAAGACTTAGTTCCCCTAGGTTAGAATGTTCTGGGCATTCCATGTCCCAGAAACACAGTGAGAAATCAAAGGACTGCACAAGACTGAAGGACAAGGTTCTTGCTTCTCAAGGGAATGACCTTTTGTTGGATTAATTCAGGGTCATAGTTGGAAAAGACCCGGAGAAGTGACTCACACAGGAAAGAAGCAGGGAAAGAATTTGAACCTGTGTCTTTGGACTCCAAAACCCAAACCCAAATGTTTACAGGCTGCCCTGAAAGTATTAGTGTGGTTTTAAGCTTTAACAGCAAGCATCTGAAGCCATATTTGCACTTGAAAATGAATCTTCCTGATTCCAAGCCCAGGTCTCTACCTGCTGCACCACCCAGCTGCCCCCTCTTAAAACATAAACAATTGGGTCTATATAAGATACATACAGAGAAGGTGGAAAAATAATCTCAGAGGGCAATCTTACAAGCAGAAAAGGGCACTAGGAAAGAGAGCCTTCAGAACTTGGGATTTTAATTGAGTTTTGAAGGAAGCGGGTAGGGAGTGCATTCTAGGCAATGGGCGGTAACCAGTAAAAAAAAAAAAAAGCATGGATGGAATGGGGAGATGGAGTGTTATGTGTAAGGAATGGCAAAAAAGCCAGGATTACTAGGTCATAGAGTGTGTGGAAGGAGGTAAAGTGGTAGGAGACTGGAAAAATGGGAAGGGTTATGGTTGCCAAGTGTTTTAAATGCTAAACAGAGGATTTTATATTTGATCTTGGGGGTAACAGGGAGCTACTGTAGTTTATTGAGTAAGGAGGTAACAGCTTTAGGAAAATCATTTCTGGCAGCTGACAGAATGATGGGAGGGAACAGAGAAAGGACTGAGATAGGAAGACAAAAATTGGACAGAAGGGGACATAGGATATATGGAGTGAGTCTGAGAAAGGAGTAACACCAACATTATAAGCCTCAGTAGCTGAGACAATCATGGTATTTTTGACAGTAATAGGGAAATGAGGAAGAAACTGCACTCCAGCACAGGTGAACATAATAGAATAATATTCTTCTTTGGACATACTCAGTAGCAAGTGTCTATGTGACATCCAGTTCAAGATGTCCAAAAGACAGCTGGTGAAGTAATACTGAACTCAGGAGAGGAAGAGAGGGAGAGGGGGAGAGGGGGAGAGAGGGAGAGAGAGAGAGAGAGAGGGGAAGAGAGAGAGAGAAGGAGAGAGAGAGAGAGAGAGAGAGAGAGAGAGAGAGAGAGAGAGAGAGGAGGGCTAGGTAAGAGGATGTAGGAATCATCCCCATAGAGATGATAATTGAACCCATGGGAGCAGATGAGATCACCAAATAGCACATAGAGAGAAAAAGAAGGGCCAGGTTATAGACTTAGGATATGTTTACATTGGCCATGACCTAAATCAACAAAGGAGCCTGGGCAGGATAAAGATTAGAAAATTCCACTCTTTCAAGTATTTTGTATTTATGCTGTCCTTTGCTTCTTCTTTATTATTCTCATCTTTCATCTTCTGAAAGACAAGTGCGAATGATTTAATCCCAACTGATCGCAATGTTTTTACTTACAAAGAAGTAACAATGACATAAAGCAAGGATAGACTGAGCTGCTTAAAATATGGCGGCAGCAAGGCAAAGGTTATGGGATCACAGATGCACTTCTGATGCCCATTAGCCCAACTCCCCTCATTTTTCAAATGGAGAAACTGAGGCCCAAAGAGGTTAAGTGATTTTCCCAAGGTTACCTAGGTGGCAAAACCAGAATTTGAATATGTCCTACAACTACCCTCGGTGCTCTTTCCCCTATACTATCAGCATGATTCTCCTGAAGTCAGATAGCCTTGCCCCCTCCTATAATATACTTCCTTTCCCTTCTAATCCCAAGAATCAACTCCTCAAACGATGAGATTGGGGGGCGGGGGAGAAGTGTAATACTAAATAAGAAAACATGGAAAGTCTTGCCCAAATCCCACATAAGCCTATGATGAATCTATGACCTCATCCATGTAAGACCTTCTTCCAGTGATGTAAATCAGTATATCAAACAGAAACAGATCTCTGAGGCCACATACTAACTTAGAAAACCACAAACTAACATCATCCATGTTGTATTGTATTTTTATTTATTTCACTCTATTTCTCAATTGCATTTAGTCTGGTGGCTCCCAGCAGTTACAGCTATGAGTTTGTCACCTCTAATGTAACTTGCAACACATCCCAGGTGACACTTGTCCATGACAACCTGAATAACCTTCACAGGGCATCTACCCCACATTCTAGGGGGCCCTGCTCTGGTTCAGTTGACCTGTTGTGGGTACAGTGGAGGGCACAGACCATTCAACCAGATGACCACCTTTGTTAATTGTCCATCTCAATAACTAGAAAAATAACCCAAAATATGTACGGCAGAACCTGATTAGTAAGACAGGAGCCAGGTGATAATAGCTCCAAGGGTCCAGAGGCACATACAAATTGATAAAAGACCTGGCTAAGACTAATGAAGTGCTTACCTTCTGAAACATCCCCTGAGATGAAGATGAGATTTTCCCCCTCATCGGTGGAGGGAGGCTTCAGTAGCTGTATACCCTTATTTTTAGCCTGGTTAAAAAAATCCACTTCTCATCTCATCAAAGGAAAGTCAATTTTATGGGCTGACAAATGGATGTGGGACCTCTGCTAATGGTCTTTTGCACTTTCTCCATTTTCCCTGCAGGCTTCCACATTATTCTCCCCTAGTGGAAAGAAACCAGCTAATGGTTATGGCTTGATCAGGCTCCATGGCTTTTGTTGTTAAGGAGACCCAAAAGAGCAGGGAACCCTTTAGTTCCTGGTCTTGTTCTCCTTTATAGTCATATGGAAATATTCTTTTAATTCCAGATGGAAAACAATTCCAAAAATTCCCATTTCCCTCCTCCATCATCACCCCCTCCTTTTTTCTTAATAGTGAAGGCTATTCTATCCACTGTCTATCCACTGAATTCATCTATTGGTTAATCTAATCATGTGAAATGACATCCTTCTTTTGGCTTTTGGATTAGGTCTGAGATTTCAGTTGTATAAGGGAACTCTCAGTGTGGAAACTCCCTTTACCAATACAAATCAATGACTGTTATAAAATGGATTTGTGTTGTGGCAATGAGAAGTTAAGTGACTGTTCTGGGTCACACAGTCACAACACATAAGAGGCAGGTCTCGAACCCCCCATCTTCCTAATTCTGAGACCAACTCTCTCTCTACTGTATCCAGCTGACACTCTAAACAAATGATGCCTACTTGATTGCTAAGTATTTGTTTCATTAAATGTTTAACCTACAATAAATCTAAAATCTCCATTTTTTTCCTTTGGCAATTTCTGCCCATGCCCATACAAAACCTCAGTCTCCTATAACTCCATGTTCTTCTTGTATTCCTCACATTAGGTCCATCGACTCCATCTCATTTTTTTATGTCAATATGTAGACTAGATATCACTCCATATCTGACATATCACTCACCTACTCAGAAACACCCAATAGCTCCCCATTGCTTAAAAAAATCATAAATTCCCAACCCTCCTTCTTCCATTTTTAAGGTGCTCTTATTCTAAATGCAAAAGAGGTGGGGAGGGAATAAACTCAAATAATTCCTTGATTTTTGGTTGTAAAAGCCAAGAGCCATCGTTTTAAGCAGGTCTTTTTAACACCACCCAAATCTGAAGCATTTATTCATTCAATAAACACTCATTAAGCATGCCATGAGCAATATGAGAGGCCCTGTGGCACAGTGGGTAGAAAACAGTCATCAGAAACAGGAAGATCTGAGTTCAAGTACTGTTTCTGATATTCCTGACTTTGGGACTCTGGACAAATTACTTAACCTCTACAATACCTGAAGGCTCTGTGATGTAGAGGATGTGCTGACTTGTATTACTAAAAGGAATTTACTTGATGGGACTTTACTCGCTGCTCCAAGGAAATCACTGGTTTGTCCCCGACCCTGATTGTATAATGTTTTTATGATAAGCCCTAAGCAGTTAATGTAAATATAAATCCATACCCCTGAAGACAATATTCCTCAGTAGCAGTAACTATGTGAACGCTGGTCAGTTGCTTCAGTCCTGTCCCACTCTTCATGACGCCCTCTGGGGTTTTCTTGGCAAAGATACTGGAATGGTTTGCCATTTCCTTCTCCAGATAAGAAAACTGAGGCAAACAGGGTTAAGAGACTTTCCCAGGGTCACACAGATCGTAAGTGTCTGAGTCCATATTTGAACTCATGAAGATGAGTCTTCCTGACTTCAGGCCCAGTGCTCTATCCACCACGCTTCCCAGCTGCCCCATGTACTATGTGCACAAATTAATAAATATAACATGAATTAGAAAATAAGTCTATAACAGGCATCCAGAGTCTTAGGGACAGAGCATTTCCAGCTAGGAGAATCAAGGAAGATTTCCCAGAAGAAGGGACATTTTTCAGCTGAACCCCAAAGGATGAGCAGGATGTCATCAGGCAAGGAGACTAATTAAAATTCCAGATATAAGGAACACTGCACCCAAAGGCACCCCAGTGGGAGGGCCCAGGATGCACACAGCAGACAGCAAGTGCTCCAGGTTGGCTAGACTATTGATTATTGAAAGGCTAAGATGGTGAGGCAGCTGTGGTACCGTGCAAAGGATGCTGGATTTTAAGTAACAGGTCCTAGGTTTGGATCCCATCATTGTCACTCATTACCTGTGTGACTCAGGATGTTTCATTGGCTGTCCCCCATGTCTAGAATGCTTCCCCTCCTCATCTCTACCTCTCCCATTAGATTGTGAACTCCTTGGGAACATAGGACTGTCTTTTACCCTTTTTTAAACCCCTGTGCTTAGCAAAGTACCTGGCAAATAGTAGGTGCTTAATAAATGTTTGTTAATTTGATCAATTCATTTGTCACCCTTTTCGTTGAACCTAGGGAGCTTGGAATACAGTAGGTGCTTAATAAATGTTTGTTAATTTGATCAAACCATTTGTTACCCTCTTTGTTAAACCTAGGGAAACTTGGAACATAGTAGGTGCTTAATAAGAGCTTTTTGACTTGATTAATCCATTTGTCACCCTGTTTATTAAACCTAGGGGAGCCTGGTTCATAATAGGTTCTTAATAAATGCTCTTTGACTACACTTGAGCAAGATCACATAGGTAAATAAAAATCAGAGATAAGATTTGAACTTGGGTCCTCTGCATGCCATTCAGTATCTCATCTGCCTGGTGGTACAATGGATAGAGTGGTGAACTTGGAATCAGGAAGACCTGAGTTTAAATCTGGATTCAGACACTTACTAGCTCTTCTCAGTGATGGGTCCTGTCTGACCAGAGACTTTTTGCCCACTGGTTAACTTGGGGGTATGACTTTAACTTGTACTTCTTGTTTAATTTTTTTCCCCATCAGTATCTCTGTGTTCTTATATCACCATATCCCCATCAATCAACAAACATTTATTAAGTGCCTACTACAGGCCTGGCACTATATTGTTATATCATTCCCCTCTCCCTCCATCTCTTACAAGGAAAGATAAAAAGTGATGGAGTGGGGGAGTGGTTCAGCAAAACTAATCAAACCCTGATGGGTATATGTAGTAATCTGTGTACGTAGTCCCCCATCTCTCCAAAGAAGGGAGGAAAGAACTAGTACTTTTCTAACTAAGAGTCAAAAGTCAGTAAAAATTCATAATGAATAGAGCAACAGCCCTGGAGTCAGGAGGACCTGAGTTTAAATCCAGCCTCAGACACTTGATATACTTACTAGCTGTGTGACCTTGGGCAGATCACTTAATCCCAATAGCTTTGCCCTTCCCCCTCAAAACAAAAATAAATATGTATATTAAAAAAGAATCAGTAAAAATTGATTCCATATAGCATTCAGGAGGAGGCTGTGATCCTTGAAAGGGCTAGATTCTTGACAGTATTTCAGCAAACAAAGTCACCAAGGAAGCAGAATATCATGGAAATGTTGCTAAGTGATGAGTCAGAAGAACAAGATTCAAATCCTATCCCTCCCACTATACAATCTCAGGTAACATTTTCATTCATTAGGCATCAGTTTCCTCATTTGTAAAAGAAAGGGCTTGTACCAGATGGCCACTACAATACCCCCCAGCTCTAGAATGATGATGTTAGGAGTCTATCCTGAGGACTTGTCCTTATGATAATAAATGGAGATAATAAAGGGCCTCACAGTCAAACTTGGCGGCTCTTCAGGTTGATCAGCCGATGGCCTATCCTACAAATCTTCATCTTCTCATTTCAGAGGCAGGCCTTCCATCAGCCCAGGAAACATTTAACCTACAGACTGATAGACCAGGGGGCGTCTGAATATCTACATTCTTTTTGCCCAAGGCTCTCATCAGAACGACAAAATCTGCTCCCTCAGAGACAATATTTTCTTGGCATGACCCATTTCTGGGGGCCTCCACATTCCATGTTCCCCTAGCAATTCTCCCGTATTTCAAGCAATAGAACGAACTGTATTATTTGTCAGAAATGCGCTGTCATACATATTCAGGAAATATTTGCCTGGAAGACAAATGCAGGAGAATGCTGGGTGGCAGTTAGAATGGTTGCAATCCCCGGCCCCTATTCTATTTCAGATAATAATGACTTTTGGGCAGCCCCTTTAAATGAGGATTTCTGAACCCCAGGAATAGAAGGAAAAAAAAGCCCACCCTACTGGAACCAAACTTATTATTCATCTCTCTTCCTGGCTAGGCTCAGTTTAATGACGGGCTTCTTCTTTTCAAGACATTTCCTCATTATTTTTCACTTTCTTCTGTCCTTCCCTGTCGATTCCGTGTTATTGTTCCTCGTATTTTCAACTTGTCTTTCTGCACAGTCTCTTTTCCTTCTATCTCCGAGACCTCTTTTCCTTCTGGCCCATGAATGTCGTCTCATTCTTTCTGAAACCAGGCTTTTTACCCACTAATGTTTCATGTCTTTGGTGCAAAAATAGACCCTAATGATATGCATTTAATTCCCCCCACCAACTTACTTTGCATTTATTCATCATTCCTAAAACTTGAATGGCCTATTACCTACTCTCTTGACAACCCCTTCTTAAGAGATGAGAAGATATGGGATACCAAGGCAAACAAGTATTTCTCTGGATCATTCATTACAATCTCAGACTTCTGTACCAACAGAAGAAGTAGGGGTGGGTGGTAGGTCTATAAAGTTATAAGATTGTTTTTTATAAGGCACCCCTCCCCCATGAAAATTGGTATCAATGTTTGCGGCCATACCATGTATTTATTAGGGACTCAGGGTAGGATTTTCCAAGAATGAAAAATTAAATTAAAAAAAAGCAATCTAATAAGGCATAGGGAGACTGTGTAGTATGAATTTGGACTTGGTGCAACATACTTTCTGTCACCTGGAAACTAATTAGTATAACATAATCACATACTTCCTGTCTAGTAAACATACAAGTCCCCTAGGAACGAATGATTTGTATCTTGAATCACTAGCCACTGCTTATTTGTAATCATCACATAAATGAGGTGCTTCAAGTTGACCCTGGATTCCCTGGACCTTCTTTGAATGGGCTAGGATGCACTCATCACACAAAAAGTTGGGGGAATTTAAATTATTCCACGAGCCTCCTAGAGACTTTTTGTTATTGCCGTTGTCGTTCTTGGGTTAAAATTTATTTACAAGTAATATTAGTGTGACAAAACACTTAAAACTGTTTTACACAATAAACATAAAATACATGCACATATGTATGTATATAATATAGATTTAGGTGAGCACGTGCATATACACACACATGACACACAATCTAAGAAAGGTTCAGGAAGGCAGAAGGGCCTCCTACAAAGAGATGGTGGCTTCAGTATACACATACATAGCTGTGGGAGATGCTTGTTATGTAGGCTTAGCAGAATCCTGAAAAGTGAAATCATTCAACAATGCTTAAGAGTTTTATTTATTGTTCCATATTTAACTTAATTTAGGGCCTAACCAAAAACTGGGAAGTTTAAGATATACATTTGTAAGAGTGTACTATCCCATAAGGCACAGTTGGGTGGCACAGTGGATAGAGTGATAGGCTTGGAGTCAGGAACATCTGAGTTTAAATCCAATCTCAAACACTTACTAGTCATGTGACCCTGGACAAGTCACTTAACCCTATTTGCCTCAGTTTCCTCATCTGTAAAATGAGCAGGAGAAGGAAATAGTGAACCACTCCAGTGTCTTTGCCAAGAAAACCCCAACTGGGGTCATGAAGAGTCAGATATAACTAAAAAACAAACTATCCCATTAAATGAAAATGGAACACGAGAAAGAACACTGGCTCTGGAGTCAAAGGAATGTGAATTTAGAATTACAGGCTGTCCAGACCAGCCCCTTCATTTGGCAGGTAGAGAAACTGAGGCCAAGAGAGGGTAAATGACTTGTCCAAGGTCATACTGGTGACAGCTGAAATGACAATCCAGGTTCTCTAACTAGAAAGTCAAGGTTCTTTCAATTACACACTGTTGCCTTCTTGATCCAAATCCTATCAGATTCACTTAGTAATTATATAACTCTAGGCAAGTCCCTTCTGTTCCATGGGCCTAAATTTTTTCTTCTGTAAAATAAAGGGGTTTAATTTTGAAAGACTTTAATATTTCTGATCAATGCAAAGAAAATATATGATCCAAGAAATACCAGAGGCAAAAACATCACTTTGCAAACCTAAAAGTACTCTGTGTATTTATCATCATCATCATCGTCGTCATCATCATCATTCCAGAGAACCAAGGAGGGATTCTGCTATCTGTTGCTCAAACAATGGTAATGGGTTCAAGATGCTGAATGAGACATACCTTTCTGAACACAGCCAATGTGGGAATTTACTCTAACTTTGTATATTTGCTACAAAAGTTTTGGTTTTCTTCTTTTTCTATTAAATAGAGGGCGTAGGAGGAAAGGAAAATAAATTCTTGTTAATTGAAAAAGAAATTTTAATAACAGAAGAGGATTTGGTTAAATTGACCTTTCCGGTCCCTTCTGCCTCTCAATCTATGATTTTTCAAAAATAGGAATCCACCCAGAATCTACCCCATTCCATTCTCCCACAGGCAAGTTTCTTCTGGAGCCTCCATTCCCATCCTGGCCCCATAGTAGAAGACGCTTCCGATTATGGAATTCCCTCTTTACTCCTTTTAATATCCTCACTCCCCTCCACACACACTTCATGGAAAGAAGCTGGGATTTGGTCAGCATAGGGAACTAACTCCCAGTGGAGAAAATCCCTCTGCCAACGAAGAGACTGCAGACCACAAGATTCTGCAGTTCCCTACAGGGAACTGTCTGCAAGGCAGACATATTAAATGTCTTCTCCAGGGCTACACAGTTAGTGGCCTAAGGAGATATTAAACCTCAGGTCTTCCTGACTCCAAGACCAACCATCTAGCACATCTCATCCTCATGCTTATTTGAATTTAAATAAGATAATAAAGTCACTCGAGCAGAAATCTCCAAATTGTGGCCCAATGTACCTTTAAAAGCCTGGACATGTGATCATTGTGGTCCCTCCCACTAGACCCCTGTCATTCATTTCTGTTGTAAAGAGTTTGACTTTGGAACACCAAGAGGGCCTAGGGAGAAAAGAAAATTCAAGAAAACAGTGGGCTCGTGCATAAGGATCATCAATTAACCCAGCAATTACTACAAATGAATGGCACCGATTCCATGGGCCTGTGCAAACCTCAGCGCGAGCGTGAAAAGCTGCCTAAGGACTTCCTAACTACATCTTGGATGAGTTCTTTGGTGGTGGGGGCAGGAGGAGGGCAGCATAGCATAACCGAGAGAGCCCTGGATTGGGAGGCCCTTGGAGATGCAGCTTAGAGGAAAAGACAGAGATATGTTAAGGACAGAATTTTAACAAAACAGAGACCCTCCAGCCAACAAAGCTCATCTTGGAGCTCCTGCCAGACCAGTTCTTGGCTCCAATAGCCATTAAGTTACTAATAAGCAGTCTGAGAGAGATGCCGAGAAGAGCAATATCCTATCAACCAATGTTCCAATCAACCAGAATAACCCATCTGTTTTCTCTTTCAAGCAGAAACAGAGTTCTCTAGTCATCAGGAAAGAGAATGGAAAACCAATAGAAAACATTCTCTGCTGGTCATCCATCAGTTCAGCTGTAGGAGCAGGGCCCGCTTTATCATTTTGTTCTTGTAATCAAATATTCACCCAGTATTTAAGCCGAGCCCTTTAACTACCAGCTTGATTGCGGGATGAGTCAGTGATAGAAAAGAGTGCCCCTTTGGCTCCAAGGGCCCCAGCTGAACCTTAATGCTGACTGCTAAGAAAAACCACGTTCGGGATATACCATACAAAAGAGTGGCCGTGGTTGCTAAGCAGGCTGGAATGCCATGTTCATATATTTGTATTTTATTTATAAATCAATATAGCCCAAAATAGTATTTACCTTGAATGAGTCACATCGTAACAGTAAGGAAAGTGAATGATGACCATGGAAGGAAAGAAAAGGAAGAGGCACTGATGACCACGGAAACAGCTTAGCATTTAAAAAATCTTCTGGGCATTTGGTCTTGAGAGGTGGCCCTGGTGCAGTGGAATGAAATGTTCAGGGAGGCCAAAGATCTCATCTGCCCATCTGCTGGGAGAAGCCTTCGGACGCTTGTGGCAGACATTCCACCAGCTCACCAATGGGTTTAGCCCACCTGCCTGGACAGTTTTTGTGCTGGCCACTGTACATGCTAGCCATGGGCAACAGTAGGGGCGGGGGGGGGATCGGGTGGGCACCAAAGGTGGGTAAGCAACCCTGAAAAGGGCTTAGCAAGTCCTAGGACAGTGCCAGGCACAGGCTTAATGAATGCTCTCTCTCCCTCTTTCCCTTTCTCTCTCTCTCTCCATTTCTCTCCCTCTCCCTCTCTCTC
>NW_027185889.1:17829036-17913491 GCF_028583685.1 Petaurus breviceps papuanus | reverse complement strand
CCTCTCTCTCTCTCTCTCTCTCTCTCTCTCTCTCTCTCTTTCTCTCTCTCTCTCTCTCTCTCTCTCTCTCTCTCTCTCTCTCTCTCTCTCTCTCTCTCTCCCTCTCTCTCTCTCTCTCTCTCTCTCTCTCTCTCTCTCTCTCTCTCTCTCTCGATTTCTATCACTATCTCTGTCTTTGTTTCAGGCTCTGTCTCTCCATCTCTCTGTCTTTTGCTGTCCTTCAGTCTCTGTCTCTTTTGGTCTCTATGTGTGTCAGTCTCTGTGTCTGTCTCTCTCTGTGTGTCTGCCTGCCCGTCTGTCTCTGTCTGTCTGTTTCTATATCACTCTGTCTTTCTCCTTCTCTCTCTACCCTCACCCTCCCCTTCCTCTCTCCCTACCTCTTTTCTTCCCTCCTTCACCTCAGCCCAGGACAGAGAGTGTAATAGAATACTGAACTAGAGTCAGGAAGCCCTGGATGCAGATCTCCCATCAGACCCCATCTATGTGTCCTGAGCAAGTTATTTAATCTCTACAAGTTTCAGGTTCCTCAACTACAAATAAAAGGGGTGTGTGGAGGTGGGGACCCAATAGCCTCCATGAGCCTTCAAGCTGTACATCTATGACCCTACAGTCTTTCTCAATGCTGCCAATGCTGCCATTAGAATTTTCTCAATAGTTGTTAACTATATGGTGATTTCATATATAATTTAATTATATATAAAAGCAAACATTTTATTGTAAGGGCCTATGAGGTGCCAGGTGCTATGCTAGTCACTGAGAATACAAGTACGAACCCAAAGTCACTAACCTCAGAGAACTTACATTCTACATATAATTACATAAATGCTGATACGGGGAGATAGAGAGCAATTTCCAAAGGGAGAACAACTAGGGAAATCAAGAAAGGCTTTGATCAGAAAATGGCAACTATATAAAATGGCCGAGGTTCTAAAAGACTGATGAGATTGGGGGGGGGGGCGTCAGTCCAGGCATGAGGGGAAGCCTAATAGCCTGTGCATAAAATATATATGGAGACAGGTCACAGCATGTCATGAATGGTGGAGAATAAAGTCTGCCAGTTTGGCTGGAATATAGAATTTCGAATGGCTATAAATCATGGAAAGATTGGCATGGGCAAGATTATGAAATGATTTAAAACACAAATGTGGGAGTTCTGTAATTCACTTGAGAGGCAATAGGGAGTCGCCAAAATTCCTTGAGAACAGGACCAACACCATCAGACCTGTGCTTGAAGCATCTCAGTTTGGCACCTGTGTGGTCGATGGACTGGAGAGGGTAGAGACTGGAGCAGTAGAAATTCTTACAATAGAACAAGTTTAAGAGAATAATAATATCAACTAGGGTTGTTCCGATGTGAGCAGAAAAAAGGAGGGTAAATAACTGGTTTTACATGCAGAAAACTTCCGAATTAACTTTCTAGCTTCTGTGGATCAGAGTGCATCTTAGAGAATTTGGAAAACAGACACTGTACTCCCAAGGAAACTAGTTAGTTAGTACAAGGATTCTTCTTCAGAGGGAAGAATGGAGAGGAAGGTGGTTGTGATGGATGGCAAGAATTTACTGAAGAGAAGTGAAGGATTCATTCACCTTCAAGACAGACATTAGCATTTTAGAGCAGCAAGAGCAACATCTGGTATGCAGGAGCCATAATTTACTAAATGAGTTGTCATTTACTTAATGAGTCCTCAATACCTTTGCAAGTGTGATTATATATAATTGTCAAATGGGCAAATAAGGCTTAAGGGAGCAGAAATGACTTGCCCACAGTCACACAGTGAACCAAGAATGGGGGGAAAAAGCACATATGAGTTTCTTAAATCATTCAACTGCAGGAAAGATGAATGATGATAATGATCAGTGCCCTCCACAAATGTGGTTGCAGATGACTGCCAAAGGTCTTCTATTTATTCCCCTCCCTCACCAGCCCCAAACAAACTCTTCTTTCTCTAGTAGGAATAAAAGTGCTTCAGCACGTTTTTGTCTTATTCTTTACGTGCTGGAGAATGATTCATCAATAGGGAATAATGAAAAGAAATAGTATTTGCTTTTAATTTATGAAAAAAGAGAGGCTTAATGAATGATATTCTACTCAAGAGAAGATTTGATGGATCTATGTAAATTTCAAAGGAATTCTAGAAATGTTTCATTTTCTCCTCTTTCAAATATTAAAAAAAAACTGCATATTGCAGGTAAAATATTCTCTCCTGCAGAGTCATGTAGATGAATATAAACAATTCCCCAGGCAATGGTTGTCCTTTCTCAGTGGGCCAGAATTGGTGTTTCCATTTCCTTCTTTTAAAAGATCTCCCCCACCGTCTTTGGAGAAGGTGACGAGGTGGGGAGGGGTTTGCTGAAACTGCAATATATACAAACACATGTCTCAAAAATCTTAGTGGGTTTTAAGTTATTGAGTAGCTTAAAACAGCAGTAAGATTTTTGGATACACTGTGTATGTGTGTGTGTGTGTATGTATGATGTGTGAAGATGTGTATGTGTTTATGTATGTAAGCACCACTTTTTCCAAAGTAAGAGCAAGGATTTAGTTGGAGAGAATATGCACACACACATGCACACACACACACACACACACACACACACACCCCTATGTATGTCTATATGCATATATAGAATATATTCTATATAGGATATGTAGACTCTCAAGATAGCTATATGTATTCAGTATAGACATTCTGCATATTATATCTAGATAATATAGATACCATACATATTATATCAAGATAATATAGATATATACTTACTATAACTACAATATCTCTATTATTAAGATTATATATTAGCTAAATATAATCTATCATATCTATTTTGTTATTGTTTAGTCATGACTCTTCATGACCCCATTTGGGGTTTTCTTGGCAAAGATCCTAGAATGGTTTGCCATTTCCTTTTCCAACTCAATTTATATATGGGGAAACTGAGGTAAACAGAGCTAAGTGACATCTATATCTATAGAATAAGCTAGAGCTCTCATATTCTATAGATATTCTGTATAAAATATATATAATCTAGGGGACGGCTAGGTGGCACAGTGAGTAGAGTGCCGGCCCCAGAGTCAGGAGGACCTGAGTTCGGATCCGGCCTCACACACTTAACACACACACACACACACACACACAAATAATAGCTGTGTGACCTTGGGCAAGTTACTTAACCCCAATTGCCCTCCAAAAAGCAAAAAAAAAGAATATATAATCTATAAATATACTAGATAGACTACAGAAAGCACTACAACACTTCTATATAAATATAAAATAGATATCTATAAAATATCTATATATAGTCTATATATTTGTAATATTTGAAGAATATTTGTTATACACACACACACACACACACACAGACATTTTCTCCTACCTATGTCCTTGCCCCTGCTCTGGAAAGAGCAATTAAACGAATACTGCTTTTACTACTACAAAGAATAGGACAGTCTCTGCCTTCTGGCTCCACTCAAAATCACAGCTGTACCAAAAGAATATTAGTGTATCCCATGGTCCCTGCAAATTTTGTCATTTTCCTCTTTTGTCATCCTTCTGTTATTCTGAGGGGTGTGATATGAAAACTTAGGCTACTTTAATTTATATTTTTCTATTAGTGAATTAGAGCATTTTTTCATTTACTTATTAGTAGCTTGGATTTCTTCTATGAAAACTGCCTGTTCAAATCTTTCATCTGACCATTCATCTGCTGGGGAATGGCTCACTGATTTTTAAGAATTAGCCAATTCAATTCCACTTCCATTGACCTAGGTCAAAATTCTTATTGACCTAGAATCAAAGATACTTTGCTAACCTGTGCCAAGGACATGAAAAGAGAAGGAAGAAGCCTGGAAAATCTGGGTGACAAGTGGAGTAAAAAAAAAATCAAATCAGCATCCTTGACAGAAAACATTGAAGAACCTTTTTTTAGGTACTAAAAGGAAAGCATCAGAGCATCCTGGTCCAAGGAGATAGCAATGGCAGCCTTCCTGAGCAACACCCTGGTGTTTATGAAACAAACACAGACCAGGGTCAAAGCCAACAGCTGTTTTCGAGGCCTTAGGCAGACCTCCCAAGAGAGGCCCTGACTCTGGTCTCTGGCCTCAGATGAGTGATTCTTTGGCAACATGGCCTTGATGCAATTGAGACTTTGGCTCCAAAGATGATGGCTCTCTTGACAACAGAGGTACCCTGCACTCCTTCAAATCATCTATTCAAAACCAAACCAGGGAGCCTTGCTGGGAGTGGGATATGGGACTGCCAATCAGAATAAGCTTGCAGCGTCTTTCTCCACACCAGAATGAACCTTTTGGGGATGAATTCCACCCTGTTTATCTTTCCTAATGCATTTCCTAGCTTGAACACAGTCCAATTAACTTACAGCACAAAAAAGACCCACTAACCTCGCTATCTGGACCAAACTGTCAACAAACATCAAGACAATTTCTATTTCTAAGGTAGCTGTGATCTGTCAGTCAATTCTGAATCCAGCCTCCCTGAGCTGTTCCCACTAAGAAAAGCATTAAATCATTTTGGCCACAGTTTTGGAATCTACATCCCTAAGGCCTCCATGGCAGCTAACACTTGGATAATACCTGCAAAGTAAGGGTAAAGTTGAGGGAAAAAACCACAGACACTTATAAACAAGGTTTGAAAATCTACCCCTACTCTAAATCAGTAATATAGGTTGCTTTCCTGAAGAAGGAAAAAAGTCCCAAAGAGCTGAGTACTAAAATCCCAAGCATGTTATGGTTTTGAACATTTTAACGTTAAGCTACAACTTAAAAGCCATTGGGTTTTATTTCAAAACCATTTTAACTTTGAACTATCCCTTCTAAAAGAAAAAAAAATCTAATTGCCCATCCTATGTGGAGGCTCATTGTCATAGGATGTTTAACAAAGACCAGATTCTTTCACTAGGCAGCAATGGCTGTCTTCCCAGGACATGATATTTCACACCAGAGTGGGAACGGCACTGATGCACATATGGACCGGTAGGATGCTCATCACTCTGTCTCAACATATTCACCATTTGGACCTTCCCCATACCATCACCTCGAAAATCATGGGTCAAGGACTCTTTCTAGCTATAACTCACTTTTAGATGATAAGAAAATCTTCCTGAAATCTCCCCAACAGGAAGGGAAAAAACTACCCTGGCATCTTCATTTTCAAATTGTTTCAGAAAAAATGATAGATTAAAAGGGGTCAGACTAGGGAAAGAGGAGGGAAGTAGCATTTTTTTAAGTACCTGCTATGTACCGGTCACTGTGCTAAGCTCTTTACAAATATTATCTCACCCAATCTTTACAACAGCCCTGAGAGTTCCAATTCTTATATTACAGTTGAGGAAACTGAGGCAGAGGTGAAGTAATTCACTCAGGGTCACATAGCTCATAAGTTTTTTGAAGCTAAATTTTACCACTGGTCTTTCTGACTCCAGTCCTACCTAGATGCCTAGGTTAGGCTAATGAATCCTACTTTCCAGCTCTGAGATTCTATGATAAGCTATCCTCTTCTGTTTAAATTTTTTTTAAGTGGAAAGTTTTCAATGTACTAGGAGTCAGAAGACACGAGTTCCAGTCCAGACTTTTCCCTTATCCAGCTATGTGACCATGGAAGTCATGGTGTAGTGTAGGCTGAATTGGGAGCAGACTTTCAGAGCTCACCTGGAGCGGGGGAAGACGAATCATTGCTTGGGTCTTCAGAGGATGGCCAACATCCTATCTGCTTCCTGATCTATCTCCAAAGTGGGCTTCTGACTCAATTTCTCTAAATATCAGTTCCCTCCCATTTAAAAATCAATAGGAAAATATACACCCTTCCTGTATCACAGGGTTGTGAAGATCAAATAAGGATCTATCTCAGAACATACTTTTATTTTACAGGGGATGTCTATGGTTTACTTGGAGTTATAAACAGCTCATCTACAGAAACAGGCAGCTTGAAGATGATGATTAAAGAAGAATCCACTTTTCTTCTGCTCTATCCTCTGGGTCAGGCCAAGGGAGGACCCACATCAGGAGTAGCTGCTGCTACAGGTTCACAAGTTTCCCATTGAGAGCAATTAGTGACTGGGTTAGGCTGGCAAGGGAAGTCACCATCAACAGGTGGTTGATGTTACTGTTCAGCACGGTCTCTAAGTCCTCAGTGCAATCTTGGGAACCTGGTTCACAAGGCCCATCAGGAAGCAGCCCATGGTGCTGCCAGCTGACACCTTTCTGGACATCCTCACATCCTCAGCAGACTGCAATGCTGTGCTCAGAGCATCCTGGATGCAGGCCGATGCCCCACCAACTTGCTGCAGATCACTTGAAAGGCCAGTCACACGGTTGGGGCTGAAACATCTTCATGATCAGGTCAATTCCAATTCGCTCAGTATCACAGTAGACGTATTTCACTGTCAGTGGAGTGAACATCACCCCCATCATTTTTCCAGGAACACCCATGGAATCACTGATGTAGCCTCTGTTGCTCATCCGCCCATTCTGGAGGCTGGGGTCCACAGTGAGGTGAATGGGGCTATGGGCCTCCTGACTTTAGTACTCATGAATCAACCCCCAGTGTTCTGTGATGTCATGGCCTGTGGCCTACCAGCCCAGAATAAGTTCACTTGGAGAGACTTTCTTATGTAATTCATATATATTCTTAGCAAATTCCACATCCACAGCAAGCTTATCCTCAGACTCATTACGTGGCCCTGAAAAGCAGCTGGTGACTTCTACTGAGTCTTTGCCAATTGTTCCCAGCAGAGTGCTGATGACATGGCCCATGTCCTCATTGCGACACTTATAGCTGTCCATGATGGAGATGAGGATGACCGGATGCAGACTGATCATGCAGCCACCAGGGAATGACTGGGGGAGCCCAGGCCTGCGGGGGGCTGGCACCGGGGTCAGGGCAGCAGGTGGAGGCACTGACACAGGGGCCTGGTCCTGGGCCTATGCTGAGGCAGAATTTTGTGTAGAAGCTGGGGTTGGGGTCTGGGCCAGAGTCAAAGTAGGGGAGGAACCCAAGGCTGCCATAGCAGCTGCCATGTTGATGAAGCACAAAAGCCAGAACATACTTTCAAAACTATAAAGTAATGAAGAGAACACTGGGTCAACTCAACAACCATTAAGTGTTGACTGAACCAAAAACTGTCTTTCCATGAGGATGCATCTACTGTTCTGGGAACAGCTCATACTTTGGTCCTGTGACCAGGAGTGGGAACTCGGATATTACCAATTTTATAAAATGTATAATAGATAAAATTCTCCTCCACAGGCAAGGCAGCAAAACAAACAGAGGTAATGTAAGGAAACACAAGGGCTGATGACTCTTCTGTATTTCTGCTGTCTCCTCAGGCACATTAGCAACAGCACCTAGTAACCTGGGCAGTAAGGCCTAGTCATCCACCAGTTCCGTACATGGTCAGCAGCACTAAGAACAAAGAAACATATACCATCCCCATTTCTGAAATATTTACAGCTGAAGCACACAACTCATTTGAGAAAACAAATCAATGACTTCACCACTCAACACAGTCACCTGGAATATGCCAGACCCAGAATCAGTCACACCAAATTGATTTGTGGTACCTCCCCCCGCAATCCAAGTCCTGATGCTGAGAACAGGGAGCATGATATGGTAACCAAGGCCTTTGTTATTTCCTTATTGTTTTTTAAGTACAAAGAGTGATAGTACTGGGGGGGGGGTGTCATTATGCAACAGGTGCCTCTCTTTAGGAAGCAAATGGCCAGGCCATTGGGGCCGGTGTGAATTCCAGGTTGGCTTGGTGTCATTCATTCCATATTTGTAACAATCAGCATCGAGCTGTGTGTAACAAGATAATGGACCATGTGACCACAGCATATGGAAATCAAGACATTCAGTCCAAGACAGGCTTAATCATAAACATTCCCAGGAACACATGACAATGTGGCCAAGAGTCAGTCCATGGCCCCAAAAGTCCTGGCTATTTCAGCTATAGAGACCTGAACACAATTTGTGATTTATGTATCCATAGTCAGCCCAGTCAGTCCTGCTAACTCTGCTTAAATGATAGAAGTTAAAATATCCGCTTGCTCTGTTTTCTGCAGGCTAATGGGAGATGATAATAGACAGACAGTCTTATAAGTAGATTACCATCGTAACTCAGGATAAGCATATTTAGTCATCACACATACATGTACACAAATATATGCACACATATGCATGGACATATAGTCGATAGTATGTGTCTATATATACACGTGTGTATGCAAGTATATACCCATGTATTACACATGCGCATATATGCAAACATACATGTAATACAGTGGAATACATCTATATAACCACATGTGTGTACAAGTATACATACATACATACAATGTACATGCTGGCATGTGTAAATATATAAACACACAGCACACAAGTGATCCCTATATGTGCACATACATGCATACATGTATATTGTTGACAGACACACATGTGATTCACATATATTTATACGTGCATACATCATATTTGTGCGGGTCACTATGAAATCTACAGGTGCATGTACATATCCACCTATATTTAGTATTCACAGTGTGAACAATACAAAACATCACATATGGCTCTATGGGAAGAACTGGGTCCAGTCATGGGCAGGGGCAATGCTTTCCTTTCTTTGGAGTCAGTACTCAATAAGCACCTGTCAACTTGTTCACCTGAGTTCTAATGCTGTTTCGCACAACTTATTACCTGGTGTGACAACTAACAAGATACTTAACCCCCTCAGGTCTCAGTTTCCTTATCTGTAAAATAAAGGGGCTGGATTCAATGGCTTTTAAGGTCCTTTCTAACTTTTCATCTATGACCCTGTAGCCCTATGCATGTGGATCTACATATAAATATATATATATATATATATCACATATTTTACATATATATATTACAGAGAATTGAGATTCCAAATTCTTTTTCTAGGAATAAGATCACCACATCACTTCCTAGTAATTTTAAACTCATGTCATGATGCATGTGCCCCCTTCCTCTTTTAATCTCCTTTATTACATGTGCTGTCTTTTCCTCATTAGAATTTAAATTGATGGAGCATCCTGTATGTAGAAGAGCAAGAAGGCCAGTTTGGCTGGACCATAGAATGTGGGAGAAAGAGGTGTGTATGATAGGGTTGGAAAGGTAGAGAGTTGTCATGGACTTTAAAAACCAAAGGGAGGAATTATACTTTACCCTAAAGGCAATTAGGGAGCCTTTGAAGTTTATGGATCACAGGTGAACTACACAGTCAGATCTGCACTTATGGAAGATCACTTTGGACAGCATGCTGAGGATGGAATAGCAGAGGGAGATAGTGCTCATCAGGGGCTCCCTACAACAATGAAATTATAGGTCCACTTTCTATCTCTATTCCCCTGGCTACTCAAATTCTCTCACCAGTGCACCCCACCTAGCCCTTCCAAAAGATACTCATATCTTTCACAGTATAAACAAGACTACTCTGTTCCTTCAGTTTCTAATTATTCTTCCTTGATGCTAAGGGTATCCAGCATTGGGCTTTAGTTACCAAGGCTTTCTCTCTTGTTTTTTGAGGAAGGAAATGTGCCTTGTATACAGTAAGCACTTAATAAATGTTTATTGGATTGTTGAATCCCAACTTAATGAGCTCCAAAGAAAGGAGACTCCATTATTTGCTCAAGTGCCTAACAGCCTGTGCCAAACACATTTTCTGTTTCTTTCTCGCCTTGTCTATACAGATGTTAGGAAATTAGAAACATTGAGTAAGTGGATGCATTATTTTTTACATCTTCAGTTTCCTCTTCCTTAGGGCGAAAGTGGGTCATTCTCTGAAAATGGTCTATGCACACCATGTTTTCAATTTGGGTGATGGATTTTAGCTACTTTGTAAAAGACATAAGTGAGAAAATGTTCAGGGGGGAAAACAACACCCAGTAGTGACAAAAACTACTTGGACACGCAATGCCCACAGTGCCAGCCAACACCAACCTTGTGGGTTTTCTGATGGAAGGGAGCCTTGGGAAAATAGAGCTTCCAAAGAAAAGACATGTTTAGAGAACTGAAAACTGAAAAGACTGAAAGGTTTGCCAAACACTGCCCTTAAAATAATCTTCACAGTAGAGAGAGAAAAAAAATAAATATCCAATAAAAGCAAAAACAAAACAAAAACAACCCAACAATCAGTAGGTTGGCAAGATCTTTTTTTACTCATTTGATAATCCAATCCATTATATACTCTGGCCATAATTCAAATGCATATACACAGGAGACATCAAATTCTAGGTCCCAGCAATAGGAGTACTTACATTCTAAGAATGAATACCAGGTTATCAGGTCAGAAAATCCAGATTAAAGAACAAATGGTTTAAATTCCCAAGGGTATTTTTTTTTAAGCAATTGGGGTTAAGTAACTTGCTCAAGGTTACATGGCCAGTTATTTCTGGGTGTGGTGCTAAATATCTGAGCCCAGATTTGATCCCCAGGTCATCCTGACACTGGAGCTGGTGCTTTTACTTGCTGAGCCACCTGGCCGCCCCTAAGCAGTTGGGGTTAAGTAACTTGCTCAAGGTTACACGGCCAGGTGTTTCTGGGTGGATGCTAAGTGAGCCCAGGATTCGATCCCCAGGTCATCCTGACACTGGAGCCAGTGCTCTTACTCGCTGTGCCAAGGGTATTTTTTTAAACAAGAGAATGGAAAAGAAAATAGACTATGTTGGATATGGATGATATACGTATCAAGCAAGTAAACCCTTTTATGCATAAGGATATAAACAAGTGTTATGAGGAAAACTGGAGAGCTCCAAACTCAAATAGAAAACAGGACCACTAAACTGTATCTAAGGATTTCCTGAGGTTCACCTATTAACTTAGAAAAGCACATATTAACATCATCTATGTTCTACTGCACTTTTATTTATTTCGTTAAATATTTCCCAATGGCATCTTAATCTGATTCAAGTGCCATTCTAGGCCACTTTGGCTCTTAGCCATGCATGTCTGTGATTTCAAGTAGTACAGAGACCTCCTAAACAAGGAAATTCACCATACCAATAGAGGTTAGCAGCACAGACAGTCATCCAGCAGAGTGACTTGTCTAAGGTCACACATCCAGTACATAAATGCAGGTCTTTGGGCATTCTATTCACTATTGCACATTGTCTTTCTTACACTGTGAGGAAGTGCAGTGCCACAGTAGATTAGCATTCAACATGGAGTCCAGAAGACCTGAGTTCCAATGATAACTTAAACACTTACTAGCTCTGCAGCCCTGGGTAAGTCTCTCTCTCTCAGGTACAGTTTCCTCATTTGTAAAATGGAGATGGGGTTGTTGTGAGATTCAAATGAGATGGAATGCACAAAGCGTTCTGCAAACTTTAAAATGCTATGTAAACACTAGCAACAACAATGATGAAAATCTAATACTATCCCTATTTTCAATGACTATATCATGGTTAAATTTCAGTTGTCAGCTACCCCCCAAAACTGGGAAGAATAACTAGCTGAGGCATTAATGAGGGTCCACTTTATACTTTGAATTTCTATTGTCAAGGTTATTCATTTGGTTAAACAATCGATATTTGTTATGTGTCCAGCACTGCACCAGTTATTGAGGATTCAAAAACAAAAGTAAGATGTTCTTGTTTCACACAGAGTTTACACTCTACTGGAAAGTAATGCTTTCTCTGCATCAGCAAAGCCCTTCGGGACTGGGGGTACCTTGATCACATGTTCAAATCTCCATATTAATTTCACAGCAAGGTTTCAATTTTAGTCTACACTGATATTTATTTTATTCTTAGTATAAACAGACTGCTCAGTTCATTGATTTTTAAATATTCTTTCCTACTGTCAATAACAGCCCAAATCAGACTTTGATGCCCACAAATACACCAATGCCTTCACGCTTGATTTTTAAGGAAGGAACAGCATCATGGTGGTCCCCGAACATGGAATGGAGTCGTGCTTTTGAGTCTTAACTTTGCTCACTGGAATTATGTAAGTATTTTTGTTACTAGAACAATGTAGCTATCCATCATTCAAGGATAATGAAAAATTCCAGCTGCATTTGCAAAATATTCAAGATGTTCATTCAGGTGACAAGCATGACAAAAAGTGAACGTAATATTG
This sequence comes from Petaurus breviceps papuanus, assembly GCF_028583685.1. Lineage (NCBI taxonomy): Eukaryota > Metazoa > Chordata > Mammalia > Diprotodontia > Petauridae > Petaurus > Petaurus breviceps. The sequence continues at coordinate 17,901,387 of NW_027185889.1, read as the reverse complement.
ATGGAGCATAATTTTGAGCTGCAGTACTTTAGAGAAACTCTAATATTGTAATATTCAATGAAAATGAAAATGAGCACAAGATGAGAGTTCATAAAAAAGATACAGACATTGCCCAAAGTTTGAAATATGTTACAAGGTTGCTTTTTGTTTAAATCATTATAACTAGTCTACATAGTCCATTTTCTTTGGAATTTAAAAATCAGGAGCTAGATTAGAATCCCTACAACTGGCTTAAAACCCAAGGTAGAGTTTTTGCAGCTTGCCAACCCCAAAGATTTCTTGGCAAGAAGTCTCTCACTCCTTGATGAAGAGGATGAAAAAAAAAACATCACTAAGTTCTCTCTCTCTCTCTCTCTCTCTCTCTCTCTCTCTCTCTCTCTCTCTTACAAAGGACTACAGACCTCCACACAATGTCTCCCCAACCTAATTATGACTTGGGAGGTTATAGGACCTTGGATATAGAGGTGGAAGGGACAGCAGAGATCATCTACTCTAACCTGCCCCCCCCTGCCATTTTAGAAATGAGGAAACTGAGACTTTCAGAGGTAAAGTAACTTGCCCAATATCACACTTAGAGCTGGAAAGGACAGCAGAGGCTATGGAGTATAACCCCTTCATTTTACAATTGAGGAAACTGAGGCTCCTGTAGATTAACTTGCCCAAGGTCAGATAATAAATATCAGAAGCAATATCTGAACTAAGTATGACTCCCAAACCAGTTTCCTTTCCACCATGCAATGTTCCTCCCAGTCTGTAGTATTTGGTCCCAGAGGACAACTACAGTCAGCAGGGACTCCCACCACCTGCACACCCCTGTCACTTCTACAAAGTCCCATCTTTTGGTTATATGCTATGTTGAATTGTCTTGGGCCATGTCCAACTCTTGGTGACCCTACTTGGGGTTTTCTTGACAGAGATACTAAAATGGTTTGCCATTTCCCTCTCCAGCTCATTTTCCAAATGGCAAATAGAGTTAAGTGACTTGTGCAGTCACACAAATAGAAAGAGTCTGAACCTGGATTTGAACTCAAGAAAACAAGTCTTCCTGACTCTAGGCCCAGTGTTCTATCCTTCCACCACCTAGCTGGCCCAAGCCCCCGTACTCCTACCTACTCAGAGAGCTCCCCAGTTCTCCTTCCAGCGAGTCAATGCTGTTTCACTCTCTTAGTACCACTCCAGCTAAACTTTCTAGCAGAAGCCTCTACACTGCCTAGTTCTTTCCAAAAGGAATTTAGATCCCTCCATGTTATCAATCAACCAACTGACCATCCAGCATTTCTTCAGCCCCTACACATGCTGGGAAGCACATCCTACTGGGTGTGTCCCCTAACTTCTTCATTTTCTTCTTCTCTGTCCAAAAGGCAGGATCACCAATGAGGCTCACTTAGCGAAGGGTATTTTCTCATGCTTCCTAAAGCTCCTTGCTGGGAAGTTGTTGAGCATCATCTGTCTGTCTTTCTTAGTGTCTGAGCTCAAGTTCTTACTAAGAGTCCCCAACTATTCCCCACAGGCCACAGGGGGTAGAAAATGTAAATGAGTTCCCAGGTAGAGCCCTAGGCATGCCCCTGGCTCCCTCAGGTAGCTACACGAGCGAATGCTCATCATAACTTTGGTTTGCCCCTAATCTAACTTGGGGCTTGAGCAAACAAAGAATGGGAACTTAATCGAGTAACAGCCTCTGAGAACAGACTTCTCTTAAAAAAAGAGACTTCTCTAAAACTCACAAGAAAGAGAAACCAGTTGAACTTGGCCCCAAGTAAAAAATAAAAGCTGGTGGATGAGACCATGTGTAATAGTGACTGAGTCCAACATCTTGACAGGGGAGAGAAAGGTCAAGAAACTCATCAGCCAATATTCTATTTCTGACGAGATGACACTGGCTAAAAATGAACTCAGTGGTGTCGTTGCTAAACGAGTAAAATAACTTCAATTATAACAATGATGATGAAGGTGACTGGCACCGATATAGATCGCACTTTATAGTGTGCCAAACACTTTATATACATTATCCCAGTTGATCCCTGGGAGGTAGTAGCTATTATCCCCATTTTACAGATGAGTAAACTGAAGTAAGAGTTACTTAACCCCTATCTACCTCAGTTCCTCATCTATTAAATGGCTGGAGAAAGAAATTCCAAACCACTCCAGTACCTCTGCCAAGAAAACCCATGGAAAATAGTTCCTGGGGTCACGCAGACCAGGGCATGACTGAATGACTGAACAACAGCAAAATTGAAGCAGACAGAGCTTAAGTGACTTGCCCTGGGTCATCTAGCTAGTAAGTGCCTAAGGCATCATTTGAACTCAGAACTTACAGACTCTTACTGACTATGAAGGATTCATAAGGAGACAAAGCATAGGTTCATGGGTTCATGGACTTGGAGTGAAAAGGTACCTTATTCTCTCTATGACTTAGTGGATATGTCTTAGTTGTAATGTGACTGCCCCAAGATCACACAGATAGCAGCAGACATGGGATCTGAAGCCACATAATCTGTTGTCAGAGTGCTATTTCTAAAGCACAGGTTTGACCATGTCACCTCCCTGGTTTGATAAACTCCAATGGCTCCCCAGTACCTCTGTTATCAAAACCAAACTCGTCTGTTAGGCATTTAAGGCCCCTCATAACCTGGCTACAACCTGCCTTCCAGACTTATTAAAAATGACTCCCTTTGTCAAACTCTTCAGTCTAGTCAAACTTGAATTCAGTCAAAGGACAGCACTTAAGGACCTAGAGGGACACATGTGGCCTTGAGGCTGCATGTTCCCCACCCCTCTCTGTGGCTGCCACCAGTTAAGGAAAAAAAACAGGCTTGGAATGATGAGCTTTGTTCAGTGAAGACAAGCAAAAAGAGTAGAATTCTAGCCCATATTAAAACTACTTTTTATGTTATGCAGACCAAGGTGTCCACGGCAAAATCTCTAAATGTTTAGGTGATACTAAACTCATGACAATTATAAAGTGCCAGGCAACTTTAAGAAAATTAACAGAAAAATTTGCGGTATAGGAGTTAAGTTTTGATATGGGCAAAGTCAAGCTAATACATGTAGGATCACAGGATTCTACAAAAAGAGCCAGCCCCTGCTGGGATTTTAAGGGCTGATCCAACTCTCCTGTTTTACAGAGGGGGAAACTGAGGCAGAGAGCACCTAAGGGATCATTGATTTAGAACTGGAGTAAACCTTACAGAACATTGTAGTCTAATTCCCTTCTTTTTACAGATGAGGAAATGCAGGCTCAAAGGGATTACTTGACTTGCTCAGGGTCACACAACTAGTATTAGAGGTGGCACTTGAATTCAAGTCTTCCTGTCTCCAAGTCCAGCATGGCAACCACTAGTAATCCAAACTCTGCATGGAAGATGGAAGGCAATGTGGTTTAATAGGCAAAGAAAACCTGGAATCATGGATCTCAAAGGTCCCTTTTAGCTATAACTAAGGGGTTCTTAACCTGGCATCTGTGAACTTGCTTTTCAGAATAAATTTTGGTAATTTCCTTCATAATCCTATGGATTTTATTTTGTACTTTTAAAACATCATTGTGAGAAGGTGTCCACACTCTTCACTAGACTGCAAAAGGGATCTGTCACACCAAAAAGATAAATCTATGATGCTCTAATCCAATGACCTTTGAATCTGCCCTTTACTGTGACTAATCTTGGCAAAGTGACTTATCCTCTGTTGGCCTATTTCTTCATCTGTAAAATGGGAAGGTTGGAATAAACAGTGTCCAAGTTCACTTCCAGGTGTTCATCCATCACTATATGATGGGCTCCAAGATTCAAATTGTGACCCAGGTCAAGGGCTTGAGAATATATAAATATATAGAAAAACATATGCTACTGTGATCCATAGGTCACTAAATTCTGGGCATCATGGAGAAGGGTATGGTGGAAAAATGGGAGAGAGTTACCATCTGGGAAAATCTCCCATCCAAAATGGCAAGTCCTGATCAATATACCATCTTAAAAAAGATAAAAAAAAAAGTTGAAAAGGTTCATAGAATCAGAATTTAGAGAGGCAGAAGAGATTTCAGGGGACATTTAACCTAATCCCCTCATTTTACAAAGAAATTGAGGTCCAGAGAGACTGAGTCACTCACCGAAGGTGCATAGGTGGCAGAGGGAAACCCTCTGGCCCCAGACCTAGCACTGTTTGCCACTGCATAGCACTATTCCCTTCTCTAAAGAAGCAACTCAGCCAGCCAAGGGGATGGGGAATACATTAAACAAGATTCAGCTGAGATGGGGCATGATGGGTCTAGAAAATGTCGGACAAGATGTTCCTTGGCATAAGGACGTTAATGTCCAAAATTCCTCTATCGAAGCAGATTAGAAACTCATCCATAGCTTAATCTCAGAGACTTGCCTGGGGCCCTGAGAACTGAAGTGTCTTGCTCCTAGTGGAAGGAGGAAGAAGGCATATTTCAATTAGGTCTAAAGTCACCCCTCTATGCTAATCTGCCTCCTACTTGCCTTTTTACATAGAAGACTTTCACTATAGCGAGAGCAAAATAGGACATGCTTCCTATAGAGAAGATTCATCAGGTACCTGTGACACAAAGATGAAAGCTTAACATTCTTTGTCCTCAAAGGCACCTACATTCTCCTAATACCTGCTCATTCATTTTTGGTCAGCCATTTCAGTTGTGCCCAACTGTCCACATTTGGGATTTTCTTGGCAGATACTGGAGTGGTTTGCCATTTCTTTCTCCATCTCATTTTACAGATGAGAAACTGATGGAAACAGGGTTAAGTGACTTGCCCGGGGTCACACGGCTAGGAAGTGTCTGAGGCCAGATTTGAACTCTGATATTCCTTATCTCAAGCCCAGTGCTCCAGCCCCTGAACCACCTAGCTGCCCAATATCTACTTAAAGAAACTTACAAATTACTTTATGTTTGAGCTACATCCACCAAGTGATGATATCTACTGCCATTACCAACCTAACAGAGGCAGAAATTTCCAGTATTTGCCAAAGCACACAGAATAGATACAACTTTTAAAGTAACTAAGGAATTTGAATCAATCATTCTAGCCACTGAGAAAAAGCTAACCAACTTTTTTTTTCTGCCTAACTGGAATAATTTTGATTTTTCTTTAAAACCACTCATTTGAATTGAAAGAATTTTGATTTTGAACAATTCACTTATTAAATCTTGCAGTCAACCCAATCCCTGCCATGATGCCTGGGACTATTAATGCTTTCACAATTTATAAATGCACCCAGTCTAAAAAAATAAGTCTAGCAACCGCCATCAACACTGCATTATATATGACCACATATCCAAATGCCAGACATGTAGCCTTAAGAAGGAAGGCATAAGTACCTATGAATGATGTAGCTGGAGGAGGCCAGAACAAGAATCTCTTCTCTGAGTTAATCTTCCATTATATGGGTTGTCCTGGAAATGTGCCTACAGGAATAAAAACAGTCTATGAGCAACTCTGGGCCATGCATTTTCAGCACTGTTTAGGGTTCATCAATAGGTAAGAAAGGATTAAGGAAGTGTTAAATATTTACGTGCTAGGAGAAAACCTTTAGCCAAGCTGTTTCTTCTTTAGATTGATATCGTATTTTTATTTATCTTGTCTTTTCCAACCCTAACAGCACCATCTTTGAATTTCATGGTATAAACCCATTTTCCAAATTTAAGAAGAAGTCATTTGTCTTGACATATTCTCTTCTCCAAGACTTGGCCCCCTCAAGAGACAATGCTCAGCAGGCCAACCTGGTCCACTCTAATTGCTTTTAATGCTACTCTGAGCCTTTATTCCCCAACTCAGAAGAGAAATACACAAAAGGCAGGACAGATAGAGAAGGAAGGATTAATTGAAATCCAATATCCACAGCATTTCCTTTTTAACTAGCAACAGTGAAGCAATCTATTATCTTCACCTGACATGAACAAAGGGGCCTGGAGCAGCCCCGTGAATGCCAATCCCACATGAGGAAAATAGACACACACATGAGTTTCTTGGGTGGGAACTGACCTTTATCAGTTGACTCCAGGAGCCATTTACAGGGTTTTAATTACCAGTCAATATCTCTCTCCGATGAACACATAAATGATAACCACTGCCACTGGAAATAAATAAGTAAAGAAACTCAAAGACCTAACAGCCCAGCTGGCTGAAAAGGTACAAAGTCTTTCCTAGAGCAAAGGGGATGATTTTTAAAAAGGCAAAATGCCAGTCATGAGATCGTAGCTGACTATTGGCAAAATCCTGACGGCAGCAATCCGGCCCATCGATCAACAATGCAAAGAGCTGACAAAGAGACCAAATGAAAGGCTTGAAGGACTTTGCATTTTGCAAGCTTTTGTGATCAAATTGTGCTGCCCAAAGGGATTCAGGCTCAGCATTGTTCCGAGGGAAATTCTAGGGTTGGTTTCCAGTGCTTACCATCCTCACTAAATTCGATTTGATAATTTGGAGTCCTCTAAGCTCAAAAAAAAAAAAAAAAATTACAAAGACTTACTCAAAATAGAAGAAACTCTATGTTATTCACTGACTTTGGCCAATCCAGTAATCCCTGGAGAGAGAATTTCTTTCAAATCTGTTTAAACAATTTTTGAAAAAGCTCACATAACTTAATAGAGGAATTTTAAGTTGGAAAGTCTTGCATCAGATGAGTTGATAAGTAGATTATATTTTCATCTCTTTACAGATTGTTGCCACTTATTTCAGGTAGCTGTTTTTAATTATTTCAGTTCAAAAACTAGTGGAGAAATAAAAATCTCCCTATTAGTGCTAATTGGACTCCTATTATAAGAAAGAAAGAAAAAAAAAACCTGCATAACCCAGTGGATGAGATAACAAGTAATTGGTGCAGTGCTTCATAGGAAACAATTCTGAGCCAACGCTCAATTATGCAGCAGTGAGCTGGATCATGGTTAATTTATTAATGGACTTGGTGCAGCCTATAATGGCATTATTGATAGGGAAACCTATTTTGCCTATGTAACTAATCAGAGCTCTAGAGGGGGGCAGGGCAGGGGCAGGAGAGAAACTGTTTTTGAAAACCAGGCTAAATTTTAATAAAAATTGCTCCAATGCAGAAATGTAGAGGGTTGAACATGGAATGGAAGGAAGTCTGTAGTGAAGGAGAATGAGTGCTACATCTGGAATCAGGGGACCTGAGTTCAAATCCCAGCTGTACTATTTTCCATCTTCATGACTTTAAGCAAGTTTATCCACTCTTATGGGCCTCAAGTCCCCACATGAAAAATAAGAATACTAGCTAATAATAATAGCTAACATGGATGTAGCACTTACGACGTGCCAGGCACTGTGCTAAGTGCTTTGCAAATATTATCTCATTTGATCCTCACAACAAGCCTGGGAGGTAAGTGCTATTTTGATTCCTATTTTCTTATAGATGATGAAACTGAGGCAAAGGCTAAGTGACTTGCACAGGGTCACACAGTTTTGTTGTTGAGTCATTTCAGTAGTGCCTGACTTTTTATTTGACTCTACTTGGGGTTTTCTTGGCAAAGATACTGGAGTAGTTTGCTATTTCCTTCTCCAACTAATTTTTCAGATGAGGAAACTGAGGCAAACAGGGTTAACTGACTTGCCAATGTCACACAACCAGTAAACATCTGAGATCATATCTGAACTCAGGTCTTCCTGATTCCAGGCCTGGTGCTCTATCCACTGTACCATCTAGATGCACAGTTAAGTGTTTGAGGATGAATTTGAACTCAGATCTTCCTAATTCCAGGTCTGGTGGTCTTCCACTTTACCACCTTAGTGGAACGGTTGGTTTGGATAATCTCTATAGTCCTTTCCAGCTCTAAAAAGTAGGAGAGTATTGATCTATTGCTTGCCTTCTCAATGGGTGAGGCAGGAGGGAGCGAGAGAATTTAGAAGTCAAAATTTTTTAAATGATTGTTAAAAATTAAAATATGTACTTGAAAAATATTTAATGTGATAAAGATATATTTAAAAAATAAAAAGTCAGAGAGGAGGAGGAAAAGAAGGTTACTGAAAGGGGATTAAAAATCAGGTCCCTTGATTCCAGTCTATCCTTACCCTCTCACTTTACAACTGAAGAAACTTTGTCACCAAAAGTCTGCATGACCTAGTACAAATCAGAAAGGTAGTAAGTAGCGAAGCTGTCATTCAAACCAAAGTGTCTGATGCAAAATCCAGAACTATACCTCACTGACTCTCTGAGATTCCCATAGCAGGACAGGAAATCAGAGAATGTGGGGATTTGAGAGTGTGAAGGAAACCCAATGGCCAATTAGTCCTACCCACACATGAAGGGAATCCCCATAACACTCCCAACAAGAGATCATGGACATGAATTGAAGACTTCCAAAGATAGAGATTCCCACCATTCCCCAATGCAGCCCCCATTCCACTTTTGGCCATTCCTTTGAATACCAGTCCTATATGCGGAACAGAGACACATGTGCATTTCATGAGTGGGAACTGATCTTTATCAAATGACACTGGCATCCATATACAGGGTTTCACTTATCAATCAACATGTCTCTCCAAGAAACACCTAAATGGAAAATGATAAGGTCTGATTGTGAGAAATTTTTCTTACCATCAAATCTAAATTTACCTCTATGCAATGTCCACCTACTGCTCCAATCACACACATACTAGTTAAAGAGAACAAGTCTCCTCTGCCCTCCAGGTGGCAGCCCTTCAAATACTTGATGACAGCTGTGTGCCCCCTCAGTCTTCTTTTCCCTAAGGCTAAAGCATACCCATTTCCTTCAGATGATACTCATAATTCACTGACTCTAGGCCTTTCACCATCTTGACTGCGCTTCTATGGGCACTCTCTCACTTATCCTTCACAAACAGTGGTACCCAGAACTGAACACAGGACCACTCTAGATGAGTATCCCAAATTATGGCTTTCTCCACTATGGTACATCACCAATACTGTGGAGGCCCTCTAACTGCTGGGAACAATGTTGCCATTTTTCAAAGAGGGTAGACAGACATGAAGAGTTAAGAACAGGAACCTAAGAGGACAGCATGACTGAAATCAAAGTGATTGGCTTTGTTGACCAATCACTCCTTTTCCAGCTCTAATTTCTCAAATCCTATTAACTTTTCAACTCAAGGTAAAATGGTGTGTTTGTTTTTGAAATGGAACAAAGCCCTGGGCAGACTCCTATTACTTATTTCTGAGCGGTCATTTTTATTGACCTAGCCACTGGGAAAAAACAGCATAAAGTCTAATGGCTCTTAAAGGATTTATATCAATGATGGGAAGAAGAAACATGAGGATGAAATTCAAAATTGAGTCAGTACTCATGGACTTGCACATCGAAGGAGACAGAGATGGGAATTCATCTATATAGTTTTTGACTTTTTGTTTGTTTTTGCAAAGTCTAGGCTTAAATATACGCTGTTTGAATTGAATTTCAACCATGGTATTGCTATGAGTCCTTTAGTAAATTGCTCTTCATTCTACCTATGGCTACATTTCCTCATCAATCCATCAACAAGCTCCTGATAAATGTTTGTTGAGGCATTGATTGATGAGGAAACTCAACCATAGTTAGAAGATATAGATAGATGGGCAGGTAGGTAGGTAGGTAGATAGATAGACAGACAGACAGACAGATAGATATACACCTATGTGTAAGTATTTACACATACTCACATACATATGTATTTGGCATGAGAATATACACATGTATATGTGTACATATGTGTATTTGGCATGGAAATTCAAAGAAAAAAGCAAAAACAACCTCTACCCTCAAGGAGCTTGCATTCTAATGGTGGAGAAAATGCAAATAGATTAATCAATCAACAAGTACTTAAGTACCTATTATTTACCAGATTTCTGTGCTAAAAGCTGGGCATACAGACAGGGGTATGTGGGAGCTACTTCATTCCACTCTCTGAGAGGTGATTGTTAAATTTCTAGTGTGAGCATTAATATCTTAAAAATTAGCAAGTGCAATAAATCTTGTTACTTCAGATTATACTTTAAAGTGTATGTCCTGAGTTTTCAGAAAGCTAGTTGTTAAACACTAATCAGCACATTCCTGGATACAGGAACAAAAGTCAACCAAGGCTTGCCTTTCATAAGCTTACATTCTATTGGGGGAAATTACACACACATAAAATGTACATAAATAGAGTGAGATGATATAGGCATATTGAAAGACACAGATGGAGGTGGGGAAGGAGAAAAGGAAGGGAAAGGAGAGGGGAAGAGAGGGGATTTATCAGAGACAGAAAGAAGCTGAACATAGATCTTTATCCACTTCTCTATAAAATCTATACAATAGAAATCTAAGGTCATTTCAAGTGGAGACACTATCAGTTCAAGTTATCAGGAAAGGCTATGGGTAGAAGGTGGCACTTAAGACCACATCTGAGGAAAGTTGGGGATTCTAAGAGGTAAAGGTCAGGAGGGAATGCATTCCAGATCTGGAGAATTGTCTGTACAAAGGCATGGAGGTTGTAGATGGGATGCTGTGGATTAGGAAAAGCAAGGACAGGTCTACTGGACCGCAGAATTTGTAAAATGTTACATATAATAAACCTAAAAAGGCAGTTTGGAGACAGATTATGAAGGTCTTTAAATGTCAAAGGGAGTAGTTTATATTTGATCCTAGAGACAAGAGGGAATTACTAACGCTTGTTGAACAGAAAATCGATATGATGAGAGCTGTACTTTAGGATTATCACTTTGGTAGCTCTGTGGATTGTAAGAAAGGCAAGTATGTACTCATACAATCTTACTGTTCCACACATCCCCCACATAAAGATATTGTTGTTCAGTCATTTCAGTCCTGTCTGACTCTCCATGACCCCATTTCAGGTTTTCCTGGCAAAGATACTGGATTGGTTTGTCATTTCCTTCTCCAGGTCATTTTATAAATGAGGAAACTGAGGTAAATAGGATTTAGTGACTTACACAGAGTCACACAGCTAGTATGTGTCTGAGGCTGGATTTGAACTTGGGAAGATTAGTCTTCCTGTCTCCAAACCTAGGGCTATATCCACTGCACCACCTAGCTACCCCTGTCAAGATGATATTGATGAATTTATCTGAGAGATACAGAGATAGAGACAGAGACAGAGAGACAGACACACTTTATTGGTACTTGGTGCGGATATTTCCTTCATCCTCACAGAATAACAACTGAGATAACTTAGTCTCAGTTCAGTCCCTGAGAAGTTAGGTGACTTGAGCAGAGTCACACACTCAATAAGTAGGAGAGGGAGAATTGGAATCCTTGTCTCCCTGACCCTGAATACAGCACAATCTATTAAGTCATGATTCCTCTGTCTTTAGGGGATATGAACCAGGCCTGTGGTTTAATTGACTTGGGAAAACTCCCAGATGAGGAAACTCCCTCCACTAATGCAGGGCAGGCATTATCTCTGTACCTTAGACAACTGCTGAGAAGAGTAGTGTCACAGTCAAATGGAAATGGATCCTGCTGGGCCACAAATCAACTTGGAAAACCACAAATAAACATTATCTATGGTGTAGTCTATTTTGTAAACATTTCCCAATTACATTTTGATCTTGTTCTGTCACACTGGGGAGTTTTTGCACCACATGAGGGCCAGTGAGTTTGATACCTCTGGCCATAGGCATATAGACAACACATACATATTTAGGTAGATAAATAGACAGAGAGATATACACATGTAGTAAAACCACACTGAAGTTGGAGTCAAAGAAGATGAGTTCAAGCCCTACCCCCAACACTAGCTAACTGTGAGCTCTGGGTAGCTGTTTGAGGAATCAGTTTCCTCATCTACAAAATAGGGATGAAAATGCCTACCACTTTAGCTGCACAGGTTTCTTGTGAAGAACAAATAATGAAAATATGCATAATAAAGTGCTTGCAAAAATTGAAGTGCTATAAAATTTCAGAAATTATGTTCATTTTCTCAGATGAGGAAACTGATGTTCAGGAAACACTGAATGGCAGAACCAAGATTTGGAACCCAGTGCTCTTAAATCCAAGTTAATTCAGTTTGATTCAGTTTAACATTTGTTAAGCTCAACAATAGAAGGAAAGGAGGGAGGAGGGGGGAAGGAAAGAAGGCAACAAGGGAGGATGTAAGTATTTATTAAATACCTACTATGTGCCAGGGACTGTACTGAGCATTTCACAAATATTTCATTTTGGACATCACAACCCTGGGATGTAGATGCTATTATTATCCTCATTTTACTGTTAAGGAAACTGAGGCAGATGGAGGTTAAGAGAATTACCAAATGTCAGACAGAAAGGTCTATATAGGATGTTCACCTTGCCTCTCCTGAGGGGAGGAATGGGGGGATTAATTTTAATATGTGCTTCAGAGTATCCCAGCACACTAAGAACACCAGCATAGGCACACCCATGGTCTCCATCATAGAGGAAGTATGGTGCTAGGTATTGAAGATGAAAGGCAAAGATGAAACATAAACAGCCCCTGCCCTCAAGGAGCTCCCATTCTATTGGGGGTGGGGATAAATATAAGCAAATATAAAAATATACCAAGTAAATATAAATAATATACAAAGATGCGAAAATACAAAGTATCTATAAATTCCTACAAAGTTAATGCCTGAAAATAGAAGGTATCAATAACTAGAGGGATTGGGAAATGCCTTGTGTGGGAGCTGGGACCTAAACTGTTAAAGAAGAATAGGTATCATACAGGGGCTGGGGTGGCCAGAAGGAAAGAAATCATCCCACACTCCTGACTCAGATTTTGATGTCTACCTCCATCAGGCCTTCCACACAACTGCTATTAGGGGCTTTAGTCAGCTGAATTTTTATAGAATCTAAGGGTTGATTCAAAAAATTCAAGGGATATTTTTTCAACAAATGCTTAGGTGTTGCCACTGAAAATTAGGCATCCATAGATATGTGTGCTTCCTTCTACACAGAAGGCTTGGAATTCCATTACTGTTTGAGATAATGCCACCATAGCTACCATTCCTAATGGTACTTGTTGCTACAAAACAGATAGGGTGGGCTGTTGACTCTCCTGTCTCCCCATCTCTTCCAGAAGTACCATCTTGCAGATTTCTCAACGCTAGAAAAAACTCACTTTAAAATTTTATTTTCACCCAGATTTTCTACGCTAGCTTTTGAATTTTTTCCCAATCCTTCACTAAGCTTTTTCTCAGACCCTACTATATGCACAAGCCACTCTGCTACATGGTGAGGAGTCGAAGATTTTTTAAATGCATTTCATGTCCTTAATGGGCGGACAGTCTGAGTGGGAATAGAGACATAAAATATGTATATAAAATATCCAGATTAGCTTTAGTACAATGGGTTGAAAATGATAGAAGCCAAAGAGAGATCAAAGTACTCAAGGAACATTTTCAACTAGAAGAATGAACAAGATTACATAGAAGAAATATCTCTAGAGTTGGACCTTGAAAGAAGAAAAGAAAAATCCCAAGGGGCCCAAATGAAGAGGGACTGAATTTCAGCCAAGGGGGCTGACCTATACAAATGCAAAGTGAGAAATAGCAGGTTGACTTTGAGTAGTAACCAGTACCCAGTTTAGTTTGGTTTAGTTCAAAACTCTTCTGGTTTGAAGGAAGAGTGCATGATGGGGAGTAGAGTGGGAAAAAAAGGTGGAACAACAGGTTAATTTCCAGTTGGATTTCCTACCTGTTCCTAAATTCTCCGGGCATCTTATGCTACACAGCAGTGCCCTTGCTGGTGTTTTCAACACCTCTTAATTTAGTATCATTTGCAGATTTCATTAATTTATTGTTGACTGACTCCTGAAGGTTATTAATGAAGATATTAAATAAGACAGAAACCAGTGTCAGTCCCTGGGCACTTCAGCAGAATGTCTAATCAGGGAGCAAAGGCTGGAGTTTTGTTTTTGAAAGACACTTTCCGATATATTTAGACAAGAGTATATGTTGAAAACCACAAGCTGAGCAAAATAATGATGTCAGGGTAAGGATAGGACCAGTAATCAATGGATCTTCACATGGGTCTGAAAACTTCTGTAAACATGATATGAGTAATACAAATCCCCTTGTGTTCTTCTTCCTTCTGGGCCTTCCTCGGTTAGGGTGGGTAGCCCTATTCATAGAAGCATAGATCTTGAGTTGGAAGGGTCCTTGGAGTGCATCTAGTCCAACCTACTCAGGAAGAGACCTAGGCTTCTGAGTCATCCAGTCGTCAGAGGATGTAGTGACTCATCCAATCATCAGAGGCAGGGTTTGAACCCAATTGCTCTCTATCAAATGCCAATGCTCTTCCCACATTCCATGAGTTCCATGATGAATGGAGGGCATTTTGCAAGATTGAGGTCACTGCAAATTGGCAAACAATGACCCAGGTGAGCCCCACCTGAGTTCAGATGATTTTAGAGGCCTTAATCAACTATGATGTCTTCAAAGTTTGAAAGTGGAGTCAAAGGACTTTAAATATAAAATTATTGATGCCTTAGGATTTAGATAGGAAGTAATCACTATAGACATCTAGTCCAGTCCCCTCATTTTATTAATGAGGAAACAGAGACCCAGAGAAATGAAATAACTTGTCCAAGATTATGTAAGGGTAACCAAAAGAACTGAAGTCAAACCCAGGTCCTCTGAAGTCCAAATCCAATGTGTTTGCACTCATTAGGCTGTTGCTCATGCCAATATTGAATAAGCTGTCCCTTAGCCAGGTGAGAATAAATTTCATTAAAATGAAAATAAATAAATTTAAATATAATAAATATTATAAACTCTTGCCTTCTCAATAAGTGGCATGGACAGGGAGAGAGAAAATTTAGAAATCAATTTTTAAAATGAACATTGAAAATTGTTTTATGACACAGAGGCAGGCCCGGAAGGTGCGGCCAGCAGAGGCAGGCCCGGAAGGGGCCTGATCAACTCGGAGGGCAAGTCTTCCCACCAACCACGAGGTCCACTACCAGGCCTATCACCAAGGGGCTGGGACTGGAAAGAGCAAGGCAAGAAGCAAATACAGGGGCCCTGTCCTGGACAGCAAACACTCCTGGGGCTACCACTTCATAGCCCAGAAATTTTTTTAAAAAGCCCCTTTTAGGACCTCCAAAGACCAGGATGACAAAGTGAACCTCACTTGCTCCAAACCCCACCCCCCCCACCCTGAAAACATAGTAACTCTTACCCCAGGGCAAAACCCTCTACATTAAAGGCTTGGGATCCTAGAGGAAGGGCGTGGCTAGGACCCTGCTTCAAAATGGGTAGAAAGAAGACAACAAAGACAAAGACTCTGGAGTCCTACTATCCTCAGAGGGAGGAACCAAACTCAGAGGGAGACAATGTGGACTCCACACCCAAAGCTGAAACTTCAACAGGGAATGTGTCCCAAGCACAGAAGGCTCTCCTAGATGAGATCAAAAGGAATTTTCAAAATAAAATGAGAGAGATATAAGACAAAATTAATAATTCTATCAAAACCAAAATAGCAGAATTAGCAAAACATTATAATGAGGAAAACATCTCTCTAAAAAGAAAAGTGTATAATATGAAAAATGAGCTCCAAAAATTAACCAAGGAAAATGATTTGCTAAAAACTAGAATTAACCAAATGGAAAAAAATAACTCTATGAGGAACCAAGAATTAGTCAGACAAAACAACAAGAATAAAAAATTAGAAAAAGAGGTAAAATACCTCAAAGAAAAAATAACTGACCTGGAAAACAGATCCAGGAGAGATAATCTGAGAATCATAGGCCTACCAGAAAATTATGATGAAAAAAATGAGTCTGGACAACATTCTCCAAGAGCTCATTAAGGAAAACTGCCCTGAGATACTAGAACCTGAGGGTGAAATAGAAATCGAGAGAATCCACCGGACACCTGCTAAAAGAGATCCCAAACTGAAAAGTCCTCGAAATGTTGTGGCCAAACTCCAGAGCGACCAGATAAAAGAGAAAATACTTCAAGCAGCCAGAAAGAAACAATTCAGATATAGAGGGTCCACAGTGAGGATTGCACAGGACTTGGCAGCCTCTACACTGAAAGATCAGAGGCAATGGAATACAATTTTCTGGAAGACAAAAGACCTCGGGTTACAACCAAGGATCACATACCCAGCGAGAGTGAGCATATTCTTCCAGGCAAAGAGATGGTCATTCAATGATATAATAGAGTTCCAAACCTTCTTGATAAAAAAGCCAGTACCCAATGGAAAATTCAACCTCCAATTACGAGATGCAACTGTGACTTAGAAAGGTAAACAAGGAGAACACACACACACATGCACACACCCTGCTATTTGATAGCAGCAAACTGGTTATAGACAAGTAGAGGGTATGAGTATAAAATATACAAAATGACAATTTAAAAAAATCTTATTAAGGGCTAAAAAAGGGACTGTAATGGAAGAAAGGAAATGGATGAAGTGGAAAAGGGTAAATTATGCCACACATAGAGGCATAAAAACTGTATAGCAGAGGAAAAAAAGGGAGGGAGTTGGGAAGCATATGAGCTTTTCCCTCATTGGTTCTGGTAGGAATAACAAGAAAGGAATAACAACCAGTTAAGCATAGGACTCTATGGAGAAGAAACACAAAAATTATCATTTTAGAGGGAAAGAGGGGAGGGAGAGGAGCTTTGCATGAGATTTGTTCCTGTCACTCTTGGTGCAAAGAAGAAATAACATACTTCGTTAAGCATAAAAATTTCCCACAGGCAGTAGGAGGGGGAAAGGGTTATGAAAGGGGGGTGGGAGTGGTTTGTAGGGAGGGAAGAAGTAAGGGGAAAGGGGAGGAAAAGGGAGGGGGGCTGATAAGGGAGCACTGAGGGAGGCGGTGGTCAAAAGGAAAACTATTAAGGGAGGGAAGGGAGAAGAGAGGGAAAAGATGAACATTAACAGGGGCAGGAATAAGATGGAGGGAAAGAAACATAACAATCATAACTGTAAATGTGAATGGAATGAACTCTCCCATAAAACAGAGACGAATAGCAGAATGGATTAGAAATCATAAAACTACAATATGCTGTTTACAAGAAACACATCTGAAACAGAGGGATACACACAAGGTAAAGGTAAAAGGTTGGAGGAAAATATATCATGCCTCAGCTAAAGTAAAAAAAAGCAGGGGTAGCAATCCTTATCTCAGATAAAGCAAAAGCAAAAATTGACCTCATTAAAAGAGATAAGGAAGGAAACTATATCCTGTTAAAAGGCACCATTGAGAATGAAGCAATATCATTACTTAACATATATACACCAATTGGTGTAGCATCCAAATTCCTAAAGGAGAAGGTAAAGGAATTAGAGGAAGAAATAGATAGCAAAACTATACTAGGGGGAGACCTTAATCTTCCCCTCTCTGAACTTGATAAATCCAATCTCAAAATAAACAAGAAAGAAGTTAAGGAGGTGAACAGGATTTTAGAGAGGATAGGTATGATAGATCTCTGGAGAAAACTGAATGGGGATAAAAAGGAATATACTTTCTTCTCAGTGGTTCATGGCATATACTCAAAAAGTGACCACATTCTAGGGCATAAAAACCTCACAATTCTATGCAGTAAGGCAGAAATATTAAATGCATTCTTCTCAGATCATGATGCAATAAAAATTATATGCAATAAAGGGCCAGGGAAAGAAAGACTAAAAACTAATTGGAAATTAAACAATTTAATCCTAAAGAATGAGTGGGTCAAACAAGAAATTATAGAAACAATCAGTAATTTCATTCAAGGGAATGATAATAATGAGACAACATGCCAAAATTTGTGAGATACATTAAAGGCAGTTCTTAGGAGAAATTTTATATCCCTGAGTGCATACATGATTAAATTGGAGAAAAGGGAGTTCAACAAATTGGGCATGCAATTAAAAAACCTAGAAAAAGAACAAATTCAAAATCCCCAATTAAATACTAAATTAGAAATATTGAAAACCAAAGGAGAGATTAATAAAATTGAAATTAAGAAAACTATTGAATTAATAAATAAAACCAAGAGCTGGTTTTATGAAAAAACCAACAAAATTGATAAACCTTAGTCAATATGATAAAAAAAAGAAAGAAGAAAACCAAATTATGAGTATCGAAAATTAAAAAGGTAAATCTACCTCCAATGAAGAGGAAATCAAAACAATAATTAGGAATTATTTTTCCCAATTGTATGCACATAAATT
Organism: Petaurus breviceps papuanus; assembly: GCF_028583685.1. Lineage (NCBI taxonomy): Eukaryota > Metazoa > Chordata > Mammalia > Diprotodontia > Petauridae > Petaurus > Petaurus breviceps. The sequence continues at coordinate 17,883,287 of NW_027185889.1, read as the reverse complement.
TGACAATCTTAGGGAAATGGATGAATATTTACAAACATATAAGTTGCCCAGATTAACTGAAGAGGAAGTAAATTACTTAAATTATCCCATCTCAGAAAAAGAAATTGAACAATTCATCAGTCAACTCCCTAGGAAAAAATCTCCAGGGCCAGACGGATTCACTAGTGAATTCTATCAAACATTTAAAGAACAATTGAATCCAATACTCTACAAACGATTTGGGGAAATTATTGAAGAAGGAGTCCTACCAAATTCTTTTTATGACACAAATATGGTACTGATACCTAAATCAGGAAGAGATAAAACAGAGAAAGAAAATTATAGACCAATCTCCCTCATGAATATGGATGCAAAAATTCTAAATAAAATACTAGCAAAAAGACTACAGCAACTTATCTCAAGAATAATATACTTTGATCAGGTAGGATTTATTCCAGGAATGCAAGGATGGTTTAATATTAGGAAAATCATCAGTATAATTGATCATACCAACAATAAAACTAGCAGAAACCACATGATCATCTCAATAGATGCAGAAAAGGCTTTTGACAAAATACAACATCCATTCCTATTAAAAACATTAGAAAGCATAGGAATAAATGGAGCCTTCCTTAAAATAACAGGTAGCATCTATTTAAAGCCATCAGCAAGTATTATATGTAACGGGGAGAAGCTAGAAGCATTTCCCATAATATCAGGGGCGAAACAAGGGTGTCCACTATCACCCCTCTTATTCAATCTGGTACTAGAAATGTTAGCAGTAGCAATTAGAGAAGAAAAAGAAATCAAAGGAATCAAATTAGGCAAAGAAGAGACCAAGCTATCACTCTTTGCAGATGATATGATGATATACTTAGAGAATCCTAGAGAATCAAGTAAAAAACTACTTGAGACAATAAATAAATTTGGCAAAGTTGCAGGATATAAAATAAACCCACATAAATCCTCCACATTCCTATATATTTCCAGTGAAATTCAACAGCAAGAGATAGAAAGAGAAATCCCATTTAAAGTTACTATAGACATCATAAAATACTTGGGAATCTACCTGCCAAAACAAACCTAGCACCTATATGACCACAACTACAAAACACTTTTCACACAAATAAAGTCAGGTCTAACTAATTGGAAAAATATCAATTGCTCGTGGCTGGGTTGAGCTAATATAATAAAAATGACAATTTTACCTAAATTAAATTATATATTTAGTGCCATACCAATTAATTTACAAAAAAACTACTTTATAGAGCTAGAAAAAATAGTAACAAAATTCATTTGGAAGAATAAATGGTCCAGAATATCAAGGGAATTAATGAAAAGAAATGCTAGGGAAGGTGGACTAGCTGTACCAGATTTCAATCTGTATTATAAAGCAGCAGTCATCAAAACTACTTGGTACTGCCTGAGGAATAGAGGAGTGGATCAATAGATTAGGCACATGAGATTCAGAAGTCAATGACTACAGTAATCTATTGTTTGATAAACCCCCAGACCTTGGTTTTGGAGATAATAACTCCCTATTTGACAAAAACTGCTGGGAAAACTGGAATATAGTATGGCAGAAACTGGGCATAGACCATTATCTAACACCATAAACCAAAATCAAGTCTAAATGGGTGCATGATCTAGGTGTAAAGGTTGATACTGTAAGCAGTCTCCTAAAACAAGGAATAGTTTACCTATCAGACTTGTGGAGAGCGAAAGACTTTATGACCAAACAAGAATTAGAGAACATAATAAAATATAAAATGGATAATTTTGACTACATGAAATTGAATAGCTTCTGTACAAACAAAGCCAATGTAACCAAGATTAAGAGGGAGGTGGGAAATTGGGAAAGAATCTTTACAACCTATGTCTCTGACAAAGGACTCATTTCTAAAATATACAGAGAATTGAGTCAAATTTATAAGAATACAAGTCATTCCCCAATTGATAAATGGTCAAAAGATATGAACAGGCCGTTTTCAGAGAAAGAAATTAAAGATATCTATAAGCACATGAATAAATGCTCTAATTCACTATTGATTAGAGAAATGCAAATCAAAACAACTCTGAGGTACCACATCTCACCAGTCAGATTGGCTAAGATGACAAAACAGGAAAATGACAAATGCTGGAGAGGATGTGGGCAAATTGGAACACTAATGCATTGCTGGTGGAGTTGTGAACTGATCCAGCCTTTCTGGAGAGCAATCTGGAATTATGCCCAAAGGGCTACAAATACTTTCTTACCCTTTGATCTAGCAATACCACTCCTAGGGTTATATCCCAAAGAGATCATAGAAATGGGAGAAAGACCCATATGTACAAAAATGTTTATAGCAGCTCTTTTTGTGGTAGCAAAGAATTGGAAATTAAGGGGGTGCCCATCAATTGGGGAATGGCTGAACAAGTTGTGGTATATGCATGTTATGGAATACTATTGTGCTATAAGAAACGAGAAGCAGACGGTCTTCATATTTACCTGGAGAGGTTTAAAGAACTGATGCTGAGTGAGAAGAGTAGAACCAGGAGAAATTTGTACACAATTACAGACACAACGTATGTGTGATGACAAACTTTGATAGACTGGACTCTTCTCAGCAATGCAGTGATATAAGTCAATCCCAAAAGACTCATGATGGAGAGAAATATGTGCATCCAGAGAAAGAACTAGAAAGAACTAAGTTTATATCCAGGTGGAAGCAAAATACTTGATCTTTTTCCTTCTCTTATTTGGTTTTATGTCCTCTTTACCATTTTTCATTCCATCTGATACAATCCGTCTTTATAACCTGACTAATGTATAATGTGAAAGTATTTACAGATCCTATACTTGACTATATGCCGCTATGGGGGGGAGGGGAGGGAGGGGGACAAAATGTGAAACTCAAGGAATTGTGGAATTGAATCCTGTAAACTAAAAGGAACAAACAAATTAATTTTTTAAAAAATTTAAAAAAAAGAAAATTGTTTTACTTGTAATTGGGTAAAACTATTAGAGAAGAAAAAATAATGTGAAAACAATTATAGATTATAAGCTATGCATCGTAGAAATTAAGTTTTATTCATATCCAATTCTCTTTCTGTCCTTATATGTAGAAATGTTTGCATTTGTTATCAAATCATATTTTTTTAAATTTTCAAAATAATAAACTCAATAGGACTCAAGAACTAAAAGGAAGGATAAATCTCACCTAGTCCAAGCTCCCAGTTTTACTAGCAAGGAATCACTAGCTTCACCTAAGGAGGTGAAATTACTTGTCTAAGGTCACACAGGTATATCTTTATGGTGCAGGGTTTATATCTGGGTCTCCTAGTTCTCACTTTGTTGCACTTTCCACTTAAACACAGATGTCTCCAAGTCATCCCAGCAGAGTTCTCATAGGGTGACTATTTAACAGCAACTTTTTAAAGAGTTCATTGTTTTCTTTATTCTGTATAGGATAATGATATCTATAACTTAAAGACCCAAAATCATACTTGTAACTTAGGCAAGAACCTCAGTGGTCAGGTATAAATTTCCAACTGGCTCAGTTCTGGAATATATACATAGTTTTAAGATGGATGAAAAGAGAGGGGGATAAGAAGCATCAGTCTTGAAGTCACAAAATCATAGGATTTTAGACTCCTAGATCTACTATTCCCAGAAGAGACCTCAGAGGCCCACCTCTGCCATTTTACAAATGAAGGAAACCAAAGCCCAGAGATGGTGAATAACCTATCCAAAGGTCAAAGGTCTGGTAAGCAGAGAGCCAACATTTAAACCAAATCAAGAACTCATTATATTATGTTCAAGTCACATTATCTTCAAAACCCAGCTCACTTATTAGTTTCATTAGCTATAGAACCCTGGACCTCAGTTTCCCCATCTTTAAAATGGGTAACCCAAGCTCTGATTGCTTAGCTTTCACATTATCTTACCTATACCCAGGCCTGCTATATCAAGTCTTAGTCATCACTAAGCTATACCGTGGCAGCCCACAGAACCCCCCTGACACTCCCACTTTTGTAATTCTTGTTTCCCCATACATGTTGTCTTACCTATTAGAAGGTAACTCTTTGGAGATAGGTGGAGCCAAGATGGTGGAGTAGAAGCACAACCTTCCCACAGCTCCGGCTTCCACCTTCCCCAATCCATGTAAAAAGGGGACTCTAAACAAACTTTGGAGATGCAGAACCCACAAAATGACACAGAAAAGCTAACCTCCCACTGAGGACAGCCCAGCAGGCCCGCAGCAATCCAGCGCAGCGCTCTGAGAGCCAAGCCCAGCACCATGCCAAGGCTTTAGCCCCAGGGTGGGCCTGACCAGCCACCAGCCAGCTGGAGGGACTCCAGATCAGTAGCAGCTGTGGCCATTTCCACATTTATCAACACGTAGATGCAAAGGACAAAGTGAGAGGTCAGTGCAGTCTGGACTTTGGGACCAGTAAGTGGAAGTGCATGGCCTTTGCCCCCAGGGTGAGAAGCCACTGAGACGCCAGCACAGCCAGCCAGTGCCATGTGGCAGCTTCAGCTCCTGGCCTGCAGAGTGTAGGGGGACCAAGCACCAGTCTGAGGGGTAATCGCTCTTGCTTTAACCTGCTTGGATCTGGATTGCAGTCTAGGATGGAGGTCCTGGCGTGTGTGTCCAGCTTGCCAGAGTGTGTGGAGACCTCAGAGAGGGCACCCATCTAATACCTCTGGCAGCTGAGAAAACCCCTGTGTTTGGGGTGAAAGCTCCCCTGTCTGGTGGCAGAGTCCTACTGTGGCAAAAAGCCCAGGGGTCAAGTGGCTGAGGGGTGACATGACCAGGCAAAGGAAACAAAGTAGACAGAAGGTTCCAACATTACACTCCTATTTTGGGGACAAAAAGGAGCAAAGCATGGAACAGGAGGAAAACAGTGAAGTCAGAACTCCTGCACCAAAAGCTTCAAAGGAAAATATAAGCTGGTTACAGGCCATAGAGGACCTTAAGAAGCAGATAAGAGAAGTGGAGGAAAAATTGGGAAGAGAAATGAGAACAATGCAAGAAAATTATGAAATGAGAGTCAACAGCCTGATTGAGGAAAATGATACCTTAAAAAACAGACTGACTCAAATGGCAAAAGAGGCTCAAAAAGGCAATGAGGAGAAGAATGCCTTAAAAAGCTGAATTTGCCAGATGGAAAAAGAATCTCAAAAGCTCACTGAGGAGAATCATTCCTTCAGAATTAGATTGGAGCAAATGGAAGCTAATGACTCTATGAGAAATCAAGATGCTTTTAAACAGATCCAAACAAATGAAAAAATAGAAGGCAATGTGAAATATCTCATGGGAAAAACCACTGACCTGGAAAATAGATACAGGAGAGATAATTTAAAAATTACTGGACTACCTGAAAGCCATGATCAAAGTAAGAACCTAGAAATCATCCCCCAGTAAGTTCCCAAAGAAAACTGCCCTGATGTTTTAGTAACAGAGGGCAAAATAGAGGTTGAAAAAATCCACCGATCATCTCCTGAAAAAGATCCCAAAAAGAAAACTCCTAGGAATATTATAGCCAGGTTCCAGAATTCCCAGATTAAGGAGAGAATATTACAAGCAGCCAGGAAGAAACAATTTGAATATTGTGGAAACACAATCAGGATAACCCAGGATCTGGCAGCTTCTACACTGAGGTCAAAGGAGCTGGGATTAAAACCAAGAGTCACCTACCCAGCAAAACTGAGTATCATGTGTCAGGGGAAAATATGGTCATTCAGTGGAATAGAGGACTTTCAAGCATTCTTGCTGAAAAAACCAGAGTTGAACAGAAAATCTGACATTCAGATACAAGAAGCAAGAGAAGCATGAGAAGGTAAACAGGGAAAAGAAATCATAAGGAACTTATCAAAGTTGAACTATTAACATTCCTACATGGAAAAACAATAATTGTAACTTAGGAAACTTTTCTCAGTAATTGAAGGGAATAGAAATATATATGTCTATATATGAGGGGATATGGGCATATGAATACATATGTGAATGTGTATATATGTTTACAGGTATACATAGAAAGAGGGCACGGGATCAATTTAACAGGAAGGGATGGTACTCAAAAGGTGAAATTAAGAGATGAGAGAGGAGTAGAATGAGAGGAGATGGGGAAAGACAGATTGGGGGTAAACTATCTCATACAGAAGAGGCAAGGGAAAATTTGGTTACAATGGAGGGGAAGAATAGGAAGGCAAAAGGGAATGGGTCAACCTTATTCCCATTGAATTTGGCTTGAGGAGGAAATGAAATACACACTAAATAGGCTATCTCATCCTCCAGGAGAGTAGGGGAGGAAGGGGATGAGAGGGGGGATGATGGAAGGGAGGGCAGGCTGGGGGGGAGGGAAGTTGGAAGCACCCACTTTTGAAAAGGGATGGGATCAAAGTAAAGAATAGAACAAGTGGGAGGTGGGTTAGGAGGGTGGGAAATATGGTAAGTCTTTTACAATATATCTACTATGTTATTGTTTTGCAGTAGCCACACATGTACAACCTATACTGAACTGCTTATCTTCCCAGTAAGAGTGGGTGACAAGGAAGGAAGGGAATGAATCTGGAATTCAAAGTTTTAAAATCAAATGTTTACATATATATACTATTATTAATACTATTTCACATGTAATTGGGAAATAAGATATACAGGCACTGGGGCATAGAGATCCACCATGCCCTACTGGAAAAGTTGAAGGGGGTATGGGAGAAGATAGGGGAGAGAGCAGATTGGAGGAGGGGATATCCTGTGGGACTGCTATTTTGGGGGGGGGGGGGGGGGGGGAAAAACGGGGAGAAAATTTTCAACTCAAAATCTGGCAGAAATGGAGGATGTAAACCAGAAGTTAATAAAGCATTTGGAAAAAAACAAACTATATTACAAAGTGGTATATGAAAATAATCTGGTGTTGGAATAGATTAGGTAATACAATACACAGAAGTAAATGGTCATAGCAATCTACTGTTTGATAAACCCAAACTTGGAACAAGAACTTTGGAACAAGAACTAACTATTTGACGAAATTCCTAGGAAAATCAGAAAACACTTTAGCAGAAACTAGGTAAAGATCCTCTTTAAAAAGATCAAACTAGATAAAGACTATCTTATATCATATATCTTCGAGATAAGGTCAAAATGGGTACATGATTTATAAGTAACAGGTGATGTCATAAGCAAACTAGGGGAGCATGAAAATTTTTACCCACCAGATCTATGGAGCAGGGAAGATTTGTGACCTAAAAAGAGATAATAAGCATCATGGGATATAAAATGGACAATTTTGATTACATTAATTGTACCAAATTTTATGCAAACAAAACCAATGCAACTAAGATTACAAGGAAAACAGAAAACTGGGGGAAAATTTTAAAGCGTCTCCAATAAAAGCCTCATTTCTCAAATGGATAGAGAATTGAATCAAATGTATAAGTATAAAAGTCATTTCCCAGTTAATAAATGTTCAAAGGATATTAAAGGCAGTTTTCTGAGTTTCAGAAGAAATCAAAGCTATCTATAGTCATATAGGAAAATGCTCTAAATCACCATTGAATGAAGAAAGTAAAATTAAAATAACTCCAAGGGAGAGCCTCATACCTAACAGATTGTCTAATATGACAGGAAAAGAAAATGACAAATATCGGAGGAGATTTGGGAAAATTGGGACATTGAAGCACTGTTGGTTGTGGTGTGAACTTATCTAACTATTCTAGACAACAATTTAAAGCTATACCTGAAAGGCTCTAAAACTATACATACCCTTTGACCCAGCAATATCACTACTAGGTCTATATGCCAAAGAGATCAAATAAAAAGAAAAAGGATCTCTACATACAAAAATATTTATAGCAGCTCTTTTTGTGGTGGCAAAGAATTGGAAAGTGAGGGAATGCCCATCAATCGGGGAAAAACTGAACAAATTAAGGTACATGATTCTAATGGAATGCTATTGCACTATAAGTGATGATGAGAAGGATGGTTTCAGAAAAACCTTGGAAGACTCATATGAACTGATGAAAAGTGAAGTGAGGAAAACTAGAAGAACATTGTTCACAATAACAGCAGTACTATACAATGACCAACTGTGAATGACTTAGTTATTCTCAGCAATGCAATGATCCAAGACAAATTCAAAGGACTTGGGATAAAAAAAAAAGTATCCACCTCCAGAGAAAGAAGTCACTAGGTGCAGAGTGAAGCATACTTTTTTTTAAAACTTTTTTTGGTATTTTCTTTTCTAACATGGTTAATATGGAAATGTTTTGTATGACTATATATTTATAATCTATATCAAACTGCTTGTCTTATCAAAGAGTAGGGAGTGGAGAGAGGGAGAGAGAGAATTTGGAAGTCAAAATTTCAAAAAAATGTCAAAAATTGTTTTAACAGAGGCGTCCAGGTAGCACAGCGAGTAAGAGCACCAGCTCCAGTGTCGGGATAACCTGGGGATTGAATCCCAGGCTCAGACACTTAGCACCCACCCAGAAACAGCTGGCCTTGTAACCTTGAGCAAGTTGCTTAACCCCAATTGCTTAGGGGCAGCCAGGTGGCTCAGCAAGTAAGAGCACCAGCCCCAGTGTCGGGATGATCTGGGGATCAAATCTGGGCTCAGATACTCAGCACCACACCCAGAAATAACTGGCTGTGTAACCTTGAGCAAGTTACTTAACCCTGATTACTTAAAAAAAAAATTGTTTTAACGTGATTGAGAAAAAATTAAAATAAGAGGAAAAAATTATAAAGAGACATTAAAGTTCTAATCTCTCCTTTTACAAATGAGGAAACTGAGGTTGGAGAGGTGACGTGAATTACCTGAAGTCACATACAGAATAAGTGCCAGACTCAGTATTGTAACCCACTTATTGTGACTCAAAATCTATGACATTTTCCACTGAACTATGCTACCTCCATAAAATCCCTGAGACTTTGCTCAGCTGTCGGATTCTGTGAATTTATCATTCTATAGTTTTTATTCTCAGGCTTTAGGAACTAAGAACAGGGCCTCTGAGTAACTGTGCCATGTACCACTTCATGTCTCCAATTCCTTGGCACTAACTCCACCAAGGATCACGATATTAGATTGAATGTAAACATTATTGATCACAGAATCTGAGTGGAGAGGGACTTCAAAGTTCACCTACTTCAAAAATACCTTCTACCACAACTTTGACAAGTTTGCATCCAGTTTTTGCTTAGAGATCTTGAGAGGAGGCGAACCTGCTCATTGTTCAGGCATTTCAGTAATGTCCAACACTCTGTGAACCCATTCGGGGTTTTCTTAGTGAAGATACTGGAGTGGTTTGCCATTGCCTACTCCAGATCATTTTGCAGATGTGGAAACTGAGGCAAACAGGGTCAAGTGACTTGCCCAGGGTCACATAGCTAGCATCTGAGGCCAGATTTGAAGTTGGGTCTTCCTCACTCCAGGTCTTACATTCTATCCACTGTGCCCTGACCCCGCTAATTCATCCCTGCTACACTTGAGGAGAAATCCATTAGGAGAATTTCCCCCACCTCAAACCTAAGTCTTTCTCCTTGAAACTTCTACCCATTGCCTTTCCTTACAGTGGGTATAGGAATGATGCTGAATTGAATATGAGTAATTTCCCACAGATAATATGAGATGTAATCCTGACGGGCTCAAGAACTGGTCAGTCAAAGGACGAGGGAGTAGTACCTCATTGTGCTTCTGGAAAGGCAACAAAAACTGGTTGATCTGCCCATAGATAGTGGATTTGGAGCATCTGAGACTAATATTCTGTCATCTTTTGTTTGGCTTTGCTCAAGACATGGAGGTAATACACACGGGCTACACAGAAATACAGGCTGATTCTAATGTGGTCTTTCTCAGGGAAAGAAAGAAAATACAAAACGTCTTCCTCTTCTCCCTCCCCCACCTCTCTCTGCTCCCTCAATATTTATTTTTGATCATAGGCTTCAGTCTCCTTATCTATAAAATGATGGCTTTAGACTAGGTGATGTCTTCCCCGGCTCTAAATCTTTGATCCTTTGTGCCTATCTTTCCATCTTTAGCGGTAATTGACTCCTCCCCACAGATTGTCAATAACAATGCTTGGTGAAGGGCCTCCTCACCAATGAGACAGGAAAAGAGAAGGTCAAAGCTTTGGGGTTGGAAAGCTAGTTAATTCTCCTAGATTCTATTATCCCAGAGAGAAACATTCAAGTCTGCAACTTGTCTCTGGTTGGGATAGAAGAGAATAATGGAATCTTACGGCTAGAAAGGGCCTCAGAGATCAACTAATCCAACAAGATGAATAAGCTTTTCTTTTATCCTACCAATAGACCTGCAAAATCTGATGAACACAGGACTTTTGAGTTATAGATAGGCTGATGAATTGAGACATCCATGGCTGGGCAAAGAAACTCCAGAGTTTCTTGGCACGTGGAAAAATAACTTATTTCATAAACAAAGTCAATTTAATTTGAGCAGCTTCTATCACTTCTATGAATATACTGATATATCACTGTGGGAAGGAAACAAAAAGGGGGCGAACTTTTATTCTGTTTCACTTTGAGACTTTAAACATGTTGGAGGTGTTGAAATCCCCTACAGGTTATTTTTTTTTTATCATTTTTATACTAATTATCTTCCACTCTAGATCTAGAAGGTAATGTAAGAACTCAGGAAATTCTACAAAATTGTTTCTCTTACCTATCTTATCTTATCTTATCTTACAAAGTCTTAAGACTTTGCCTCAGAGTTGAGCACAGTGGAAGAACATTGGCTTTGAAGTCTGCCCCGGAATCAAGTTCCACCTGGGATCCATATGGCTTCTATAACCCTGGGCCAGTCAACCTACCTCTCTGTGCTTTAGTATCCTCATCTCAAAATGAGGAGGTTAAACTAGATGACCCCTAAGGTCCCTCCCAGCTCTAAATCCAGGATCCTAATGATACTGGTTGCTGATTTACTTAATCACCAGTAAGGAGGTTGTATATTTAGAAAAACTGGAATGAAGCAGCTAGATGCCACAGTAGATAGAGTAACCAGCCTACAATCAGAAGGATCGAGTTTACATCTGGTCTTAGACAATTATTAGCTATATGACCCTGAGGGGAGGAAGGGAGGGAGACAAAGAAGAAAGGGAGAAGGGAGGAAGTAAGATTGGAAAGAAGAAAGGGAGAAGGGAGGAAGTAAGATTGGAAAGAGACTTAAATTTCACCTGAATAACCATCTGAATTAGAATTATAGATAGGTTAGAAGAGAACTCAGAATCCATCTCCTCCAACCCCTTCATTTTACAGGTGATAAGACTAAGTAAGCTTCAAAGAGGTGATTTCCCCAGGTAACCCAGCTGATAATTAGCAAAATCAGAACTTGAATCCAGATCTTCTGACTATAGAAATGGAGCTCTATTAACCCTTTTATTCGTCCTTTGCAGACAAAGTTGTCCCAATGCCCTGTTTTCATCAACAATGAATCTTGCATGGGTCAAGATGTCTTTTCACAAGACTTAGAGTCAGCTTGGGGCAGCTAGGTGGTGTGGTGGCAAGAGCACTGTGGTTGGAATCAGGAAGACAATTAGAAGGGAAAAGGACCTGCCTATACAAAAATATTTATAGCAACTCTTTATGTGGTGGCTAAGAATTGGAAATCAAGGGGGTGCCCATCAAGCAGGGAATGGCTGAACAAGCGTGGTATATGCTTGTGATGGAATATGATCGTGCTATAAGAAATGAGGAGCAGGATGATTTCAGAAAAACCTGGACTTCGATGAACTGATGAAAGTGAAATCAGCAGAACCAGGCAAACATTGTACATAGTAACAGTAATACAGTACAACAAAGAAATGTGAATGTGAATGACTTAGTTATTCTCAGCAATAAATGATCCAAGACAATCCCAAAGGACTCATACTCACCTCCAGAGAAAGAACTGATATTGTCTGAATATAGACTGAAGCATACTGGATTTTGCTTACTTACTTTTTTTTTTCTTTGCTTTTGGTTTGAGTTTTCTTATACAAAATGACTAATATGAAAATATCATGATTGCACATGTATAACCTATACTGGATTTCTTACCATGGCAGTAGGGAGAAAGGAAGAGATACATTTTGGAACTCAGAACATTTTTTTTTTAATATTAAAAAAACACTTTTAACATGTAATTGCAGAGGAAGAAAATATTATTTTAAAAAAGAGAGACCATTAGTAACTTTGAAGAGAGTAGTTTCAATTAAGTAAGAAGGCTGGAAACCAAATACAAGAATTTGAGAGGTCAGAGGACAAAAAAAATAGAGGTAAGAAAAGTTGGCCTCTTTTTCAAGGAGTATGGTTATGAAAGGGAAGAAAGGGCTTTAATGGGAGTAAGATAAAAATTATTGTTGTTTGTTTTTTGTTTTGTTTGTTTTTTAGGATGGGGAAAATGTGATTATGTTTGGAGGCAGCAGGGAAAAAACAAGTAAATAAAGATTGAGAATTGAAGACTAAGGAGGATTGATTTTGAGGTGGAAATTTCCAGAAGAAATGACAGGGGGATAGGAGCAAATGCACAAGTAGAAGGGTTGGCCTTTGGAAGAAAAAGACCATGTGTTAATAAGACTGGAGCAGAGGAGAGGGAGATGGAGGATTTCCTCAAGAGATTCTGAGTTATAGAGAAGGGGATAAAAGGGAACTCAAGAAGAATGGCCTCTATTTTCTCAGTAAAGGCAGGGCCATCTGCTCTGCTGAACAAGAAAGAGGCAGGGGAACTGCGGGAGGTTTGAAAAAGGAAGAAATGATTTGGGAACACTGACTGTGAGGGGCTAGTCAATTAAGGAATAGTAGAAAGATCATCCTTAAGTGGTGACAGTTTAGTTAGAGATTAGTTACCACAAATTGGTAACTGAAGCCATTAGCAAAGTGGTGGGATTTCCTCCAGGAATGTTCAGCAGTCCCTGAGGAGAGGGAAGGGCACGTTGGGGCTGCTAATCCAGAGATGACATTTCAAAAGTGTTGAGTTGCCACAGGACGACGGGCCAGGGAATGTAAACATGGTAGAGCATGCAGTTGACTTGGTTTAACTATAACATCAACTGAGAAAGTTGTAAAATGGAGGCAGGGTAAGGGTGAGGGTCATTGAAAGCAACAAAGGATAGAAGGCCTTGAGCTCACAGTAAGGACAAAGAACAAGTGTGAGAGGAACAAAACATAGGGAGAGATGGAATGATAAATAGCTATGATAAGATAAAGTGACTTTAGAATTCTTGACCATGGGGGTGGAATGCTTGTGGAGAAGAGTGAGATGGTGATATTAAGAGCTGATATTCATTTGGTACTTGGTTTTCTAGAGACCAAGTGTGTGACCATTCTTATACATAGCTAAAGTAGGGTGAAAATATAGGTCATGAGAGATGAGAAGGCTAATGAACTGGAAGACCAAGGTTTTTGGATGGAGGAACATCAACATATATATTAAATTCCCTAAATATAATATCAGAGGTTGGAATGTTGAGGAAAATACATAGGTTATTAAATCCTTAAGGAAGGATAGAGAATGACCTGGGGGTTGGTACATAACTACCAGCTGGGTCCAAATCAGGCAATAAGTATGGCTGGAGTGAACCACAAAAGAAGAGAGTTTCCTAAATGATAAAGGCAAAATTGGGGTCAGACAATGGCAGTGAAATGAAGGAATATACATCTTTCTTCTCCTGGTCCAGTGCGTTGGGGTTGTGCAAGGAAATACATACAACACTAGAGAAGATGGCCAGGGCTGCAGTGTCTTCTGGGAAATGATAGGAGTCAGGTCCTCCCAAGTGTCAAAATACAAAATGAGTATAAGACACAAGAGTCAAGATAAAAGGGAGTTTGTTAACAGTGGAAGGGGGATTTTAGTGGAGGCACAAAGGAAGGGTAGGGCAGACCTGTATGGAAGACTTGGCAGGAATAAGGCTGAGGTTGAGGCAGGGATGAGAATATAATCTTGGATATCAGGCCTCTCACCCACCAAGGAGAAATGCATGCCAAGGATTAAGTCTATAAGCCTGAGGATATTCCACAAACAAAAGGTGGGCTAGATCATAAAGGTATGTATTGTTTTTCTCACTTTGTCCTGAGAGAGACTAAAATGCTCTGAAAGCCATTTCCATAAATCCTGGGAATCTTAGTTCTGAACAATGTTCATTTCTCCCCACTCTGAAAGAAATATGCTTGCTGGAGTTTTGTACATATACACAGCAAGCTGGATGAGGGGAGTTTTCTTTAAGCTCTAATTCCTGATTTGTTTCATATATACTATGGTTGATCATAACTTTCTCTGTGACTCACATTTTTATTAATTACATGGGGGAAGGGGACAAAGGTGACTGCAATGGAGGAATCCTGGGAATAATGCATAGAAATAGAGAAGATACACCTCTGTCTGTCTGTCAGGGTGACAGCCCTGACTGACGGCTGAGACAAAGTAAGAATCTTACGATGTTGGTGTTATTAATAACCCTTATAGGCTCACCAAGTAGCAGAGACAGGTGAACCCCATGACTTAGGACCAGTCATCCCTAGGCTATGTAGTCATAATCAGAATGACTCAGATAGCTTAAAGTGGTGGATATTTCCATTAAGTTTTTCCATCCCCCAGGGTAAAGGTAAAGCAGAGGTATATATACACCAAGGTAAGGTCACACCTCCAGGGCCCTCCAAGGAGGAAGAGAAAGGTGTGCTCTTAGAAGAATCTGATTTGTCCATCTTTTACAAAAGGTCCTTCTGATTATTAGCATTGCTACCTCCCATTCCCCATGCCACACAATTAGGTGGCACAGGGGATAGAACACCAAGAGTTCGTGGGAGGGTTTGGATCCAGTTTCCTTGACTTTGAAGTCCTGTGTTCCTTCTACTGCTTCATATCACCATTTTGAGCAGCACTGAAATTGAAGAGGAAGTAAAATGGCAGATGTAGCAAGTTGGGCTAAAAAGACATGCTTTGAGCCAGAATGACCTGAATTCAAATCCAGCCTCAGACACTTAGTAGCTGTGTGACCCTGGGCAATTCACTTAACCCTGTTTGCCTCAGTTTCCTCATCTGTAAAATGAGCTGGAAAAATGGCAAACTACTTCAGTATCTTTGCTGAGAAAACTCTAAATGGGGTCAACCCAGAGTCAGATTTGACAATTAACAACAAAAACATAGCCCCCACACACATACATTTATTTATATCTGCTTTGTGCTTGTATCTATTTATCTGTATACGTGTCAGGGACAGCTAGGTAGCACAGTAGATATGGTGCTGGGCCTGGAGCTCATGGACTTGGCCTCAGGCACTTACTAGCTAGGTGACTCTGGGTAAAGCAAGCACTGTCTGCCTCAATTTCCTCATATGTTAGATAGAGATAATAGCATCTACATCCCAGGACTGTTGTGAGGATCATCTGAAATGATATTTGCAAAGTGTTCAGCATACTGCCTGGCACAAAGTGAGTGCTATAAAAATGGTTATCTGTTGTTGGTTCCTGTCACCGATGGCACTGTGGACATCATTTTTCCAATAGGATACAAGTGTAATGGGAATGTAAATTTTAAAGATCTTCCCTGCCCCTAGGCTAAAGTGCACCTGGAGCCTGGGGTGGGAGGCTTGTTTTTCAGTAGATACTTTTTGATTGGCCAGTGGGTCAATAAGGTTGTTACATTCTCTGAGCCAGGAGAAGGCTATATAAGCCCTGATGTGTAGCTTTGTTTTGGTGCTCACTTTGAGAAGCGTTATGTGATTTGATCTGGATTCTGGGAAGCCGTTTTCCAGAGCCCCCAAGCTTTGAAACCCAGATGTTGAAACCCAGATGTTGATTGGGTATGGATGTAATGGTTGGACAGTTTGAAATCTGTCTACTTGATATGTTTCTGTCTTGATAATTCTGTCTGTATATTCTGAAGTTCGGGGTGCTGACCTCTTTCCCCTGAACTAGGTAAATGATACATGTTTGACTAATTAAAGTAAGCTTGTTAACCCATTTTGAGTTGCTTTCCTGTATCAAAGCAGATCCAAGAACCTGTGTTGGCAGCAACCCTGAGGACACCTTGGGGTGCTTGCTGCTACAACAAGCTCCTTGAGAGCAAAGGATTTTTCTTTTCTGTCCTGGTCTCCCTGGCATCAACCAAAGAACATGGAACATTAAAGACCCCTAAAAGAAGCTGGTTGAATGGACTTGAATTGAATCAATAAAAGGAACGACCTTTTCCTTCCATATAGAAGGCAATATGGAAAGGCATCATTAGAGAACCCTCTGGGTTCCTGAAAATTATATTTCTCAGAGACATGATTGCATATATCTTTTGAGCAACATCTTCTTCTGAACAGTGCTGTTTTTAAGAAGCTGGCCATGTTCTGGAGACTTTGGGATGGCATGAACACAACTGGGTAGATTTTTTTTGATTGGCAAAGGGGCAATTATTTTCCATCTTAATTTATGTTTAGTTTATACCTACACATGAGAAGTAGACTGCACATTTTTTCATAATGCACATCATTTTTTGATTTACCATCACATGATGGAGACTCTTGCTTAATTTCTTTCTTTTTTTTTTGGTGAATTGTACTCAGTTATTATGGCTACAGGCACTATACAAATCACCCCATAAATTGCTTTCATAACTGAAACTCCTGGGGGGATTCAGCAAAGGTAGTCAGAATGTAATTATCCAGCTGGAAGTTGGCCAAGACTCTAGAAATGAAATCTGGACACTTGTAAAAGAGGCCATTGGACTGTTTATCATCTTGATTTGTTAGTGATTTGGTCCTATGAAAGTCATTCAGGGCTCCCTAAATAATAGCGGGACATCACCCCAACAGGAAGAGCACCTTCTCCAGAAGCCTCTATTGCGGGTAGATTTCCCTGGATGAGAATACAGCAACATGGGACTTAAAGACATTCAAGACTGGAAGCTGAAGCAGGATCTTTCTCTGAATTTACCCAGAATTTTTCCTTCAGTTATTCTATCCCTTACATGTCATAAGGAGAATAGGGTCATTGTCTTAGATCCCAGGGGCACCTTAGAAACCATCAAGTCCAAAGCCCTCCTCCCCCATTATACAGATGAGGAAACTGAGGCACAAAGAGGTTAACAGACTTGCCTGAAAGTTACAAAACTAGAAAGTGTTTCAGGCAGGAATTGAACCCAGGTCATTCTGGCTCAAAGCATGCCTTTTTAGCCCAACTTGCTACATCTGCCATCTTACTTCCTCTTCAATTTCAGTGCTGCTCAAAATGGTGATATGATACAGTAGAAGGAACACAGGACTTTAAAGTCAAGGAAACTGGATCCAAACCCTTCCACCAACTCTTACTAGCTATGTTACCCTGAGCAAACCCCTGCAACTTTCAGAGTCTTAGTTTACTCATCAGTAAAATGAAAATAACATTTGTGCTATCTAGTCACAAAAATCACTCAAAAACATTAGTGTTACATAAATGTAAGTTGTTAGTGTTATTTGGTGGCATGACGGGACAGGCAGGGGGAAATGGACCTGTGATTTTGTCAGTTTAGCTAAGCTCCTGCTGAGAAATTTCTCTACAATTCAGTAACTGGATAACTACTTGTTGGGTTTTCACAGATATAGCATTTCAGATAGCATTTGGACCTCATGAACACTTAGTGCCTTCCAACTCTAGAGTCTATGATTCTGAGATACTCCTACTCTGGCTGAAGCCATGGCTTTCCCACACTGAATTAAGAAGTCAGAAGCACGCCTTTAGCAAGGCTTTCTTGTCAGGAGTCTCTTTGAAGACAGCAAATAAGGTTCTGGGCCATGATATTATGTATTAGCATGGTTCAATAGGTTCTGATTCTTCTTTTGCGCCCTCTGTCAGGGGTCTGGCCCATGGCAACAAGAGCCATTTAGGGTTCATTGTGTTATCCCTCCTCACACATTCATCTTCTGCATGTCCCCCATTACTGGAAAGCACTCCTCGGTCCCCCCCTCCTCCCAACCCCCTGCAACTCTATACCTACTCATTCCTCTGGCTTCCTTTTGAGTCCTGACTAAAAATCCCATCTTTTATAGGAAGCCTTTCCCAACCTCCCTTCATTCTAGGGCCTTCCTCTGTTAATTATTTCCTTTTTATCTTGTATATAGCTTGTTTTATATACATTTGTTTATAACTCATATCCCCCATTAGACTGTAAACTCTTTGAAGATAGGCACTTTTTGTCTATTTTTGGATCCTCAGTACTTAACACAGTGCCTGGTATATAGTTGATGATTTATGTTTATCAGTTGACTGATTTCTCTAAAAATCATCTGCTCCAGCCAAAATGTTCAAGTTACTATTCCTCAACCTAAACAAAGCAGACTCCCATTTCTGGAGCATTATGCCATGCTCTTTACCCAGAATGTCCTCTCCTTCCTCTCTGGCTGGGGCAGCTAGGAATGGTGGGTAGAGAACTGGACTTGAAGTCAGAAAGACCTAAATTTGAATCCTGCCTCAGACATTTTACTAGCTGTGTGTCTCTCTGAAGAACTTTGGAACTAAGTGCATGACATAGGAGACCCTGGCACAGGACCGCCAGCATGGCATGCCCTCATCAAAGAAGGTGCTGTGCTCTATGAGCAAAGCAGAATTGAAGTAGCTCAAAAGAAACAGGAGATACACAAATTTAGAGAATCCACCCCAAATGTTCTCTGTGCCCAACCTCTGGTAGAACATTCCAAGCTCATACTGGTCTGATGAGCCACAGTTTGACACACTGAAACTTGACCCCCACATAGTGATGCCATTCTGGTCCTCTTCAAAAACAAAGGACAACAACCAGTTTTGTGGCCCAGGACAAGTCACTTAACTGCTGATTGCTTTAATTTCCCAATCTGTAAAATTGGTATAATAATAGCACCTACCTCCCACAGTTGTTGTGAGAATCGAATTAAATAATATATGTGAAGAGTCTGACAAACCTTAAATGTACATGTCTATTTGTATGGCCATTATTATTGGTGTTGTTTTTTTATAATCCTACTCAACCTTTGAAGCCTAGTGGAGTCTCCTCCAACATAATGAAGCTGTTTTCTCTTGGGAAGGGATGAGAGTAAGCATTTACTAAGAACCTACTGATGGGGTGCTTGGGATGTATGTTTGTAACATCAGTTTGTAAAATCACACTTCACACACCGCCCCCCAGCTTCAGAGCATTAACTCTGCCCAGCAACAACTCATGGATTGTTTATCTCTGCTTGGAACAGTGACAGGCTACACCTGTGAATCTTTCACAAAAGTATCTATAAACATCCCAGCTTAGGTAACTATTATCTCCCCCTTGTATAGTGTCCCACTGCCCCCATGAATCCTTCAGTGCCCTATCTCTAGGTTGACTCCTTGGCTGCCTCCATGAATCCTTCAGGACCCTATCTCTGGGTTAACTCCTTACCCTATTATCCACACACTGAGTCTCCGTTAGCCTTGGTTCCCAGACATCGATCTTGTCAAACATGACACTGATAGGTGGCAGACTGGGCACTTCTCAGTCAGCCCTTGACCTCTAGCTGACTTAGTGATGTTTCAAGCCTAAAACCACACCTCCAGGTAGCCCCGCCTTGGGCTTTTTCCCAGTGAATTATGGGCAACAGCCTGCAGTTACATTAAAAGTATATGTTCCTTTAAACACTGGCCCCACCTTAACTCCTCCCTAATCCCACCCTTAATCACCTAGTTAGCATAATTGGCATGGGTTCTACTATGGATTATTCTATAAAAATCTTAATTCTACCCCCCTTAAGGTTGCAGGTCCCCTAATGGACTCTTGCCCGCTGTACAGCAGAACAATACACTTGCAGGTCCCCTAAGGACCCTTGCCTGCTGTAAAGCATACAATAAACTTTTACAACTCTGACTCCAAGTTGGCTTGGGCTGAGTTCTTTCCAGACTGAATCACACGTTTTCTGGTCTTAAGATAAAGATCAGAGTTCCTGCTGAACCTATTGTGAGCCATCCCTCATCACTACTATGTGCTGGGAATTATGCTGAGTTCTTCACAGATATGATCTGAATGGATAAGGAGATCTGTGCAGTAAGAATACAAATATAAGCCTCTCCACTTTATTGAGGAAGAAACAGAGTAACCTGTTCACAGTAACAGAGGACTGGCTTCAGTCACTCTTGAAAACCAACTATTATTACTGCTAGTGGTAGCTAAATATATGGAATTACATCTTTCATTTGTTCCCCATCACAACCCTGGGAGGTAGATGTTATTAATTATCTCCATCTTTGTAAAGAAAATGAGGTTGAAAGAGGTTAAAGGATTTGGCTAGGGTCCTCCCCCTCCTCCCCAGATGGAGGATGTGAAGTTTGGTTTTCCTGACTCCAATGTCAGGGCTCTAGGTACTCACCACCTAACAGTCTAAGACAGAAGACGTCTGTTTTGGTGGTGGGAAGAAGCCACATTAGAAGAAGGATCACCAAAGCATTCAATTTATAAGGCAAAGAATTAGGTGATTCTCATCAAGGTCAATTTATTCTTTGGGAACCTGACCAGTGATGACAGCAAGTGAAGAAGCAACCTTCAGATCAATTTCATCCACTGGGCAATAGTATCTGGCCAGTTCCAGGAAGGGGCCACATACCATATATCTGGAATAATCCATCATCCTTCCCTGGAGTGTCGCCATGAGGCAAAAGCAAATGAAATACTTTTCCCAATACAAAACATGATTTCAAAACAGGGCCATCAGACACAGCCAGAAGACCAAGGTTTCAAATGCCTGCTCCGTCGCTTAGACTCTTCTGTCTGGCTTTTGCCACCTTCCCCATCACTGGCTGACTGGCCATCATCCTCATGCCAAAACTAGAAGGCATTGTGGCTCAGTGGACAGAGTCATGGGTTCAAGCACCATTTCAAATCAATCAGTCTACAAATCTACATTAAGTACCTTCTAGGGGCTGGGAATAGTCAGTTAGGTGGCAAAGAGGATGGAGTGCTGGGCTTGGAGTCAAGAAGCCTTCTTTTCCTGAGTTTGTCCAGTCTCAGACACTTACTAGCAGTGAAGCCCCCGGGCAAATCATTTAACCCCGGTTGCCTCTTTGCCAAGGACACCTCAAATGGGGTCACAAACAGCTGGACGTGAATGAAAAATAACTCAAATCAAAAGATGCCTGGCACTGGGTTGGGCACTAGGGATACAAATATAAAGAATAGGATGATACCTATTTTAAATAAGAGTGCAATTTAATGGGGAAGACAATTTGTGTGTGTGTGTGTATACACACACATACATGTATTTATACACATGCATATAAATATACTCGTGAATAAACAAAAATAAATGTACATAATTATGTATGTGTATCATTAATATAAAGTTAGTAACATATTAATTTAAGTAAATTTAATTAGGTTAATAACATAAAGTTAAAAACATATACAAAATCATTAAACACAAGGGAGTTGGAGAGAAAGGTTACTAGCACATCAGGAGAATGAGGAAAAGCTTCAGGTGGGACATGGTATTTAGGCCTGATTTCAAAGGAAGAGAAATACTTTATGGAGTAGAGATAAAGAAGGGATGCATGCCAAGCATAAGAAAAACCCTACATACAGGTACAAAGATGACAAATGTCTGACACTTAACCTTTATTATTTGTGTGACCTCCCTGGGTCTCAGTTTCCTAGCCTGTAAAATAAGGAGGCTGGTCCCAATAGTCTTTGAGGTCCCTTCCAGCTCTCATGCTACATTCCATTAGATCCACTCATAACTAGAACTGCCCAAGAGTATCCCTTGGATGAGGCTTGAATCCTCATATTACAGTAAAGTGATAAACTCACAGAGAAATTTATTTAATTGAACTCAAAGTACTGAAGCCAATAAAACATAATAACAATAATTATACTAGTAATTATGTTTAGAGGAATCAAGGAGTAGTGGCTAGAAAGTTGACCTCAAAGTCAGGAACATCTGAGTTCAATGTCCACCTCTAAGATATGATAACCGTGTGACCCTAGGCAAGTCCCTTGAGCTTTAAAGGCAGTGGGCAATAAAAATGTCTATAAGTTACAGCAGGAATTGGTCTGCATTGGTAGATAGTTTCTCTATACTAATTACATCACAGATCCCATTAAAAAAATCTAAGTAATTATATATCATATGACAACCTTGGCAGCAGGTTTAACCCTCTAAAACTTTGTTTATAAAATGAAATAAAAGGCCACAAACAATAACATAAAGAATAATTTGGCAACTGAGAAACATTATTACAAAATGTACCTGTGGGGATAAAATAATTGAAGCACTAATTCGGCATAATTAGAGCAGTGATGAGTCAATCACATTTCAATGAAAGCAAATAGATTATTAAATATATTTTGTTGTTGATACTACTGCACCAAATTCCTTCTGGTTCTCTTGAGTCACCAGCTGGATTTATCAGTCAATTATTTTCAGGGCAGCCAGAGACTGACATTGTAACAAAGACACAATTTAGAGGCCATTGGAAACTTCCGGGAAAAGCACTTTCCTGTATATGACTTATTTGTACATGTTTGTTTGTTGTCTCCCCCCCTAGAGTGTGAGCTCCCTGAGGGTAGGAACTGGCTTTTTCCTCTTTTTATATTCCCAGCACTGAACATGGTGTTTGCTTTAAAAATTTTTGACTTTTGACTACTGACTTTCCTTGATGAAAATATAGGATAACAGAAACAAACCTTCTAAGGTGCTTGGGACCTTAAGCAGGATCTGATTTAACACCTTCATTTTACAGAAGAGGAAACTGAAGCATGAAGGAGGTTTAGCAATTAGCCGAAGATCACACAAATAGTAACTGGCTGAGCAAGGATTAGAATCTAGTCTGTCTTATCTCAAATTCACTGCCTCAATCTTTCACTGTCTCTCAATTCAGACAATTGCTTTATGGTTACATATGAATTTTAGAACAGTTACAGCAATTTCAAATAGAAGTAACAAAATTAGAGTTTACTTATTTGGGGAGTTAGTTTCCACAGTGGAAAATCCCTCTACTGATGAATCACAGGTCTGTCCCAACCAACCCCAACTCAAATATATGCATATGTGTGTATATACATATGTGTGTATATATATGTACATACACATATATGTATATATATTCAGATGCTAAGTTATACCACATTTATAGTTCATCATTTATACTTGAGTGATATGATAGTAAGAAAACACAAACAAACCAAAAAAAACTGGAGGTTGTGGTGACTCTTTTTGAGTCCAGAATGCTTACTCACATTAACCAGTCTCAGTTCTGGATGATGGTCACACTCACTCTTCTAATATAAAACTCCTCCTCCATGCCTTTTCTCTAGAAACTTACATATATATCCCTTAGCCAAGATAGCTTGAATTATCTAATACCAAATTTAACCACCAGATGGCACAAGCAACCACTTGCCTGATCTGTTTTAGCTCTGAGACTCTGGGTTCTGAGGACTCCCAAACCCACCTTAACAGATTACACATGAGCCAGTACTTTACTAAATAAGTGTCCCACTATCTATGGTTGTCAGACATTCAGTACTCTGTTGGACAGTGTCATTCATCGACAATGACTATACAAGCTTGTGGATTCACATAATCAAAGCCAGTTCTGAGCCTCCTCTCATAAGCCAAATACCACCTGCTTCTCTGCATTTGTTCTGTTTCAGAGAGACCTAGTTAGATAAGCCAGGAATAGAAAAATTGGCTCTCTCTGTTGGCTATTTACAGATTAGAAAACTGGGGGAGGTTAAGTGACTTGCCCAAAGCTACAGGGTAATGAAGCATATACCTTTTTGGATACTGTATAGAGTTGTTTTTACCTTTAGCATCAAATTCATAAGTAAACAAGTAGTTGATAACAACTAGAACAAAAGATATAACGAAACCATAAAACTTCTGCAAAGGGACCACCAGCCTGCCACCTGCCTAAATCCCAAAAGCTGCCCAAAGATCTACTTTGATCCAAGAGTTCAAGGAAGTGTACAGTTTGAGTTTGTTTTGTGCCCTATAGCTATGCCCTCAATAAGTGGGCAAAGGAGTGCCTTCCCACTCAATCTGAATTCATATCAATTGACAAATTCATATTAAAACCCTTTAATATGAATTTGTCAATTGATATGAATTCAGATTGAGTATATATATATGTAGGCCCTGGGGATATAAAGAATGAAACAATCCCTAAAAGGAGATTAGAGTGAAGGTAATCAGATGACAAGGTAGAAATGCTGGACTTAGGTTTCATAGTATGGGGAGGAGAAAGACTTAGGGGTTAATGGAAAATTGGGAGAAGACAGAAGCTTTTCATTGTCTGGCTTTGGACTATCTCTAATAAAGGGCTTCACCTGTCTCTGGGTGCCACTAGCTTGTTACTTACATAGCAGAATGGCTGGACCCAACGCCCAGCTTCAGCAAGTGGAAATCTATGCCTACCATGCTCTCATTATCTGTCCAACTTTAAGGACTACCCCAAACACTCCAGTTCCCCTTGCCATGTCCTCTCTAGTTCACCATCCCCAAAGCCCCCTGCACCAGATCTGCACAGTATGAAAGGGGCAGCTATAGATGAAGAGTGATAATCATCTCTCCTAAACAAAACAACAGATGAGGAAAAATAGACACCAGTGAAAACTTTCTCTCCCACCCCCACATGACTTTGAGGTGCCCTGGTGAGAAGCCAGGCATTCTATGACTAGGAAGGATGAGGGAAAAAAGTTGGGAGACAAAGGTTTGCCAACACTGATGGACCATTCACCAGGATCAATATCTTGCACATGGGGTCCCAGTGCCCACCTTTGATCATAAGATCAAGGAGAATAAGAGGCCATCCAATCTAGTTTTATAGATAAGAAACTTGAGGTTTAAACTTGAGTTACTCACTTAAGATCACATAAGCAGTAAGCAACAAAGGCAAGATTTGAACCCAAGACTTATCTTCAAAGCCAACCCCGCTTTTTACCAACATTTGTTGCTGTTCAGTCATTTCAGTTGTGTCTGACTCTTCTTGACCCCTTTTGGGGTTTTCTTGGTAAAGATACTGGAGTGTAAGCCCATTCCTTCTCCAGCTTATTCTGCAGATGAGGAAACTGAGGCAAACAGGGTTAAGTGACTTGCCCAAGGTCACATAGATAGTAGTGTCTAAGGTCATATTTGTACATCTCCCTGACTCCAGGTGTGGCACTCTATCCACTGTACCACCCAATTGTATCCTTCCTTTGTTGTCCCTGCTTCTTCACGACTATGGCTGTTTTTCTTTAGATCCCCATTTTTCTCCTTATATGAGCTAAAAAATATATCTTTCAATAAAAGGCCTAAGGCCTCAGGTATTACTGGTCTGACTGTTTATTCGGTGAAACCTCCTTCTACTCCCCTAACTGCTCTTAGAGCCTAGAAACTAGGACAGCTAAGAAATAAATCTCTTCATTTCTCTACCCAGACCATTTTTACTATTGCATTTATCCAAGGTTTCACTTAATATATTAAAAAGAAAATTCTCTCTGTATTAACTTCCTAGAAGATATATTAATTTGAGTCCTCAAAAAACCCTACACCCTTAAAGGATTGATATACAAAAAGAAGAAAATCCCTTAAAACAGGAGTGGTATGAAAAAAGAAAAGTCATCATATGGAAAATGGCAGAACATTTTATAGAATTATCAGACACTATAATAGCTGAAGTTTATATAATGCACTGAGGTTTGCAAAATGCTTTACATATGTATCTCATCTGAGCCTTACCACAACACTGGAAGGTAGAGGGACTACAGATCATTCTGATTTTACAGATGAGACAATTGAGGCTCAGATTCGTCCAGGGTCACATAGGTAGTAAGTGTGAGATGGAGAATGACTTAGATATAGAGAGAGAGACTAATGGGAGAAAGAAAAAAGAAAAGAAACATCAGAATTGCTTAATAAAACATGACTTAATATAACTGAGTTCAAATGTTGGTTTATTTTCCTTACTCTCTATATAACTCTGGGCAAGGTATTTCACCTTTCTGGGCCTCAGTAGTCTAATTTGTAAAATGAAGGATTTCCTAAAGATTGAACAAAGAAGAAATGGTTCTATGCATACAGAAATATTTTTAGCACCTGTTTTGTGGTAGCAAAGAACTGGAAACTAACAAAATGGCTATGACCTAGGGAATGAATAAACAAATTATGGTATGAATGAATACTATTGGGCTGTAAGAATTGTTGAAGGGGATGATTTCAGAGAAATCTGGGAAGACTTGAATTAACTGATGCAAAGTGAAGGGAGCAGAACCAGAAGATCAAATGTTATATACTTAACATCCTCACTGTAATAACAATTTTGAAAGATTTAAGAGTTCCAATTAATGCAATGATCTATCATCACTCCAGAGGACCAGTTATGAAAAATTCTGCCCATCTCCTGACAGAGAGGTAGACTAATATGTAGCATAAGACTTATATTTTGGGACATGGCCAGTATGGGAATTTGTTCTGTTTGATCATGCTAATATATCATATTATACTATATTTTATGTTAGATTTATCATGTTATATATTATTTATTTATTGTACTTTAAAAATAGTGGAATGAGGGCAAAAGGGAAAAAATTATGAATAAAATAAATTAATTTAAAACAAAATTAAGGGTTCCATTGTCCATTCCACCTCTATTTCTGTGATTCAAAGTGGGAAAGAAAGACAAGTTTATAGGTAAAATTCTGCCAGGTTCTTAGTTGATGCTAAATGCAGAATGTAAGTTCCTTGAGGAAGTTTTTGTATGTTAAGTGTCTAGGTATGCATCTAACATATAGTAGGTGCTCAATAAATGCCTACTTAATCTATAAAAAAAATATAAGGAGAAATATGCAGAGTTGGTTTTAGCTTACTATCATGAACAGATTCTAATTTTTAAAAATAAATAAATTGTGAGAAAAGAAAAGAAACAGGACACTTAAAAGACACAATGTGTTATAGTGAAAAGAGTGTTGGATTTGAAATCCAAGGAGATGGGTTTAAATCTGTGACTTTAGGCAAATCATTTCATTTCTCTAGCCTCAGTTTCTTCATCTGTAAAATCAGGCAGCTAGTCTAGATTGCCTCCCTTCCAACTCAAGCTCATCCAAAGAAAAGGGCAGATGACAATAATGGTCAGTGTGTTTAACAATAATCATTATAAGATTTCAACAGTAGGTATGTCATGTTAAGGAATGACTTCTAAATATTAATTCATATTTATGCACCAATTTACAGTTTGCTTTTTTTCATCACAACTTTGTGGGGTAGTTGTAGTTGTGTGGTTTGTCCTTCTTTCTCAAAGAGGACCATGACATCAGGAAGATGATGTCCTGACTTGCAGGACAGTAGCCAAGGTTAATAACCTCAATGTCCAAGTAAGGAAAATGAGGCTCAGCAAAGGGAAGAGATTTGTTTAGCTACTAAGTGTTAGAAATTGTTTATGGATCCAGGGCTGTCCTGACTCTCAAACCAACATTCTGTCCCTATGCCAAATAATTGTTTCTTAAGCAAATAACTAATAATGTAAAATACTATGAAAATAAGAAAGGCAATAGGGCATATTGGCTCAGCCCTTAGCACAGTTCCTGGCACACAGCAGGAGCTTAATAAATGCTTATTAAATTGAATATAAGATAGAGACTGAATCTCAAATCCAGCGAGATTTGGGTTCAAGTCTTACCTGTGACAATACATCATGGCTCCATGTACTGTGGGCAAATCCCATCATCTCTTTTTACCCCCAAGCAGCTCTCTATAAATAAAACTTCATCGGTAACTTCCTAGAGCTATGAAATCATAGGTCGGGCCAAAAGAAATAATAATAGATGATACATACATGGAGAAGCATAAATAAAGTATGATGTGATTCCAAAGATCAAGAGGTTATTATCGCCTTGGGGATGGGGCAGTGTGGGAGTTTCCTAGAGGAAGTGGCACTTGGGAGGTAGATAGGGACTATCATTAAAATAATCCTGATAAAGGAAATAATCATTTCATACCCACTTAAAAGATCTGAACTTCCCCTTTGCAATTCCGTATGATTAAGGGAAGCCAAAGAGTTGCTTCAAAAAAAAATAGGTGGTGGAGGGGAGGGACAAGTGAAATTCCACTGAAGATGTCAAGAATTTACACCATTTAAATTATCCACAAGAAATATGATGATAGCTGCCATAAAACACCAGCTACATAATACTTGGAGATAGATAATAGTAGTTATATCGCTCTTTACATTTCTCAATGTACTTAACAATAATTTATTAGTGAAATGTCAAAACATCCCCATCAGGTAGGTGCATATGATTATACCGGGTACTTACTTTTAATGACAGACCATGCTGGAGGCTGCGAAATGATGGCTAGCTTTTGAAGGCCCCATTGCCGTTTGAAATTCTCTCTTGCATCTAGTCATATATTTCAGTGGTACAGGACATAAATTAGAGGAAGCAGCAACTTGTAAAGGGTTCATTTAAAAAGTCCATTTTCCCCAGTGCAATGCAGATAGAAACTAGTTTTAGAGTTGCGGTATGATGACAACAACAAAAATAACACACTACAGAACAGGGTAGCTAACCTATCAGATCCCTCATTAGAAGATAAGCTCCCTGCAGCCAGGGACTTTTTCCTCATTTCTTTGTGTCCCCAGAACTTACAATCAATCAACATTTATTAAGCACTACTCTGTTTTGAAAAAAAAAAAACAGATAATAATAGTACTAATAAAAGTTAACATTTACATAGCACTTATTATGCGTTGGACAATGTGCTAAGTGCTTTACAATTATTACCTGAGTTGATCTTTACGGCAACCCAGGGCAGTAGGTGCTATTATTATTATTCCCATTTGGCTGGTAAGAGAACTCAGGTAAACAGGTTGTGTGACTTGCCCAGGGTCACAATGCTAGTAAGTGTCTGAGGCTGGATTTGAACTTAAGTCTTCCTGACTCCATGTTCAGTGTTCTATCCACTGCAGCACATAGCTATAGTAGAAGCACTGGTAGTAGTAGTAGTAGTAGTAGTGGTGGTGGTGGTGGTGGTGGTAGTAATAGAAACTGAACATCTACTGTCTTTATAATATGGGTATGCACATGTCTTACGTGATTTTATCTAGTAAGTAAAATGATGAATTTTCAATTTTTTTAAAAAAAGAAATAAGGAAAAGGAAGGAAGGGAGGGAGGAAGAGAGGAAGGGAGGGAGGGAAGAGGAAAGGAGGAAGGAAGGGAGAGAGGGAGGAAGGAAGAAAGAGCATGTATTAAGCATTTACTACATTTCAGGCACTGTTTTTAAGTAAGGGGAATACAGATACAAAACTACCGCCATCCCTGTCCTCAAGGAGCATATATTCTAATACAGAAAAATAAGGAGAGAGACTTGTGATCTGGAGAATTCCAAGGATATCCAGGTGATCCACTGAGCAGTCCACAACTGGCATGCCCTTTTGGCAAGAGCAATGGTAGAACTGGTTTGATGACCATGCTCAAAGTGAGAATTCACTAAGGGATTAAGGACTTGGTACCTTCTCCAGGTGGGGAGAAACGGATCCTGGCAGGACAAGTAACAAAAGAGTGATTATTGTTACCTTAGATTTAGCAGCCTTTCTCACTGAGCTGTGGAAGCTGTTCAAGTCTCCTTAAGAATCTCGGATTAGTGGAATCCTGAATAGTGATGATTTAACTACCATTGCCTAGGGAGGGTATGGGCTTCAACTCTGATCTATGAGAAGTTCGTGAGGAAAAGAGTTTTAACTGCTTTTGTAAAGAGATCAAGTTTTAATTATTTCTGAAGACATTAAGTTTTAACTGGCATTTGTGAAGAGATTGTTTTCTTGTTATGGTTGAAGAGAGACTGAGATTATAGAGAAAAAGAATTTAATCTCTGAGGTGGCTGAATTTAACCCTTTATCTAAATCAGCCCTCAATCCAGGGTCAACAGTTAAAATACAATGAAATGTTGCAGAGAAATAAGAATGGGATTCTTGAGGGACTTTGGCTAGGGAGAGAGAGAGGAAGACTCAGAGAGAAAGGGAGACAGATTGAGAGACAGAGACTGAGAGAAAGAGAGAGAGACACAGACACAGACACAGACTCAGAGAGAAATTCTTCTAATTTGTTAAATAATAATGTCAAATTAAAATGGAGCTGGGCTCCAGAGCTACTATAACCAATTAATGAAAAATAGGTTGAAATGCAAAAACAAACAATTTTCAAATAGTACGTTAGAATTTTTGGATGATGATAATGAATATAGTACTAAGTTAAGTCAAAGGCTGCTGAAGGATGAATACTTTACGTAGGCTCCAAGTAAAGGTGAGTGACCCTAAAACTCTATTATACTAAATTAACTCTTAACTACTATGTAAACTGACATTTAAATATCAAGTTAGCTTCTGAAAAGAACTTCCCTTACATATGTCATCTCATCTGATCCTGACAACAACCACTCCAGCCTCTGCTTTGGCAAATATGTTAACTTTTCCAGATTCCTGAAATCGATTTAAGAAACAACTTTTGATAAAATCAGTCACAATGCTCTTCTTATTAGTATAATTCTGTGCTGGTATCTTGTTTTGTCTAATATTATATACAATATAATATTAAATAATATAATATAAAATACTAGCTAGCATTTATATAGTGCCTTAAGGTTTGCAAAGTATGCGTGTATATATGCATATACATATATATGTGTATAGATACACATATCAAATCTCATTTGATCCTCACAACAACCCAGGGAGATAGATGCTGTTATTATCCCAATTTTACAGATGAACAAACTGAGGCAGGGGTCAAGTGAACTGGCTCAGAGTCACACAGCTAGTAAGTGTCTGAGACTTTCTGGTGTTTGAATAAATGTTTTGGTTCTGTCTTATCTATGGAGAGTCTGTCATATTTTGCAATTCAGAATTATACCAGCATTCTCATAATTGCCATAGGCACGTGAATATTGTGTGGGCGCTCCAGTTGGCCACAAGAAGAGGATGAATTTTTATAATAGTTCTTAACCATTGAATCTAGAGAAATAGGATTGCAACATATTCCAAATGAGGAACTCACACAAACAAGACTGTAGATACTTGAAACATTGAAATGGAATTATAAAAGTAATTGTAACACTAACAATAATAATATCTATTAAAAAGAGTTGTAGGGGCAGCCAGGTGGCTCAGCAAGTAAGAGCACCAGCTCCAGTGTCGGGATGACCTGGGATCAAATCCGGGCTCAGATACTTAGCACCACACCCAGAAATAACTGGCCATGTAACCCTGAGCAAGTTACTTAACCCCAATTGTTTAAAAAAAAAATAAAAAGAGTTGTAAAAATTGTATGAGATAATCTATCTCAGGAAGTCTTGAGTTCAAATCCAACCTTAGACACTTAAAAGCTGTGTGACCCTGGGCAAGTCACTTACCTGCTTTCAGCCTTGGTTTCCTCATCTTTAGAATGGGAATAATAAAAGCACCTACCTCCCAGGGTCATTGCAAGGATAAAATGACATAATATTTGTAAAGTGCTTTGTAAATCTCAAAGTGTTATACATTGTTTATTGTTGTTCAGCCATTTTTCAATCATGTCCGACTCTTCATGACCCCATTTGGAGTTTTCTTGGGAAAGATACTGGAGTGGTTTGCCATTTGCTTCTCCTCATGTTGATGATGAGGAAATAAGGAAAATATGGTTAAGTGACTTGCCCAAGGTCACACAGCTATACGTACCTGAGGCTGAGTTTGAATGCACAAAGATGAGTAGACCTTGCACTCTCCAACTGCATATAAATGTTAAGTGATTATTATTAAAAACCTGATGTACTTTTCAAGGTCTATTCAACGTCTTCTAAGAATCCCAAACTCCAGCCCATACCTATTTCTGCATATCATATGTGATTATTACAATTATTATATAAAACAGATCATAGAATCCAAATCAATTTGGAGCTAAGGAGGGGAGGGGCTTTAATGGTCAATTAACCCAATGGTCTCATTTTAGTATTCAGGAAACTTAAGTGACTTGCTGAACATGGCACTTTATGTTACTCCATGTCATCTCATTGGGCCCTGACACAGCGAGCTCCCAGTATGAGACAAATGTAGAGCCAGAGATGCACATTTGGGGCCCACCAATAACAGAACAGAAATTCTAAATCAGGACATAAATGGACACTAATTAGCATGTATATATCAGTGGCAGAATTGAAAACTCAGGAGAATGGCTGTATCCAAACAGGAAGCTGTCTGCTCTCCCTGATAAATTCTCATTCCAAATTGTCACATCCAGACCCTTGCTTAGCCATAATCACTCAACATCTCCTTCCAAGTTCACAGCTGCCAATTACACCAGCCTTTCCTAATCCTTGATGTCATTATCTATTGGCATGTAAGATACTCACTGAACATTTAATCTTTCCTAAAAAAATAAAAATCTGCTATTCTTCAAAATGTGCCCAATTTTTTGATGTTGGTACTATGATTTCCCCAAGGTGAGCTAGACTCATAAGCTCAGAGCTGTCTTTGATTCTCCTCCCTCCCTTTCCTTTCATCTAATCAATTGCCAAGTCCTATTGACTCCAACTCAACAATCTCTTGCATCTCCTTTCCCCTTAAGCCCATACTTCCATCTAAATGATTAATTGGTCTTCCTATCTCCAGTCTATCCCCTCTTATATTCATCCTTGACTTTGTTACTCAAGTATTCTTCTGAATACATTGTTTTGATCATGTCACACCTCTACTCAAATACCAAGTGGCTCTCCATTGCCCAAGGAATAAAAATATGGACATCTAATCCAGGGATTCAAGGCCATTCACAATTTGAAGTCCATGTGCATTTGTGATCTTATTTCCTCATACTCCTTTCATATATTTTATATTTCAATCAAATTGGACTACTCTCCATCCCTTATTTCTTATTCTCTCTTCCCATCTGTTATTACTATTTCCTAGTATTCCCCTGGACCTAGAATTAACCACTCAATGTCCTCCATATTTTTCTCGTATAGTCTCTCCCTTTAAGACCCCAATCGGAGTACTCTCTTCTCCATGAAAACTCCCAGTTTCTTCAAGCCACAAATGAAGGTTTCATTTTCTCTTTGCTAAGATAGGTTTCATCTGAATATGTACAAAGCAAAAAGGATTTTCTGACTCTGGAATCAAAACAATGAGGAAAGTGAAGCACAGACAAGTTAATTAAATCATCTAGGGTCACACAGCTAGTAAGTGTTGGAAATGGGATTTGAACCTAGATCTCCCTAACTCCAATCCCAGTTCTCCATCCACTGTACCATGTAGCTTAGATGGCAAAGGGACTGACTCTGGAGTCATAGGGCCTGAGTTCAAATCCCACATGTGGTGATGCTTGCTAGTTGTATTACACATCCCTTCATCTCCCTAGGCCTCAGTTTCCTCTTCTGTGTAATTAGGAAGTTGGAGAAGATACCCACTGAGATCCTGTCCTGCTCTAGTCCTCTCATTTTGCACCCACTACATTCTCCCCTGTATCATAGGCAATAGTACACATTTCTTCTTCCCTTTCTTAGCCTATATATTCCTCAGGAGTAGAGCTGAAGAGAGGTTGGTTCTGATTTTGTCTTTATATCTCCAGCACCTAGCATAATGCCTGAGGCATAGTAGGTGCTCAATAAATATTTTTGCATTAAATGATATTTGGTATTTTCACCTTGCATTTCAATTCTTGTATTTAAAGTCCCTTTGTCAGTTCTTTCATCAATATAACAAGTTCTCCTTATTTGAATTAACTATATGTACTAAAAGGTAGCATGATTCTCCCTAAAAAAATTCAATAAAAATGTAAACAGAAAGGAAAACAAAAGGAGATAAGTCATTATGCCATCATTTATCCCCCCTCCCCACCTCCATCTCTCCAACACCCAGAAATGGCTTCTGTTTGCAATCTCTGTACCCCTGCTTCACGTCTGCTCGACCAACTGAGAAATGCAGGGCTGCAAGGGAAGAAAATCCATTTTAAGTAGATCTGTGACAATATAAGGCAAGAAGGTCTCAGAATCCACCATGGGACTTAATCAATAAGACTGACAGTACATAGCATGCCAGAAACAAGTTTGACAGTATGGAGAGAGCAGAACAAAAAGCAGCCTGGCGTACTGGGACTATAGTTACAAATTTGGGGAGGAGGGATCAAGGATGGAGTTATCCATTTGGGGAGGGGGATCAAGGAGAGGGGCTGGAGTTATCCGTTTGGAGAGGGAGATCAAGGAGAGAGGCTGGAGTTATCCATTTGGGGAGGGGGATCAAGGAGAGGGGGATGGAGTCCCAATTTGGGGAGGAGGACAGGATACATGCTCTCCTGCTACTGATTTCTTTCATAGAAGGAAAGGAGAGGGTTGTCATTGTTTTGGTTTCTTTGTTTTTTAAGATTCTACCCATTTTTTTCTAATGCTGAGAGAGAAAAATCTATTGGGTTTTTTTAAAGGCACTTTAGAAGATTCTGTCTTTTTCAGGTATGAATTTTTGGGAGTTCATCCTTGACCCTTGCCAGAGTAAGAACTAGGAAATTTTGTGGCCAAAGCAAGTACCAAACCGTATTTGAGGCAAGCCACACAAAACACACCAGGAGCTGTGGCAGGAGAGGACTCACCTGAAAGACTGCTAGTGCTCTCATTGTCCTCTAGATTCAGCACCCTGGGTTAAATCCCTGATTTCCCTGTCTTGGTTACAGCTATTGACCTAACTTGCTCTACCATGTCTCCAGTAAACTTACCCAGTATTATTGCATATTGAAGATATTTGTGCATGTGTCTTCCAATATTATTACAGAAAAGCCTTGGGTCATAGTGGATACAGGGCTAGACTTAGGCTCAGGAAGACCTGAGTTGATCTATCAATCAATAAACATTTATTTGACACCAACTATGTGCCAGGACTATAGACTCTTTGGCTCAGAGGTCAAGGTCATCTTATCCAGCTTCTTCATTTTACAGCTGAGGAGTAAAGTGATTTAATTAATCTTGAGATCATATATCTCTATCTGGAAAGGGTCTCAGAGGCCAGCAGCCAAGACATCCATTTTACAGATTGGGGAGATAAAGGACTAAGGACCAAAGAGATTTAACCAAAGACATAAAAAGTAAGAAATCAGTGGCTGGGTTTGAGCCCAGAACCAGAACTCACGGCCAAGGCCAAACAGATGGTTCACATCAGAGGAAGGATTTGAACCCAGGCCCTCTGACTTCTAAACCAGGACTCTTTCTAGGGTCCTACAATGGTTCAAGCCCTGTCTCTGATAATAGCTGACTGCCCATAGGCAAATCTCTTTACCTCTTGGTGCCCCCATATCCCTGCCCCCAGGCAAATTCTCTGACTCAACATTACAGGTCATAAGTGTGCATCATGAGAGGGAGCTGCCACACTAAGAGTTCCCTACCAAAAGGAAATCACAAATCTAGACTGATTTAAAAAAAAAGTGTATGTTAGTCATCTTGTCTCCATATTAAAACAAGGATTATATCTCATCTAAACTTTGAATGCCCCTGTCCCTAGCACCTAGCATAGTGCTCAAATCACAGTAGGTATTTAATGAGTGTTTATTAAATTGGAACCAAATTTCCAAAAGTTGTTCATAAAAAAAGCCAGGCTTATTTTTAATGCCTGATTCTTAGCTGTAAATGGACTCTTCCCAAGTCCACATCCTTCATAAAAGACAGGGGAACTTAATTGAATTTTGCATGTAGTTTTTAATGGATTGGTAGGGTAGACCAGGATTAATTAGTTTCATGTTGTTAATTCAATTCAAAGGTTGCTGATAAACTAAGACCATCAAACTCCATTAGCAGAAACAGAAAACTTCTTAATGATGACAGTATCTTAGGAACCACAAAGACAGGCTCTATTGAGAAGCCCAAGGTTTAACCCTAGGTGCCTGGAGTTGCAACTTTTCCACTGTTACAAGCATGCCTGGATCACAAGGCAATCTTTTTAAAAACTATTTTAATTTTCCAAACTTTTCTTTTAAGGAATCCCTAAGGATGACTGAACAAATTATGGTACATATAGGTAATGGGATATGACTGTGCCATAAGAAACAAGGAAAACTAACAATACAAAGGAGCACTGAAAGACATATATGAACGGATGCAAAGTGAAGTTCACAGCACCAGGAAACTATCAGGCATAACTGCAATGATGCAAAAGGAAAGAACAATGGAATCCAAGCCAAATGATGGATAGTAGTGTAATGACCAAGCCTGGCCCTGAAGAAGACACGTAACAATGCTTTCTGCTCCCATCCCTCTCATTGCAGAAGGGAGGGATGATGGCTAGAGAACACTGATTATATTGTCAGACTCGGGCCATGACTTGGTTAATTGTACACAACTGCTTTCTTTCCAATGTCCCTCATTTCATTTTCTTTGTTACCAGTAAGTGTTCTCTGGGGAAGTAAGCAATAGGGGAATGTTTGGAGAAGAAGGTGATATAAAAGCAAAAGATATTGATAAAAAAAAAAGTAAGGTAGATTACAGCATCTCATTCCAAAATGCAATTTTGTCATCAGAGGAAAAAAAATAAAAGAAACCAATTACAAATTTAAAAATATGTATGAGTCCCGCAGGTTTACTTGTTCTTTCTACTATCCAGAAGAGAAAATTACACTAGAAAATTAAATCTGTGGAAACTAAGCTTTTGTTTCTGTGCTAGTAGCTGTGAATGTTCAGGGCTCCCATGTTTGAATGTAAGGGCCCCAGGAATCCTCTTTTTGTCGTGAAATCGAAACTAATTACCGTGATTTAGGGCAGCAGGATGTTCTCACTCTGCAGTGTACTATCCTAGAGAGAGCATCATATGTTCTTAACTGTGACCAAAGGTCTTCCCTCACCAGGGTCCTGAATTATGGAAAGATAAATGCTTGGGTGATCAATTTCATAAAGTCACGAGGTTTTGGGAAGAGATTCACAGAAAGTGAGAAAGGGGGCAAAGGAAAGAAACATTTATTCATTCCCCTCTATGGGCCAGGTACTGTGCTAAGTAAGCACTTTACAAATATCTCATAACAACCCTGGAAGGTAGATGCTATCACTATTCTCATTTTAAACTTAAGGAAACTGAGGCAGAAGTTCCATGACTTGCCCATCACACAGCTAGTGATTTAAGGCCAAATTTGAATTCAAGTCTTGCTATCTCTTAGCCCAGTGTTCTGTCCACTGAACCACCTACCTAAATGCATAGGGAGAAAGTAAAGCCCAGGAGGGATAAGTGACTTATCAAAGGTCACAGAGCTTACAAATGATAAAGCTGAGTTCCATTTCAAAGGATTCAACTGCCCAATGGGGTCCCAGTCCCAGGAGCACAAATAATACTCTCTGCCTGATGCCCCACCCATGGACTTTGGGGAACCTGCTTTCAAAAAGTGTGAGGATACATAATGAAGGAGCCCTGCCCCCAATTTTGACTGTGTAACTACTCTTGTCCAGCTATTTCAAGGTGACAAAGAGTCTCTTAATTGGATGCTGAGATGGAACTGAATGTGTACCTCTCTTCTTCCCTGATGGCAAATGAGGCAAAAAACTCATGATGATATTGGCGGAACATACTGGATGGGGGCTCATGAATGATACCAATAGGGAAAGACATTCCCAATTCCTCAGGGTGGCCCAGACACCAAGGGGAGAAACAGTAGTCATGTTCTGGGGACCTGACCTACCATTTCAATAGAAGAGAAGACAATATTATGTAGCCCCTGTGCTATATAATCAGTGTTTAACAAGCAGTAAGTTGAATCCTTACTATCTACTAGTCAATGAGCAGTCATTAAGTACCTATTGTATACTACTATGGTACCCCTTTACATCATAATATGAGAATAATTAATATGGAGCACGTATATGTGTGTGTATTGTGTATCATCTTTTGTGGCATGGACCCCTTTGGCAATCTGGCAAAGCCTATGGACCCCTTCTCAGAATAATGTCTGTAAGCATGTACAACACATAGGATTATAAAAAGTAACCCATTATATTGAAATAGTTATTAAAAATTTTTAAACCAAGTTCACAACCCCTTAAAATTTATCTATGAATTTTGGGAGGGATCTGTGGACCCAAGGTTAAGAACTTCTGGTTAAAAGAAAGATGGTCTTAGAGTCTAGAAGTCCTGGGCTCAAATCCCATCTCAAGTTATTGAGTTATTAATTGTTATTATTAAGTATCTTCCATGTACAAGACATAGCACTAGGGATATCATAGAAAGAATGAAACAATCTCTACTTTCAAGGAGGTTACACTCTAACAGGGAGACAAGAACTAGCTAAACACAAGATAGTTTGAGAGGGAGGGCACTAGTTCATTGTAGGATCAGGAAAAGCTTCATACAGAAGGTGACATATTATTCGAGTCATAAAAGAGACAGAGACAGAGGTGACATGTGCTGGCTGTGTGACACTGGGCAAGTCCCTTAAAATCGTTGTAATCTACGCAATGCAAGTCAAATAGACCAGCATTTTTATGTGCCAGGCTCTTTTCTAAACACTGAGAACACAAAGAAAGGTAAAACCAGTCACAGTCCTCAAGGAACTCACATTGTAAAGGGGAGAAGAGACAACATGAGAGCGATAGTCCAAACAAGAATCACAAAATCAGATAAATGAAGGAGACCTCGAGTCAAGATCAACCCATTCCTTAGTCCCCTTGATATCAGTGCTAACAAGAGATTGTCCAGCCTCTGATAAAGACCTCCTATTAGGAGAAACCCATCACCTCTCATGGCAGCCCATTTTACTTTTGAATTATCTAAACCTAACCTTCTCCTAACATCCAGCCTGGATCTACCTCTTTACCTCTCTCCCCCTCCCTGCTTCCCCTCCCCACTACCCCAGGTTCTGGCCTCTGCTGTCTAATGCCTCCTCCCTGTGATAGCCCTTCAAATACCATTCAAATCAACACAGCTATCCTGTATCCCTGAGTCTTGTTTGTAAGTTGCAGAGAATGGGTTGTCCCCTAATTAAAAGAGGGAGTTCCCAACCAAGAGCTCCCTACCTAATGAAATCAAAGTTATAGAGTATAACAGTGACATCAAACTCATGTAGAAATGGTACCTTGTAGGCTTCAAATTGACTTAGAAAATTTCAAATTCACATTATCTGTGTCATATTTTTCTTTCTTTTGGTAAACATTTCCCAAATAACATTTGAATCTGGTTCTGGCTCTCACTAAGGAATTTTGCTGAATCCTATGCTGGCTGTGAAGTTGACATTTCTGGTATATAAAAAGTCACAGCACATAAATAACTCCCTATCTTTCCTATCTGTGACCTTCCTCTTCTCTTCCATCTTTGCCTGGGCTCAGTGTCTCAAATGGGAATGTCGCGATGTCACCCCATGATGGAACATCTACCCAGACTGCCATGTAATCACCAGATCACACACTACTTCTAAGTTCAACAAGCCTGACTCTGACATAGCAGGCAATGAAAAAGGAGAGAGCACAGAACACTCAATTGTAAGTGCAAGGTCACAGGTTCAAATCTTAGCTCTTTTTATTACTTATGTTCCTTCTGGACCTCAGTTTCCTTGTCTGTCCGGTGAAGGAGGTCAATTGATCTCAATAGCTTTGCGAGTACATTTCAGCTTTCCATCTTCATATCACAGGATCGTTAGTGTAGTGGGCAAAGTTTTGAGGTCAACCTGGCCAATCCAATACCATAGACAGAGGGGAGTAAACGGTCAGGCAGAGTTGTGAAAATGCTTTGCCTGGCTCATGGTCTCTTCCTGGGATTCTCTTATAATTATCAAAGCTAAATCATCAGAGGAAAACCTGGCTTGTTGTGTCAGCAACTCTAAAACCCAAGATAAAAGTCCTCTGATGGAAGGGACCAGGCTCCCCACCTGTTCCATACAGGGCCCCTCTTGGTAGGGCTCCTTCATAGACATGAACCTGCTTTAAAAGAAACAAACCTCCCAGGGTAATGCGAAACCATAGGAGAACTTAGAATCAGCTAACAACCGCTGTGACAGTGGATGGCGGAATTAAATGAGAGTCAGCATGGTACAGTAGAAGAGCTCTGTCCTTGTTGTCAAAGGAGAACTGGGTTCAAATCCCACCTATAACACTTAGTGGCTCTGCGATCACAAGTAAGTGAATTAACCTCTCTGTGAGCTTTAGTTTCCTTCTCTGTTTAAAAAAAGCCAGGGAAAGAGATTAAAATACTTTATATCCAGCTCAGAGAATGGTGGTTACATGGATAATGAATGCCATCTCTAAAGGCAGCATAGTCCAATGGAAAGACCTGGATTTGGAGTTAGAAGACCTGAGTTTGAATTTTGCCTCTGCCATTTTCTGTGTGACACTGGACTGGTCACTGCATCTACTTCCCTGAGCTGTAAAATAAGGGATGTTCCTAAAGGAGAAAACATCTGAGGCCACTTTCACCTTGAACTTCTTCTGCTATGATTCTCCAACACTACATAAGTCTCATCTATTCATGTAACAAGGTCCTGTTGTGCCTGGGTTTTCCATCCCCCATTGTAGTGCCTGGCTTTCCCATCCCCCAGCCTAGGCCTTCCCTCAGGGAGGTGAGCAGACTGGTTCTGCCCTCCCCCACTGGGTCTCCACCCTTTCCCAGTCAGCTCACCTGCTTAGAGGTGGGCGGGCTTCTGGGTCTGGGAGACTCTGGTGGGAATTTCAAGGTGTGTACTGACCAATCACTGTTCTGGCCTCTGCAAGTTTTTGCTTACAGAATACCTAACTGCTGGCCACATGGGCTCCCTTTAAAAGCTGAGGTTTTACCTGAGATTGGGGCTGTATGGACCTGGGACGGTGGGGTGGTACCTTTTCAGCCTGCCATGGGGCCTGATCAGCCAAAATGGCATACAATAAAGTGTCCGATTCTAAATTGTTACTTGGGTCTTGCTCGCGTTATTCTAGGCACAGCAGTCTCAGAGCTACTCTTCTGATGCTTATGTCAGGTCTCCCCAGAGCTCTTGAGGGTCTGAAGGAATATCTAGTTCACCCGCCCTCACTGGGCTTTTCTTTCACTCACTGATCATTACTTGATATAAATTAGTATCAGACTATTAATTAGGTTTTAAAAAGAGATTTTTGCTCTCCCACCAGCAAGTCTGATTCCTTTAGAATCCCACAGATTCTAAGAGAACACATACTTAGAGAAAACAAAGAAGGAACTCATGACTTCAGGCTGATGGACACCTGCTTCTCTGCTTTGGGAGGGAGCTCACCAAGCTTCCCTCAGATATGGTCCATTTTGATGGAAGGGTCCGTTGACATTTCTGAGGCTACCATTCTCTTAGTGTGTCCCGTTTTCCCCAGCTCCTGATGCAGACACAGATGCCAGTCACTGCCCTTCCTTGGATGCCGCTAGGACACTGATGAGAAGTCCAAATCCACTGACCCTTTAAAGTTCACAAGATCATCTTCTGGTTAAGGCAGATAGAGGGGAAGGGCCTGCCTCTTCTCTAAGCTGCCAGCCATTCAAATCCCTGAGTTTTAAATTGGCTTATCCCCATTCTATGGGAGACCCACAGGGCAAGACCAAGTTTATTCAACCAACATCAGCATATCTTCTGTGGGCCAACACTCTGTTTCAAGGACTTCTCACACCTGGTCTAATTCCTGTCACTGATTTCTTGATTCAATAGAGGTGTTCTCCCTTAGTTAAGTATTAACATCAGGTGGGAGCAAGATGACAATGATTGCCTCCATTGATTCCATACCCTTTCACTTAAATTTTTTATTATTGTTGGTAGTGTTTTTCTCTCATGTAGGTCCAAACATGGAAATGCACCATGGAGGGTTTGGGTGTGCCCAGAAATAGAGAAGGCCATCACAAAGCCCTGGGATGGAAGATATTTGTGGCAATGAGGAGGTCATTAGTGAAGCATCAGAGTGGGCAGTTGGTCAGAGAACCAACACAATTTAAGTTCTGACAAATCCAACCAATCCGGAAACTCACCAACCCCCAACACCATGAACTTGCTCTCTAATTTCTGTCATGGCTAAGAAAATCCTCCCAGTCATCCATCCATGTCTGTAACTCTCAAGTCATGTTTGATTGTTCAGTTTCCCTCATTTCCCCCCTATTTAAACAGTTAAGGAGCATCACCCATTTGATCTCTATTATTCTACCCAAATAGCTATCACTCAAGTCCAAGCCCTTGTTACTTTTTGCCTCAATTATTATAAAAGCGTCTTTACTGGTCTCCCTTCCCATTCTTCCTTCTCTAATATGCTCTGCAATATAGTTGCCAACAGGATCTTTCCAGGTTGACCATATCAAAATTGTGCTGACAAACCTTCAGTGTGTCTCTTTTGCTTCGAGGATAAAACACAAACTCCTCTGATTTTCTTTTAAGGCCTCCATAATCAATCTGGGTTCAACCTACCAGTCTTATTTCCCATAATTCCCCTTCACACAGCCTACGTTCCAACCAAAAGGGATGAAACTAAACTAAACCAAAGCTACCTCCTGAATTTTGCATTGCATCACCTGCCTATGTGAATTTGCCCAAGCAATCAATCCCCCACCCCTGAAATGAATGTACTCCTTCTTTATCCACATGTTTCACAAGGCTTGTCTGTCTTCTAGGCACAGAAGTGCTGGGAGAAATACAGTAACTCTCTTAAAAATATTTTGAGGATGGGGTGGCTAAGTGGCCCAGTGAATAGAGCACTGGCCCTGAAGTCAGGAGTACCTGAGTTCAAATCCAGCCTCAGACACTTGACACTAGCCATGTGACCTTGGGCAAGTCACTTAACCCCAATTGCCCTGCCCTACCCCCTCCAAAAAAAATTTTTAGGGGTGTCCAGGTGGCTCAGTGAGTAAGAGCACCGGCCCCATAGTCGGGATGACCTTGGGATCGAATCCAGGCTCTGATACTTAACACTACACCCAGAAATAACCGGCCATGTAACCTTGAGCAAGTTACTTAACCCCAATTGCTTAAAATATATATATATTTGAGGGCCATGACATGGAAGAAAGAATAGTTTTATCCTATGTGTTTTTCACAAAAGTTAATCTTGGTCTGATAAAATCATATATTTGGACAGTTCTCATGATCTCATAATTTTGTGATTCAGCCACTTGGAAATGTCCAAAGATGCAATAATGGGACAAGCAGGGGGTGTACTACCCCTGTACTAGCCACTCTATAAGGTCCTTTCCAGTGATGAACCTATGAACTTTTGGGGTCTCCATTTCCTCTTGTGTGATCTGAGGAATGTTGGACTAGATAATCTAGAGATTAAGACAATCAGATGAATTAATGAACCAGCATGTGGTCACACAGCTATCAGGGTCAAAGTAGGAACCAGGTCTACTAAATCCTAACTCAGTTCCCTTTCCAATGCGCCATACTGGCTCACCTGTATATATTTTGTATTTAATTCCCAACATGTTATATCCCTTTGTAGAATATAAACTCTTGGAAGACAGAGAGAGTTTTATTTTTGCCTTTTATTTCAGCACCTAGAACAATGTCTGACCCACAGTAGATGTGCTGAAGGCTTGTTGAATTGATCTGAATTGAATTGCACTGAATTCATGAATAATGGAAAAGCCAGGTGTGGTGATGCATGGCTGTAATCCCTGCTAGTAGGGAGGTTTTAATGCTGAGGAATTGTTGGAGCTCAGGGGTTCAGTGGGCTAAGTTGATTGGGTGCCTGAACTTGATGTCCACTGTCAATGTCAGGAGCCACAGGAGTTGGGGCTATCAGGTTTCCCAAGGAGAGGTGAACCAGTCCAAGTCTGGAACAGTCAAAGTTCATGAGCTGAGCAGTAATGGGATTGGGCCCCCTGTACCCCCAGCCTGAGAGAAATAGAGAGATCCAAGGAGAGGATAGGGGAAAAGGGAGAGAGGGAAGGGGAGGGGAGGCAGGGGAGAGGACAGAAAGGGAGGGGAGGGGAGGCAAGGGATAATGGGGAACTATGAAAATATTGTTGCCTGATGGAAACCAATGTAGCCTTGACTATCACTAAAGGGGGAAAAATTAACCTGACAATCACCATCTCTAAGCATTTAGATTATAATGGAGCCAGCATCAATAAGCAGCCTGGATTTTAAGATTGAAT
The DNA here is from genome assembly GCF_028583685.1 of Petaurus breviceps papuanus. Taxonomy (NCBI): domain Eukaryota; kingdom Metazoa; phylum Chordata; class Mammalia; order Diprotodontia; family Petauridae; genus Petaurus; species Petaurus breviceps. The sequence continues at coordinate 17,839,352 of NW_027185889.1, read as the reverse complement.
CAAGCTGGGAAAATCTAATTGCTTTTTTTTTTTCCTTTTAAAGGGAGAAAGAATTGCATGGTTAATAAAAGAAAGTTAGAAAATGAAGATGTAACATAACCTAATTTTGGTAAAGTACTTAATACAGTATCTAATGAAGACTTACTTGCAAAATGAATTCAGATTGGATTGGATTTGAACACTGGCTTCCTATACTGGTTGAAAGCTAAGTGCTGCAGATACAGACTGTACTGATAAAAGCAATATATCACATTGCAGAGGTGTCTAGTAGAGGTGCCCTAGGAATCAATGAAGACTTAGGATTAGTTAACAGCTTCATTAATGATCTGCAAGATGAGACAAAGAATACTTAATGAAAATTACCGATGAAACTCTAGGGAGATGAAACAATTGAGAGATGAAAAAAGGGGACTCGAAGAGATCTCAGGGATACATAAACAAAGTATCCATAAATCAAAGGACTGTAGGCTAAGAAGTGAAAGGCTATTTAATCCAAATCTTTCATTTTCCATACAAGAAAACTGAGGCCCAGAGAGATGGAGTGACTCACTCCCAGTCATACTTCATAAGTAGCAGAGTCTGGATTTGAACTCAAATTATCTGATTCCAAATACAAAACTCTTTCCTTTGGACTCCACTGCCTCTAGCCTAACAACTTTCATTTTACTGAGAAGAAAAAAAGAGGCCAAGAAAATTTAAGGGACTTGTCCAAGATCACCCAGGGAATAGGGGGTCTGAGGAGGGACCTGAACCCAGGTGACCAATTTAGATTCAGAGCTAAATGGGATCTTAGAGGCATTCTGGTCCAGTCCTTCATTTGAAAGATGAGGCAATTGAAGCCCAGAGTGGTGAAGAGACATACCTAAGGTCACACGGAACCAGAATTCAAACACAGACCTTCTAACTACAAGGCTAGTTCTCTTCTCAGAGACTGGGATGAATGAATATAAAAGTTTTCATGGGAATCAAGACAACCGAGGGCTAAGTGGAAAATTTTGTAGAACAAGGCTCATGAGGCTGAAACTCTCTCTATTTTTAAGATTTTCAAGCTATTTGGAATATGTAGTGAGAGTCAGCCAGTTAGACAGCAAGCATTTACTAAACATTTAATATGTGCCAGACACTAGTCTTAGAGTTGGGTATATAAATATAGAAAGACAAAAACTGTGCCTACCCTCAAGGAGCTTACATTCCCATAGAGGCAGGGAGAACATAGAAAAGAAAGAAAGAAAGAAAGAAAGAAAGAAAGAAAGAAAGAAAGAAAGAAAGAAAGAAAGAAAGAAAGAAAGAAAGAAAGAAAGAAAGAAAGAAAGAAAGAAAGAAAGAAAGAAAGAAAGAAAGAAAGAAAGGAGGGAGGGAGGGAGGGAGGAAGGAAGGAAGGAAGGAAGGAAGGAGGAAGGAAGGACAGACAGACCTCATAAGAAAAGGCACCATCAGCCTCAGAAGGAAAGGGGGACAGGGAAGGACTTTCTGCAGAAGCTGAGTTTTGAACTAAGTCTCAGGAGGAAGGGAGAGAGAAAGCATTCCAGCAATCAATGGAAAGACATGGAAAGCAAAGTTTTAATTCAGGCATGAAACTCAGCAGTGACTTGGATGCCTGGGTACCAAAGGAAATCAAACTCTTAGGTAGAAGGGACCATAGAAGTCATGATGGCCAGAAAAGAAATCATTCCTAATCTATCATAACAAGCAGCTCCAGGCAGAGACCTCCCATGACAGAGAATTCACTCACTCTTGAGGGGAGCCCATTCCACTTTCAGGGAGTTCTAATGACTAGGAAGATTTTCTTATGTGGCGCCAACAACTTCCTTTCAGCAACTTCTACTCTGTGATCCTAGTTATACCCTTCTGGAGTGAAGAAAAGTGTAATCTCTCTTCCATAGCACAGAACTTCAAATGTGTAAATACACACGTGCATATGAATACACACATATGTGTACAATACACATACTATATAAATACACATGTGTATGCATATTGCATATATGTATATCATATATGTACGTACATACACAATACAAGTGTGTGAGTGATCTGGGTTTGAACTTCGCATGTTCCCAGGAGCTAGCACTAACCCTCTGATCTCAGAGGGAAGGTACTTAGGGACTGTGAGAGAGGAAGAGAGAAAAGGAAAGGTAGCCTGCTGAAGGGGGCATTAACCCTAATTCCATTCAAAACATGAGCCTACCTCAAATGAGAACATGAAAAGTTCAAATCCAGATCATTTTATTCTATGGGCTTATGGTTCAGGGAAAAGTTTGCATAATTCATTTATCCATGCATAAATCCTTTCAACAAGTATTTATTAAACACCTACTATATGCTAGGCATGGTGGGTAAAGAGAGTTTCTTACCAGAAGTCCTTATCCCAGTGGAATCAAAGGTTTGAAACAAAAACAACAAATAATCAGACTCTGTGTTAGACACTGAGATACAAAGAAAAAGAAAAACAAATAAATAAGGCACTCTGCTCTCAACTCTCTCACAGTCAATCTGAGTAAAACAAAACAAGCAAACATTCATGAATGAAAAGTAAATACAAATTTCAGGCAAGAGGGCATTAGAAATTGTGCAAGGGCAGGGGTGGGGGGGGAGCACCCAACCAATGTTGCTCTGGGGAAAGACAGGGGACAATGCTTTGTATAAATTATTTCAGAAAGCTGGGAAAGATTTCCTGTTATGTAGGCTTTATACCCCCCCCTCCACCAAACCTCATCCCCTCCCCAAACACACACGTTCCCTATGGTAAAAAAAAAATCTAAGTTCAGCTTCAGGAGCTCCTGCGGCCAGTTCTAAGTCCTTCCAAAGTAACAGAAAATCTCTAAAGTGGAGGAAATGTGGCAGGAATGAATGGCTAAAGTCACCACAGGAAGATTAGAATGGCAAGGTTCTGGGCCTCAGGTGGAAAAGATGATGATGGGAAAACTCCACTTCTCAAAAGGAGTCAGCATGGTGTAGTAGAAAGAACATCGGCACAGGAGGCAAAAGACCTGCATTTACATCCTGTTCCTGCTCCTTGGTGGCTGTGTGACCTTGCATCCGACACATCAGTCACTCCTCTCTGGGCCTGTTTCCTCATCTGTCATATAAGGGGAAGGGGGTGTTCTCCAAAGTCCCCTCTGGCTCTTGATCCAAGAACCTCAGTATCTTGTCAAAAGCTACAAGAAGGGGGGTATTTTTCCTTACTGTCAAAAGATAATTTCAAGGCAGTGGGATCTATGGAAACTGAGACCAAATCTCCAGAGAGATATAGTGGTTCCATCATACTCTAAGTCAATTAAAAATAGGCTGAACACAAGTCTAGAAAATATATATATATAGTCACCATGGGAGTAGCAAAAGAAGATGAGCTGCATTATTGTTCCATCCAGTTTCTAATTGAATAAAATAATATTAACACCACACTCCCTTTTTCAAATGAATATTAGGATTCAGTTCTCTACCATATTCCTTGGAGGATTTGTGGAGACTGGTATTATGTCTCACCTTAAAAATCCTGCTTGCCTACTAAAAAGCTGTGTGGTGCTTGAGCTTGGGATCAGGAAGATAGACTTGAATTCTGCCTCAGATAAATTCATTAGATGTGTAATCCTGGATAGACCTCTCTGAACCTCAGCTTCCCCAACTTTAAAGTGGGGATGATAATAGTGCCCACCTCAAAGGGGTATAAGGACCATGTGAGATAATGTCTGCCATGTCTATGAAGAACCGTGAGAGATTCTACACATTAGCTGCTGTTATTAGTATCTTTTGGTCTAGACCTATGGCTTAACTGATGTAGGGAACTCCAAGAGAGGAGAATCCCTCTGCTAGCCCCCATGAGCCCCCAAGGTACAATGTGAAGCCTCAATAATGCTTGGGACACTAGTGAAATAACCTTCCCAGAATCACACACCTATTATTGTTGTTTGGCCTTCATTCTCTGAGAGAGTCATGATATTAGGAAGGTGATGCCATGACTTGCAGGTGAACTGGATTTAAGTGAGGCAGGTCTGTGCAAAGTCACCAGCCTCACTTTCTCCTCTGGAGCCATCTGAGTCCATTGGCCAGATATAGATCAGGACAACTGGTGATGGCCCTGAATGCAGTGGGAGACCTTGGCCTTTTTTAGCTCAGGTCTTTAACATGTCTCACACAGCTATTATGGACCAGACGTGGAATATAACTCATTTCTTCCTGACTCAGAAGTTGGCTCTCTCAACTTATTACACCATGGGTCAGAGGAGCAGAGATTTAGAGCCAGAAGACCTCAAGTCCAACTGCCTCATTGTTAGAGGTGGAATTTGAACTCAGATTTCCCCAACCTCAATCTTTCTTTTATTATTAATCCTTGTTATTACTGGAGAGGTTGCCTCTGTCTCCATTTTAAGGGATCAAAACAACAGTGCAGCAATTAACAGGGATAAATATAATCACCCAAATTGCCAGCAGGTCCAGTCTTCCCCCAGAATTCCACAGCCCCAAGACTGTCTGAGTAATATTTAAACCATGACCAGATGAGGCCCTAGAATCATTTAGATGTCTCAGCAGTGGGAGAAAGCAGGCTTCAGATTGCAAGGAAGAGATGCATAAAGGGAGAAAGAAACACTGCAGAGGGAGTGGAGGATGAAGCATGTTGTATGTACATGAGTCTGGCATACAGACTGACCCTACTCTCTCTACTTCCCCCCTTCCCCAGCATCAAGAAAAATAAAGGGATGCCACATGATCAAAACAGGTGATCATACATCTATAGCTAGGAGGGACCTCTAAGGTCACCTTGTCCAACCCTCTCATTGTACAAGTGAGGAAACTGAGGACCACAGAGATGAGGGAATTTAGACTCATAAGGGTAGTAATGATACCTCATACCCTTTCAATCTCCCATTACTGACAGGGAACTTTGTGTTTTGTAGGTGTTCAATTGATATTGATCTTAATGTTGTAACTAATGACAAAAAGTTGTTTTATGACTGTCCTTTAGCAGGGATGTCCTCCCACCCCCAAACTCGTCCATGATAAGTTAAAGAACATGGGATTGAGCATTACTTCAGAATGAGAGGTTCCACTCTCAACACTTTCTATAAGATGCAGTGGGATACACTGGAAAGGGTGTGAGATCTGGAATCTAAGGACCGGGCTGTTCCACTTACCTGTGTGACTTTGGCCAAATCATTTAACCTCCCTCAGTTTTTGCATCTACAAAATGAACTGACTTCTAAGATATCTTTAGGCCCTTTTTGTTTTCTAATGGACCAGTTATCTTATTGGTATGGGGAAGTCTTCGTATGGATCATCCTCCTATGAATGTGGATTAAGACCTGTGTTGTGACTTATCTTCTTAATTGCCTCAGAGAGAGTGAATAGACTAACAAAGCCAGAAGCTGAAGTGAAGCCCTACCCTTCTGCCTCTGAGGTCAACTCTCTACCTTGCTACCTTGCCTCTCCTGCTGACAAGGTCTCTTCTAGCTCTAGTATACCATGTTGGAGAGATATGATCGGTGGCTCTCATCCCAAAATTACAGAAGAGGGAAAGTCATTCCCAGAATGATGGACATGTGAGTCATCACCTCTGTTTCCTATAACATAAGAACCATCATTTTGAGACAAACAGGGCAATCTAATTGAGGCTCTTTTCTTTTAATTTTTTCATTCTTTACAATCAGTAATGTCATTTAAATGCCCATGCCTCGCTGAAAACAGCATCAGAATAACTGATGTCAATGGCCCCGCTGTCTAGGGACAATGATGCTGTGCTCATTTCTGGCAAACAACATGAACTTGTAGAATCATGGCTAATCACCTGAAAAGGCCTGGTCTGTAGCCCTCATGCTACAGATGAGGAAACTGAGGCCCAGAGTGGTAAAGTGCTTGATCTAAGGCTATACAGGTAGCAGAAAGAGTGTTTTATTTGGAGGTGAAGATCGTGGGTTTGAAATCTGGCTGTTCTCCTTATTAATGGAATAACCTTTAAAAAATCACTTTATTCTCCCTCCCCTCCCCTATTGTTGACCTTTTTCTTCATCTGTAAAACAAGAGGATTTGGATGATGATGATGATGATGATGGTGATGGTGATAACACTAGCTCATATCTTTATAGTAAAGGATGAAGGGGAGGGAACAAACATTTATTAAGCACTTACTATGTGCCAGACACTGAGCTGAGCACTTTACAATTTTATCTCATTTGATCCTCACAACAACTCTGAGAAGTAAGTGTTGTTATTATCCTCTTTTGACAGTGGGAAACCGAGGCAGACAGAGGTTAAGTGACTTGCTCAGGGTCACACAGTTATAAGTGTCTGGAACAACATTTGAACTCAGATCTTCCTGACTCCAGGCCCAGGGCTCTATCCACTGAGCCACTTCTCTAAGTGTTTTATGGTCAGTAAAGGACTTTTCCATATATTACCTCATTTGATTCACACTTAGAATACTGCCTGGCACATAATACGGCTGCGAGGTGGCACCAGAGTGCTCAGAATGCTGAGTCTGGAGTCAGGAAAACCTGAGTTCAAATTTAGCCTCAGACACTTACTAGCTGTGTGATCTCTCACTTAACCCTGTTTGCCTCAGCTTCTTCACCTATAAAATGTGCTAGAGAAAGAAATGGCAAACTACTTTAGTATCTTTGCCAAGAAAACCCCAAATGGGGTCACGAAGAATGGACAAGACTAAAAACAACTATCAAAAACAAAAGATACACCACACCACACATATGCTTATTTTCTCTCTCCCCCATTGAAAAACAAGATCCTTTTGACTAGAAATTAATTTTTATCTTTATAACCCCAGCATGTACTATAGGACCTAACACAAAGTAGGCACATAATAGATATTGATTAGTTAATAGTTTAATTGATTGATGGGACACAGCCTATGTATAGGCAGAGAGGCAACAGATGGATATTGGGTATAGGAAAGAGTAAGGAAAGACTGCTCATCTGGGACAAAGAGTGCATGGGAGGAAGTCACATAATCAGGAAAAAACAGTTCAGCCCTATCCAGCTTCCTTTCCCACACAGTTCCATCCCCACACCATGAGGTGGTCACATTATCAAAGCCAAATTATAAGAGCCCTTAGTTCACTTCAGCCACTGATTTGGTCCCTGAATTAGCTGATAGCAGCTGTAGTGATGGCCTCCCCAAGCATCCGAATGGCTCCAATACCCCACAAGGATCTGTATTAATCAAAGGCTTTAAGCAAATCTCCAGCATTTGTCTGATTAGTCCAACCATGTATTCCTGCTGGGCGCCAGGGAGGGGTCCATGTGGGGGCCATGTGACCATGGAGACCTTCAATTCCAGACCTACAACTTCTCTACCACAGAAGGGCGAACTTGACAAACAGTTATACCTCTCTGGATCTGAGTTTGTTGAACAATGGAGAACGGAGCGAGGAAGAATAAAGACATGGATGTTTAGTGAGTACTCTGTATTTGGATAGATTAAAAACTACCCAATGAATCATCTCCAGTTTTGAAGGACCTTCCATGAGTGGAAATTAGAACTAATCAGCCCATGCCAACACCTGTCTGAAGTCCCTCTATTTGCATCTGATTTGAAACATGCCCAATCTTCCTTTTCATCTGGCAGTGCCACCATTCAATACTCCTTTGCAGGGGCCATGAATTCATCTTCATGTAGAGTAGGGATGAGATGTGGTTGGCTAGTGAGAGGCAGGGGAGGAATCAATGCTTCCCAAATGGAAACTCTCAGGTAAGCTAAGAGGTTCTCTATGGCCTCCTTGTCCTGTCGTCTACTCATCCTCAAAGGCAATCAAGTCATGAGTCTCAGGCTGTTCTCTAAAACTATGTTATAGCTAGATTATGGTCTATATTAGTGATGAGGGTCCCCACAACAACAAAAACCCCAATCAATCAAGCAACAAACATTTATTAGGTGCCTTCTATATACCAAGGAGCTAGATAGCCCAGTGGATAGAACACTGGGACTGGAGTCAAGAAGACCTAAGTTCAAATACAGCCTCAGGCACTTAACTAGCTGTGTGATCTTGTGCAAGCCACAACCTCTGTTTGCCTTGGAAGCAGGTAGGTGACTCAGTGGATAGAGCGCTGGCCCTAGAGTATGGAATACCTCAGTTCAAATCTGGCCACAGACACTTAATTAGTTGTGTGACCCTAGGTAAGTCATTTAAACTCTGATTCCTTTAATCCACTAGAGAAGGAAATGGCAATATCTTTGCCAAGAAAACCCCATACCAGGTCATAACAACTGAACAACAATAACATTTATCAGTCACTGTGCTAAGCTCTGAGGATACAAAAAAAGGTAAAAGACAGGACCTGCTCTCAAGGAGCTTACAATCTAATGGTAAACATACTTATATTAGAGAGAAACAGATTTTCAACGTTCAGGAGTGCAGATATTGAAAATCTTAGAATTAGATCATTTGAGGTTTGGAAAAGATCAAGAGTGTTAGGGGGTGGTGAAAGGGGAGAGTCTGAACCTGCGATTTTCCCAGGGTGCAACAGGGATTTATATAACGATTTAAGCTTTGGAAGGTACTTTGCAAGGTACATTGTCTCTTTTGAACCCCACAGAAACCCTGTGATGGAGACACTGTAAGTAATCATCCTCAAAGTAACAGATTTTTAGTGATCAAATTAACCTCCATTACCATCTATTCCAAACATATCCATTATAACACACCTGACAAGCAATCATCCAATTTCCCCATGAAGAATTCCAGTGAGGAAGACACCATGCACCACTTAAAGCAGTCCATTCTGTGGGTTACCTCTAATTAATAGGAAGGTCTCATTGACATTAAGCCTAAATTGATGTCTTGGCAACTCTTGCCTATTGCTCCTGCTTTTGCCTTCTAAGATCAAACAAATCAAGGAAATTCAGGCACAGAAAGGTTCAAAGATCCCCCAAGTCTCACCACTGTGCCATGTCAGAGGCAACACTAGAACCACTGTCTCTCTGACTCTGAACCCAAGTCTTTATATTCCACGAGACACTGCCACCATCACCATAGTCACAATAACAACAAGGTACGCAAAGCATTTTACAAATATTAGCTCATTTTATTCTCAGAACAAAATTATCCCTATTTTACAGATGAGGAAACTGAGGTCATCAGTGATGAAGTGACTTGCCCATATCACCCAGTTACTCGATGCCTGAGGCCATAATGGAACTCAAGTCTCGCTGACCCCAGATCCATCTGTCTATCCATTGAGGTTTCCACTGCCTGCATATACTCTGAATGCGTTCTTTGTATGAATCCTTCCAGAGAAGAAATGCTGTTTCATGTCTAACCAGCTAAGGGATGTAACAAACAGCAATGGTGAAAAAACTGGGGGAAGGCAGATCATTCACCCTATCAATCAAAAAGCAATAATGCAAAGACTTAGCTGTGCAACATCTTTCTCATTATCCTCAGCCCTTCTCTCCTGCCAGGACCCTCTTCCTGGTACAGGATGCTAGGTGGAGCCGTACGCAGACAGAGCACTGGACTTGGAATTAGGGAGACCCAAGTTTAAATCCTGCGAACTATGTGGCTTCCCTCCTCTGGAATACCCTTTCTTCATCTGTAAAATGAGAGGGCCGGACTCCTACCCTCCAAGGTCCCTGCTAGCTCCAAAACTATGACTCGATGATCTTAGACTTGCAGTAATTTCCTCCTTAAGAGGTTCTTCCTATCTCTTCTGTCTTCTTGTTCTACTCCATCTCCAATACTGCTGATGGATTGTTCTCCTTTTTATAAAAGTCCTACCCCTTGCCTCTCTAATAACAAGAAGGTGACCTCAAATCCAAAGGATATACTAGGAGAACATGAGTTTTGGCAGGACCGAGGACATTAGAAAAAATTTGAGGACAGAAATGGCAACAAATTGTGCTTGCTATCAAAGGACCAGCCCAGCCAAAGACAGGGAGGCTGGGAACTCAGTGGTTACTTTTTTGGCCACAGAAGGGCATGAGGCAGTTTTTTTTTTTAAAGCAATTGGGGTTAAGTAACTTGCTCAAGGTTACACGGTGTAATGGGAATGCAAATTTAAAGATCTTCCCTGTCCCTAGGCTAAAGTGCACCTGGAGACTGGGGTGGGAGGCTTGTTTTTCAGTTGATACTTTTTGATTGGCCAGTGGGTCCAAAAGGTTGTTACATTCTCTGAGCCAGGAGAAGGCTATATAAGCCCTGATGTGTAGTTTTGTTTTGGGACTCACTTTGAGAAGTATTCTGTGATTTGATCTGAATTCTGGGAAGCCGTTGTTGAGAGTCCCCCGGCTTTGAAAAACCCAGAATGTGGAAACCCAGATGTTGACTGGGTATGGATGTAATGGTTGGACAGTTTGGAAATCTGTCTAC
>NW_027185889.1:17804596-17828936 GCF_028583685.1 Petaurus breviceps papuanus | reverse complement strand
CCTGAACAAGGTAAACGATATATGTCTGACTGATTAAAGTAAGCTTGTTAACCCATTTTGAGTTGCTTTCCTTTAACAAAGCAGATCCAAGAACCTGTGGTAGCTGCAAACCCTGAGGACGCTTGGCGTTCTTGCTGCTACACACGGCCAGTTATTTCTGGGTGTGGTGTTAAGTATCAGAGCCCGGATTCGATCCCAGGTCATCCTGACTCTGGGGCCGGTGCTCTTACTTGCTGTGCTACCTGGCCGCCCCTTGAGGCAGTTTTTAAAAAGCAGCTCTTAGTCCTAGGTAGTCCCTAATCACCTGGCCACTCCCACAGTGATGCTGACATCAATACCATTAATAATAAGAACAATGATGCCTCACGTTCATCTTGATTTACATCCATAATCTCATTTAAACAACCCTATGTGAGAAGTACTAGAGATAAAGATAAGGATTAGACCTAGGCCTTCATTAACATGGGGAAAGACTAGAAGAGAAAAATTCCACAGGTAGACCCACAGTTGTCAGCTGGTACCTTTAGAAAGTTACCTAGGTTGGTACAGCTAGGTGGTGCAGCGGAGAGCTCACTGGACCTAGAATCAGGAGGACCTGAGTGAAAATGTGACCTCAGATATTTTCTATCTATGTGACCCTGGATAAGTCACTCAACCCCAAATGTCTCCCCAAAAAAGTGAGAAAAAAATGTCACCTATGTTACTGAAAGGTTAAGAGACTTGGGTGCAGTCACAGCCAATAAGTGCCAGACACAGAACATAAAAGTCAGGTCTTCCTAACTGTGAGGCCAACTTTCTACCACTGTGTCTCTGTGATAAATATTAGAGTATCATTCTGACCGTTCTGAAAATAAGGAAAGTGAGGCTGAAAGAAATTAAGTGACTTATGCAGTCATACAGTTATCAAGTGTCTGAGGCTGAATTTGAACCCAAGTTCAAGACCAGTGCTCTATATACAACATCATACTGTCTCTCCAGTATAGAAAGGAATAGAGGATATTAAGAATCATATAGGTTTTAGACTATCTACAAAGACAATCAAATAGTACCCTTAATGTTACAATCCTGACTACATTCCAATTCACTAATGGACCACAGCCACATTGATATTCTTGCCATAAATTAAACCAGGAGGCACAAAGACACTGCATCCAAATATAATGGTAATGCACAAGGAAGTTCTCCTTGAAAGGTGAATAAAGTAGCTGGTAGAATTAACTGTTAAAGACTAAAGGCAATCAAAAATGTCATCATTAGATCAGACACTTGAGGAAAGAACCATGGGATGGAAAATTTAGAGCTAGCAGGCATCTCAGAGATCATCTATTCTAAAGGTTTAGCATCTGTCCTTGGAGGGAGAGAGGAGGGAGTGAGGGATGGATGGATGGAAGGAAGGAGGGAGGGAGGGAAGGAAGGAAAGAAGGAAGGAAGGAAGGGAGGGACGGAGGGAGGGAAGGAGGGAGGGAGGGAGGGAGGAAAATGGGTTAGAATAAAAAAATACCCAGAAATATATCTGTTGAGAGGTATATTACAACTATTTTCATTAAGAGGAACATCAGAAACTGTCTGATGTAGGAACCAAACTTTCTGAGAAATGAAACCGACTATCTTAACAGACAGAAAACAACTGGCTATGGACTCGTGAGTCATTTCAGAATGAGCTGTCTGTGTCTCAGCAGTTCTCTGACTGGCTAGAGCAAAGGTCAAAATCAATACTAAATTAGAAGAAAGAATAAAGATGAGAAGATACTGCATGCAATCACAGCAGTTCCAACCTAGCCTGTCAACTAAGTAAGCTGTCAACTTCCCCAAAATAAGGAAATGAAGGAAGGAAGGAATGAAAAAGTATTTATTTATGAAATATTTGTCATGTGCCAAGGACTTGAGACAAAACCACAAAAGTGAATCCATTGTTGTTGTTCAGTCCTTTCAGTTGTTTCCAACTCTTCATGACTCCATCTGGGGTTTTCTTGGCAAAAATACTGGAGTGACTTGCCACTTCTTCTCTAGCTCATTTTGTAGATGAGGAAACTGAGAAAAACAGGGTAAAGTGACTTGACCAGGGTCACACAGCTAGTAAGTGCCTGAGGCTGGATTTGAACTCAGAAAGATGAGTCAGCCTGACTTCAGGTATCACATTCTATCCAATAAGGCACCACCTAACCGCCTCAAACATATGTAAGAGACTAGTGGATAAAGAGGGGTATTTTGATAAGAGAAAACACAGAGACATTGAGTGGAGTCAGAGAGCAATTCATTGACACACCATTTCCAGGTATGGTAGTGATGATTTGAATACTGTTCTCAGAGACAGATCTACAAAGTCACCCTTTTGGCATTGAGTGGCTAGGAAACAACAGTTGGGGTCTAGCTTAGGTTAGAAACGATGATGTCTTACCAGTGGGAAGCCCAGAGACCGTAGGGAGCCAGAGTACCAAATTAGAGGAAAAGGGAGGAGAGAGTAATCCTCAGGAAAATCAGAATTCATGGATTGACTCTAATTATCACAATTTCTTTAAAAAAAAAAAAGGTTTACCTCATGAAAAACTGTCCTCATGACTAGAAAACACTATAGTCATTCCACAATGCTGCCTCTTATATATCAGTCAGTGGTTCTGGGTTCAAATTCTGGATTCAAATAACTATCTAGGTGACCCTGGCCAAGTCACTTAACTTATTAGCACCCTAAGAACTCTCTAAGACCAAACATTGTGAAATGGATGCTGGTCTGCATTGGCAGGGGGAAGTTCCTCATTGAAAACATCCCCTATTGATAAAATAAAAGGTGTGGCCAATCAGTCAACAAATATTTATTAAATGCTTACTATGTGCCAGGCACTGGACTAGGTACTGGTAATATAAGCACAAAGAATACAAGAATCCCTACTTGCCAAGTGCTTACATTCTACTGAAGGAGATAGAAAAGACATATAAAGATTGATAGAGAGAGACAGACAGACAGACAGATGGATAGACAGATGGATAGGTAGGTAGATGGATGGATGGATGGATGGAGAGATAGTTAATGGATGGATGTATAGGTAGATAGCATTAATATGTTTGAAAAAATATTAACATATGCAAATTAGAGGAAAGGCACTATTAGCATGGGGGGGGGTGTCAAGAAAGGTTTCTTGTATAGAAGATGGTGTTTGATCTGTATCTTAAAGAAAGAGAGGGACTCCAAGATGGAGATAAGGAGGGATAGTATTCCAAGCACCCTGGACAAACATTGCAAAGGAAAGGAAGAAGATGGAATGTTATGTGTGAGGGACAGAGATAAGGCCACTCACTCTGTAGTACGAGGAAGGACAATTAGGACCATTAAGCCTGGAAAGATATGTCGAGCCCAGGTTTGGTGGGGCTTTGAAAGCTAAACAGAGAGAAGTTATTGTGTAGGCTAAGCTAGAGTGGTGAGAGACTTGAGGGAGAGGAACCAATTGGGAATTAGGAGGCTATTGCTGTAACCTGGGGAGAGATGATGAGGATTCAAACTAGCTTTGAAAGTGGAGAGAAGGGGACAGATGCGAGAGGTGTTGTGAAGATGGACATAGCAGGGCAGGTTGGTCAATTAGATATGCAGGATGAAAGCAAGTGAGGAACCCAGGAAGATTCCAAGATTACAAATCCTGAAGACTGAAAGGATGGAGATGTCTTTGGCAGAAATAGTCACATTTGGAAGAGGTTAGTGTTGGGGGAGAAAGAGAATGAGACAGAATGTGCAAGTATAGGGAAACAGATTGGACTAATGATCTCACTGGTCCAGAGAACTGGTGAGGGGAGGAAACTTTCCTCTACCAATGTAGATGAGCACCTTTATTGAAATGTACAGTCTTAGGGAGCTGCCTAGAGCCTTGAGAAGTTAAGCAACATGTCCAGGGTCACACAGCCAGGTGTGCCCCAGAAGCAGAAATCGAACCTGGTTTTTACAGGCTTCAAGGTCAGATTTCTATCCTTGGCCACATTGCCTCTCTGAATATATGCAATAGATACTCAAGATAATACTGTATTATTTATGTATTTGACCAGACCCATTGTTTCACTGATGTATGAATATGTAATGTGAAATTTTAATATATATGTAAATATATACCATGTATGTATAATGGTGGTAATACATTATAATATAAATATAATGCATATAAATATATTGTACATACACATATTCATACAAACTATATATGTATATGTGTTATGTGTGTTATACATATACACATTTTCTTGTTAAGTTTTTACCCATCTTTTAAAGGTCAACTCAAAAGTCACTTCTACCAGAAAACCTTTCCTGATACACTCTAGCTGGTAACACTTTCCCCCTCAGTCTTTAATAAAGATCATAATTTTTATGGATGCTTATGTTTCATCCCTTTATTGAACTGTAAGCTCCATAAGGAAAGGGAATGAACCTATCTAAATCATGGGTTCTTAACCTTTTGTTTTGCGTCACAGCCTCTTTGTACAGCCTAGGGAAGCCTGCAGACCCCTTCTTAAAATACTGTTTTTAAATGCACAAAATAAAATACATAGGATTATCAAGGAAACCAATTATAGTGAAATGTAGTTATGAAAATATTGTTTTTAAAATTTATGGGCCCAAGGTTAAGAACTCCTGTTCTAAATGCTGTATCTCCCTCAGAACCTATTAAAATACTCTATGAATGGAGGGCATTGGATAAATGCAGATGGATAGATGTATGGATGTATGGATGGATGGATGGATGGATGGATGGATGGATGGACAAACAGAGAGGTGACAGATGATTTTTCCCCTGTTTTCTCAAACTGAGAGACCTGATTTCCATTCCATTTTTAATTGCTCTTTTATAATCTTAAACATGGCCCCTAAAGATTAATGGCAACAGGGAATATTTACCCCACCCCTGCCAAAAACATCAAAGAAACAAACAAATTAATGGAAGTCCATCGTTACCTGTTAGAGTAGCCTCATACTTGAATCAGATTAAGCTATTTTCCAATGGGCCACCTGTGCTATCTTTGATGCAAACAAAAGAAAGCCTCATTAAGGAGACCCTCTCCACTTTTTTCTTTTTTGGTCAAAACTAGTCAAGCTGTACTTAACTACTGGAGCAGAGTCTTCAAGCTGCTTCATCTGTAAAGGATTCCATCTAGTGTTTGCATCTCTGCTGAACTTGTTGATTTGCATTTGAAAGGGATTTGAGTTTAGATGTAAACTCTTTGATGGGATTTGTGGCAGAGACAAAGGTTGGTTCCCATTTTGATCCTGTGGGCAGGAGCCTAAAAGCCATCACTGAATCAGTAACCAATGGTGCTGAGGTTGTCTTTTGAAACCACCAAAGGGATAGAAGGGCTCTGGGGGACTGGGGGGTGGGGGCTGCAGGGATCAAAACAGAGTATCTCACTAGAAGAAAAGATGGTAGAAACATACAACAAGTTGGGGAAATTAAACAGCTTTATTAGAATCCTAGAAGAGAGTGAAAGGTTAAGCTGTTCTTCCATCAAACTACCTGAAATTAAAAGTTCTAGGAAGTACTGACTGTTTTGATAGACTTTGGGTAGTTGATACTCATGTCTATTCAATGGATTAATAAACATGAGCTCAGATCATTCAGCAGAAAAAAAAATCCAAAGAGGTGTTACATTAGGTCATAGAACCCAAGATATTAGACAAGTGTTTCCCTCTCCCATCCCCTCAAAAAATTACATTGTATTTGCTATCTACTTGTTACATATTTGGTATTTACTCATACGTGTATATGTCAGTTTTCTCCCAATAAAACATAAGTTTTGGGTTTTTTTTTTTTTTGCTTTTTGGAGGGCAATTGGGGTTAAGTAACTTGCCCAAGGTCACACGGCTAGGTTGTGTGTGTGTGTGTGTGTGTGTGTGTGTGTGTGTGTGTGTGTGTGTGTTAAGTGTCTGAGGCCAAATCCGAACTCAGGTCCTCCTGACTCCAGGGCTGGCACTCTACTCACTGCACCACCTAGCCGCCCCAAAACATAAGTTCTTTAAGGGAGGTGGCAGTTATACCTTCTGTCTTGGCATTTTCAATGCCTTATATAGTGATGGGCACCTAGTAGGTGTGTATAAATCCTTATTTGTTTTAGATAGTGTGATGTAAGGGAGAGACCTAAATTCAAATCCCACCTCAGATCCTTCATTAGCTGAGTAATTCTAAGCAAGTTTCTATGCCTCAATGACCTTGTATTAAAGCTAGGAGGTTGCATCCAAAGACCTGTAAGGTCCTTTTATTCTCTAAAATCTGTTATCCTCTGATCCATCCCCTATATATCTTCTCTCTTAAATTATGTGTTTTGTTTCTCTGATGGGAAAAAAATCCTTAATAATTATACAATCATAGGCATAAGAGCTTGAAGGGAATTTAGAGATTATCTGATTCAACCCCTTTGTTTTAATGATGAGGAAACAGAAGACTAGAGAGGCAAAATTTATGGTAACTTATGAAGTACCTGGCAGTTTTTACCCAGTTCCCCAGGGCTCTTTCTGCCACCCCTTTGTACCAAAAAAAAAAAAAAATCCAGAGCCACTAAGTCCTTCCCATTTGAAGAAAGGTCTCCTGTTCTGGAAAGGTCACTGGTTACAGAAATAAGAGCACAGAGAAAATGACACCGTTTTCCTAATGGGCCTCAGTTGTCGAATAGGGGTACATAGCTGCCCCCATCTTACTACATATTCCTCTTTTAATTCTTATTTAAAGTTTCTTCAAAGCTTGAAATTCTTTAGTAACTTTTGTGAGTGATAATATTTCTCCAGAGGTGTGCCTAATGTTTAAAAAGAAGCATCGACTTCTAAGACAATGAAAGCGATTTATATTTGCACTAGCTGCCAAGTCTATTTATCAATAGCCCGCCTCTCCTAGATGAGTTAATATAACTGCTCACGTGGCCAAGACTATTGATGTTTAATATATCCCAGGCTTGGTGAATTAATTTTCCCATCACTGTGTGGCAATTGAAGAATCTATTTGTATTTTAATACCTTAAGCATTTGCTTAAAATAAAAAGAACATTGGTGTTGGACCATGGGGCCTGAGTTCTAGTCCCAATTTTTCCAGGAACTCTGTGCAACCACATGCTGGTCGCAATCTCTCTGGACATCAGTCTCCTCACTCACATACTCATCACACAGGGAATGGACCTGAAATACTCTAAAGTACCTTACAGCTCTAAAATTCTTAAATTTGAAAGAAGGCATTAGTTTGTTCTTTGTGTTGAATCCCTAGTGGTTAACACAATGCTTGGCATTAATAATAATAATAATAATAAATAATAATAATAAAAATAATAAATGCTTATTGGTTGATAGATTGGTCATGCTGAGACAGCCTGCGGTGTGCAATACCCATCATATCTGTGCCTAAGGAAAGCATCTTCTTTCATGGGTGATGAAGCCAATTCAGTTGATTGTGCAATTGATCAATCAACAACTATGCATTGTTAAGCACTTATTATCTTCCAGGCTAGATACGAGATGTATAAAGACAAAAGTGAACCAATGAAGTGAACCAGCTCCTAATGAGGTCACATTTCATTCTCTAGTCACAATTTGATCTCTGAGTTAATAGGAGCATTTGTTTCTAATATCTATGCTTGTAGAGCAACCAGTCGAATGCAAACTCCTTGAAGACAGGGGCCATTTGGGTTTCTCTTTTTGTCTTGCACTTGACAGTGTGCCTGGCCCATAGGAGACAAAAAATTGTTGGGAGGGAGGGAGGAATAAATGCAGGTATTTCAGCTGAGCTTTGAGGGCTGAATAAGAACTCAACAGACTAGACAGGACAGGACTTTTGAGGCAAAGGGAGAGGTTGGAAGAGACAGTCAAGCTGGAGACATGTAATGAAGGCAGAAGAGAGAGAGATCAGAGAACAAAGCCTTGAAGGATGCTTACCCCTTGAGTGAAGGAAATGCACCAGATCCGACGCCAACAAAGAAGCTAGAAATTCGTTTTGATGGGTTAGGGTCATGATCAGAGTTAGAGTCAGAGGGTTGGGGTCACCTCCAACTCCATCATGTTGCTATGTATTCACAAACTGGTCTGGGGCAGTGATGCAATTTCAATTGCCCCCAATAGATCATTTAACATAAACTCCTCCTCTTTGACAGACCTGCCAGCCACAGGGACTGATTTTGGTTTATTTGTTCCTTTGTTTTTGCCTTCCTCTGCATCTCCAGATAAATGTTAATTGACTGACTGACAGAAAAGGGAGGATGTTTGGGGAGTACCTGAGCATTTATTTGTATGTGTAGAGAAACCACTTCAGTATCTTTCCCAAGAAAACCCCAAATGGAGTCATGAGTCAGACAACAAGGAAAACAAAAAATACCAGTGTCTGTGGAAGAGTCTGCCTCTCTCTATCATCAATGGGTCCCAAAAAACACTGATTCACCTATTGTTGATTAATTATTTTCTCCTCTATTAATGTGGGTCAGCACTTTATAACTTAAGGTATTAGTCTTTACCTTATACTCTCTGGATCTCAGTTTACTCATCTATAAAGGGCAGGGGATGGACCTCAACCTCTCTAAAGTTTCTTCCAGCTTCATCATTCTTCCCTTCAAATATTTTCTTGAATGATAGGAAATTGCCAGGAGTGGTGAGAAGCTGAGTGTCTTACCGGACCGCTTTCTGTGTCAGCTACTGGGGATACAAAATACTGCACATTTGCACTTGATTGGTTCCTCACAATAACCCCTTGAGGTGGTAGCTATTATTATCATCTCCACTTTACAGATGAGGAAACTGAGGCCTAGAAAAGGAAGACAGGAAGGAAACAAGCATTTATTAAGAGCCTACTGAATGCCACACATTGTGCTAAGTGCTTTACACATAGTATTAAATCTGATCCTCACAACAACCCCAGGTGGGAGGTCCCATTATTATGTCTATTTTAGAACTGAAGAAATTGAGGCTGAGAGAGATTTAAAGGAGCTGTCCAGGATCACATAGCTCCCAAGTGTCTGAAGCTAGACTTGAACTCAAGTCTTCCTAACTCCAGGCTTAGCACTATCTCCTTTTGCATGTTGTCTCCCCCCCCCCACTTTGATTATAATCTCCTTGAAAGCAGGGGATATCCTTTTTATTAATTATATCCCAATGCTTAACGCAGCACCTGGTATGCAGTAGGTGCTTAATAAATGATTTTTAGACTTAACCTCATTAAGGGACTTACCCAGGTTCATACAATGGTAAGCATCAGAGACAGGATGTGAATTCTATGACTTCCTAACTCCAAGTCCACTGTCACCCAGTTGCCATGTGCGAAAGCAAGGAAAGCCCCTGTATTTTGGGTGGACCCCTTTTAACGTGTTCAAGCAAGTCTTTTCATCTCCCTGGTCTTGGTTTCCCCATCTTCAGAATTAGGGGACTGGCCAAGTTGGCATGTGAGGTCCCTGCCACCTCTATATCTATGACCCAATTAGCAGAATTAACTGGAAATCAACAAAGTTCCTGATTTAAAAAAAAAAAAACATAGTGACCATTGACTTCTACCTCAAAAGTCAGGAGTGAACTGTCCAATCAAGTCAGCTGTCAACAAGTAATTATTCAGCACCTACTATGTGTTAGGAGCTTGTATTAGGACTGAGGGGAGGTGTTGAATCCAAGGAAAGGCTAAAGATTGCTACTGTTCTCAAGGGGTACTAGACAAATGCACTGTATGACTTCTTATCATGCAAGTGCATGCCCAGATCCCTGACTTCATCTATATGGGGAATGCCTAGTGCGGAAGACCCCTCCACTGATGAAGCCCAACACCTAATCAATAACTTTCAGTTTTAGAGTTGTCTGAGACTTTGAGAATTCAGAAATTTGTCCATGGCCACGTGGTCAATGGACATTGGCCACAATGTCAAGAAAGAGGATTTGAACTAGGGTCTCCTTGACTCTACTTCTCCTCTAAGACACATTGCCTATTTAATTTCTCTTGCTTAAATAAAAGCTTTACTTGGCCAATATAGGCACAGCCGTCTACTTAGTTATCATGGGCCAAATTCACATACAACAGGACGTGCCAAACATCTGTGCTCTCTTCACCAAGGTCTCCCTGAGATCCACTCCCGTCAATCCTCTCCATTGTAACACAGCGGAAGTTAATTTTTTTCTTGCAGGTTTGTTTGCTTTTTAATCAAAGCACAGCAAACAGCAAATGAAAATGATAATTTTCTTTGGAATGAAAGCACCCTCCCCCCTCCTTTTTTTTCCCCTTTTCTTTTTTTTTTTTTTTTAACCATTGGTTGTGATTAAGTGAAGACAAAACTCCATGCTGGGGTAGTTGAAATACTTCTGGAATTTATTAACTTCTGCATGTGCACGAAGGCCAAATGAGCTCCTTTAATTTCCATAATGAAATTGTTTTTGTAAAGTTAAAAATACTGTAATGAGGGCAAAACGGTGTGCTTTCCGAGGCTCCCATGGTGAAACAAATGAGATTTTAGCTTCCCTAATTGGGCATACTGCAAGCTGGGCTCTGGCTCCGTCCTCTGCAAGGGGTGTTTGTTATCCCCTAACAAAAAGAGGTCTACAGCTGTCAGCCTTAATGCTGGATAGCTCTTCAGCAGCCAAGCCATCAGGAAGAAGGCTGGGGCTCTCTGACTGGGACCACCCAAAGGGACAGATCAAGTAGAGAACAGCTCTTCTCTTTTCTGATTAAGAAGTTATTCGTAAAGTAATTTGTTTACAGCTATCAAAAGGAAGCAACTATAGAGAATTCCCAGAATCCTCTAAAAGAACTTTATTTGATTAAGCAATGAATATGGATATTTGCTCCCTCTCCCTCTCTCTTTTTTTTCTCCTTGTGAATTAAATCTCATTACCTGTCAACATAGGCCTTTGGAGTCTTACTGTTCATGCAGGAAACAAAAGTTGGGCCTGTTTTGTGGAGGGGACATTGCCAAACTCAGCTGGGCAGCTGCCATTGCTGATGCCATGGTAACAGCCCGTAAACCTCTGAGAGCTCTGGACCCGTTTTGATGTAATATTGTCTTCATTTATTTTTAACCGTTCCTCTCGGCTACAAAGGGAAGAGAAACTTGAAGACTCTACTCAAATTATATTTTTTAGATACTAGGAATCAGTCAATGTCTGGTCTCTTCCTAAGATAACAACTGCTACTTTTTATTTACTTATTTTTATGTAAACACTCAACGGGAGCAGGAAAAGCTTTTAATTTTGAAGTTTGCCAGTTTATACATATTATTCAGTTATATTCAGGAGATGGCATTACTTCCAGATGGGAGAACAACTCAGACACTAGCCAAGTTTATTATAGAACAATCACTCTAATCATCAAGTGTATTTCAACCTCACCAAATCCCATTTAATAAAGGAAATTAATATTAAAAAATTTAAAGTAGACTTTTTTTAAAAAAAGGTAATCTATAGGATAAGCATAGATTAGTCATAAAAACAAAAAGTGTGGCTTAGGAGATAGACCAGTGACCTGGAGTCAAATTGTTGTTCGTGATCCTTGGTTCTCAAAGAGGACAAATGCTGAGCTGAGTTCAGATGTGTTCAAATCTGGCCTCTGACCCATAATTAGCCATGTGCCCCTTGACAATTCACTTAGCCACATGAAAAGTCTCTTGTATCATCCTCTTTACTGCCATTAGCAGTCTTTGAAAATGAAGAACAAACAATAACAGTAACCTTTGTCTACCTCAGTTTCCTCACCTATAAAACAAAGATAATAATGGGACTAATCTCCCAGGTTTGTTTTTTAGGATCAAAGGAGATAACATGTATGAAATGTTCTATAAACCTAAAAGTTCTAAATAAGTGATAATTATTATTACTATTATTATTTTTATTATTATATGCAGTCTGTGTAATAGATAGGAAAAGAAAGCTGACTTTGGAGTTAGGAAAGCCTGGGTTTGCTTCCTGACTCAAATACTTATTACCTGGGTAAATACTTATTACCAGGTAAGTGCCTGGGAAAGTCATTCAACCAATGAATGCCTTGGTTTCTCATCTGTAAAAAAAGAAAGAAATAGTAGCACTGACTTCCCAGAGTTGTTTCAAGGATCAAATAAGATAATAATTCCAAATCATTTAACACAGTTCCTGGAACATAATAACTGGTATATAAATTTTAGCTATCAATTTCCTCATGTAATAGCATCTCTCTCACAGGGCTATTGATCGTAAGGATCGAATGATATAATATCACAAACCTTAAAGTTCTATAGGAATGATAGATTTTTATTGTAATTGTTATTAAAGTTCTATAGAAATGATAGCTATTTTTATCACTGTTATTAAAGTTCTATAGAAATCATAGCTATTTTTATTATAATTGTTATTAAAGATCTATAGGAATAAAATATATTTTATTCTAATTGTTATTACATGTAGTGTGGAGAGTAGAGAGAGAAATAATGAGACTGTTTTGTATTCAGGAAAATCTATATTCAGATCCTCCTAATTGACCCTGGGCAAGTAACTTCACCCTTCTTCGTTCCCAGACAATGCTCAGAGATTATAAAGTGCAGAACAGTTGTCAATCTGGAAGCTTTATTCCTAAATAATTTCAATTGTGGAGGCAAAAATTGCCTACAATCACTCAAATGTAATATTGATCTATAAAAATTTAAGACTGATAATTTTAATAAATGTCATCACACAAAATTCTCATACTCTCCAAATTATAGGGAATGAAAAGCTTTCAAAATAGAGACACCTGGAATAAAAACAATCAAATTCATGAGATGACAGGAATAGGTATGTTGGCCCTGTAGTTCTATTTTTTACTATAGCCATCCTAAAAAATAGAATGCTTTCAGCATGATGCTACATCCCAATTTTCTTAATCAGTTGAAAAAAACAGTCACTTTAGCCACCTGCGCGACTGTCCATAGAATATTGAATATAAAATAATAATAAAAGAGTGATCATGACCCAGGACTATTTCTCTCTGAATTCTATAAAAAAAAAAAAAAGATGAGAACATGTGGTGGCTAGGTGGCGCAGTGAATAGAACACCGCCCTGGAGTCAGGAGGACCTGAGTTCAAATCCGGCTTCAGACACTTAACACAAGACTAACTTAGTGACCTTGGGCAAGTCACTTAACCCCAATTGCCCTACCTTCCCCCCTCAAAAAAAGCAAAAAGATGGGAACAAAATAATGAGAATAATAATGGTTGGAAATAGAGAGAGCTAACCTTGGACCAAGGTTCAAGTCTGACTTCTGACACATCTAGGTTAAGGGACACTGGGAAATCAATGAAAGTCTCATTGCCCCCAGGCAACTCTCTTAAGATCCTAAGGTGTACTAAAAGTGCCAACCTGTGCTGGCAAAAGGATTCTCCTCATCCGGGAGTGCCTATATCCATGAAATCAGAGGTCCAGTCCTATCTTGCCATCCCTAGTAGAGTAGCTCTCACTGATATCACACTTTAAAGTTTGTATTATACACACTCTCTCATTTTCTTCCTCAAATACACAGTAACAAAGTTAATCTTAGCCTCCTCCATGATTAACATAGTACCTTAAACCTAGTAAGTATTTAATAAACATTTCTTGAGTGAATGACTGATGGATCTCCAACTAATCTCCTTGATGTGTTTCTAAAGGAAAGGGTTTCCAAGGAGCAATCCAATGATATATGGAAAAGATTTCATCAAATTTGAATCTTTTCTGTTTTGCTACCATTAGCTTTTCAACATACACTTACGTCCCATTTTTAATTTGTCCAAAACACAATAGGACTCCTGCGTTTAAAGATTCCTCCCCACAGCTCTTTCTGCCCCCTTTGAATTTCTTTACCTCCTTTGTTTTGGGCAACTATTTCAGACACCTATTATATGTCAAGGACCTTAACAGATCCTATGTTTCTATGGTTATTTTAGACATGGAAAGGAATATTTTAAAAAGAAAATGTCATTTTAAGGTAAATTTTGAAGGTGACAAAAGAAACTCTTGCTTAAGAATTTGCATTTAAAAAGAATAAGCTGTCCAATGGAAGTCCTATAAAGCTGGGCATAACACAATAAAAAAAATGCATAAACCTATTAGAAAGAATTAGAATTACATTTAAGAGAATCTGAATTGTAAAATGGTCTGCAATTTATGAGTGTACAAGAAATTATGGCTCAACTTCGAGTCAATACATTTAACTATACAAAGCATGAAGTCCATGACTTTTAGGAACTTATTGTTTGAGGACCCAGTAAAATATCAGATCCTTGAGGGCAGGTGTTGAAATTTTTTTGAACTTTTTTGCTGTGTGACTAGTACTGTGTCTTGTATCCAATCCAATCCCACAAGTATTTACTAAATAAGCATTTATTATATGTGAGACTCTCTGCTATGGCCTGGGACTATAAAAATAAAAGAAGACAGTTCCTGCCCTCAAGAGACTTATGTTATACTGGGGATTGGTGGGGAGAGGATATAATATGTAAACAGATCTGTATATCCCCAATAATTTGAGGAAAGAGAGAGAATTAACAATGGAGGGGTTCAGGAAAGGCTTTCCCTAAAAAAAAAATAATAGGGAGTAGCCAAGAGTAGATAAAGTGCTGGGCCTGGAGTCAGGAAGGCATATGTTCCTGAATTCAAATCCAGTCTCAGACACTTACTAGCTGGATGACCCAGGGTAAATCACTTCACCCTGTTTGCCTCAGTTTCCTCACCTATAAAATGATCTGGAGAAGGAAAAAGCAAACCATTCCAGTATTGCCAAGAAAATCCCAAATGGGGTAACAGAGTCAGAGATAATTGAAATGGCAACAAAAATGGCAAATGGCCTAAGCATTGAAGGAACCAGGAGGAGCAGGGAAGGACAAAGAGGGAGTGCATGTCAGGCATAGGGAACAATACTACAGAGGAGGGAGATGCACTAAAGAAGGTGGGAGAACAGTTTAGCTAGAATGAAAGAATGTGAAGGGGAGTAATTTGAAATGATCCTGGAAACGTAAATAAAGCAAAACCAGATTGTGAGTATATTATAAAAGAAGTAGGTAAATTGAATTTATTTTTTTTCCTGGAGGCAACAGGGAAAAGAAGAAAGGCATAGGGAAGTTTCCTGGACATACTTAAACTTGAGGAGGATAATTTTGGTAATTGTTTGTAGGAGGGAGTTGAGGAGGGAAGAATGGAAGGTCAAATGATAGACTACTGCAATAAGTAACAAGGCAAGAGGTGATTAGGACCAAAACTGAGGTAGGGAGTAGACAAGAGATAAATAAATTATTATAATTTATATATCTATATTATATAATTATAAATTATATAAGCAAGTATATAGACATGATAAGATTTGGCAACCAAATGGCTCCCAGAGGTGAAGAAGAAAGAAGAGTCAAGGATGAGGTTATGAACCTGGATGACTGATTCAAAGGACAGACCTGCCCTCAACTGAAATAAGCAAGTTTGGATGGAATGGGGTTTTTCCAAGGAAATAATAAATTCCATTTTGGACACATTATTTTTGAGATAAAAAAGTGGCCTGGTGTGGTGGGAAGAGAAGCATCTTTGAAGGCAAAGAGACCCGAGTTCTAAAAGTTCCAGAGAAGCTAGAGCTGCATCTGATAGAGAGAATCAGTTCCTTATGTGACTGGCCTCAAGAGTCTAGTCTCTATCACTATTACTAAGTCTGAGATACCTAAGGAACATGTGTATAAGCACCTAATGAATCTTCCTTGAATTAAACTGAAGAGAATTCATATGGGGATGCTAATCTTGAAAAAAAAATTGTTCTTCTCTTTCTTTGGAGGTTATGACATGAGTTCAATAATAGATCTGCCCCTTTGTTTGCCTAAGGTTCTGGTAGAAGAAGGTAAGCATCCTAAGGGCAGGGATTGTTTTCAATGTCATCTATCTTAGTGCCAACCACAAAGCTTTACGTATAGGAACCAGTCAAGTGAAGGGATAATATAGGTCTCTTATTTCTCCAGCTTCAGGATCTCTTTCCCCCCACTCACCTCATAGCCCACCCATTCCAGCTGCTGTGGGGATGTCTGAGGCTCTGCGAATTTAAGCGAGTTGCCTAGGTTCATAAAACTGGTTAAATATCTACAGTGGCCATTAAAATCCAGGTCTTTCTGAACCCAATCCCAACATTCAGTCTCCTACCATATGTGGTCTCTCCTATTCAATACAAACCAAAAGAAATTCCTCTTTTCAAGCAGGACTCATTTATTTCACAAAGTCCATCCCAAATTATGATAGGCAGCATGACCTGGTAGACGGATCACCTTGGAGTCAGAAAGACTTGGTTCACATCTGGCCTGTAAGATTTTGTTTTTTTGTTTGTTTTTTTGTATTCCCAGAGCTCCTCACCGTGCTTGGCACATAGTAGGTGCTTAATTAATACTTACTCACTGATTGGTTGTATGAACCTGGGCAACCCACTTAACTCTCAGTACTTCTAGCAGTTGGAATGGGTGGTCTATAAGTGGGAATTTAGCCTGTAAGTTGCTGATCTACACAGGTAGGGGGAGTTTCCTCACCAGGAAGTTCCTTCCACCAATGAAATCACTAGTTTAATTTTTAGAAAAAGACAAAAATCCAACCACAAAATCAAAGGTCTGTTTACAACTCAAGTGGGTGAGTTCTAGCATTTTAGCTGAAGAACAGTAAAAGACAGCTTGGGAGAGGAGGCAGAAGTGAGAGGAGAAAACAAGAGGGGTTGGGAGAAGAGGCTAATTGGAGGGAAAGGATCAAGCAGGGGGCTTGGGGAGATGAGGCAGATAACACAGGAAGGAGCCAATTATGGAATTAAAATCAAGAATGAGTAGAAGTTAAACTCTGGGATTATAAATGACCATAATTATTCAACAGAAGGTTTCAAAGAGTGCATACTAACTCAGGATTGTTGGAAATTTCCAAACTGGAGCAGAATACATTAAGAGTTCTCAGGAAAAACAGATCGATGGAAAGCTGAGTTGCAGTGTATGACATGGCAGTGGAAGAATACCAAAGACTTTGAGTTTGTCACAATGCAGGCTAGAGACAATCACCTGAGACACTTAATGTTTTCCTAGAGGCTACATGATGGGATACATGAGAGCAATTATATCATTTCCACTTTAGATTTTTGAAATGCGTGGATTCTGTATTTCTTGCCAATTTCTATTTTTTCATAGGATTTGGTTATGCAGAGAATCAATTTGTAGCATTGGAACAAATATTACAATGTGTGAAAACTAATGTAAACAGAAAGTTGCACACGTAGGGTACTGAATAAAGCCTTCTTTGGAATCACCTCCATTGAATAACTAAGTTGTAACCAATGGTAAATCCAAATGAGTAATCCCAGGACCAAAGAGTTAATATAACTTAAAGTAATAGTACAGTATTTTATCAAAATGACCTTTCTCACATCAGTCAGATACAACCTCCTGAACAGTACCCACCAATGGGCGAACATATTTCATCCTTTTTATGGACTCAAATTCCTTATGGCCAGTGAACCTTACATCAATTTGGTAACCAAAGACTTGCTTTCTCCCCATATATGGGACATACCTAATAGAGCCTTCCCCACCCCCAAAGAGATCATTTATCCCTTTATGTCTTTACAATGCATTTCCAGTTGTGCAAAAGCCCTCTACAATGCCACCCTCATTTCAAGACGTGAATTCTTTAACATGCATGGGCATAGCTGAGGCAAATTTATCATGACAGCAACCAAATCATAAATCTGTGTCTCTATAACCAGTTCCATTTCCGAATAATTTCTCTGTCGCACATTATTTTAGTCTGGCAGATTGCTCCATTCTTCCCTCCCCTCTTCCCCCACCCTGTTCCCTGTCTCTCCCTCTCTATCTCTCTCCCCCTCTCTCCTTTACTTTGGGGTTAAGCCGCACTTTGGAATTCACATTATTTTGTAGATAGCATGTCACCTTCGCTTAAGTTGCTGGGGCTGGCGACGCTTTTCTATCAGCTGAAGCAGTTAATTTACTTGCACTGACCATCCAGCAGGGTAATCACCACCTGCTTATTTTATTCCTCTTGGGTTTACCAAGTCTTCGAAGACAAAAGAGATAGGCTGATTTTTTTTTAATTCCGTATTTTGAATTTTTATGAATGTCATCTTAAATTCTCAGATTCTCCAAGGCATCTATGACTGTGATGTTGTTGTCTTGTGGGTTTTTTTTTTTTAAACCGCATCACATCTGTCCATCTGTGTTGTGTTTAATATAGGAGAAATCCTTCAGGCCATATTGGAATTGATGCGGCACTCCTGAACTCCTTTCAAAGAGAAGGGGAAAATGTAAGTGTATTACATATTTTGAGTGCTGCCGGGATAAATTATTTGTTCATGGACAGACAAGTTATACATACTAAAACATTTCCCCCCCTCCCCATTGCTTTATACAAAGAGCTGAATTCTTTGTAGGAGGAAGGGAGAACAAACAGTATGTAAATCCAGAAATAGATTTGGTCTAGTCTACGGAAATAGACACATTTCTATAGTGCTAGGAGGCCCTCAATTAAATATCAGAAAATGGAAATGGAAAGATATTCCAGCGTCCTCAATTATAGCGAGAGCAAATATTTCTGTTAATCCCCCAAATGATAGACAACCCAAACCTCTTCAAGCTCAATCCGCGAAACTATTCTGTAAATAATGGCAACTTCTATTTCTCTCCAGACAATCAGAATCCCAGCAAATGCTAATTCGTACTTATCAGGAAGGGGAAAAAAAATAACATCCAGAAACCAAATACATGCTACGTTCAGTCTGTTACTTTATTTGGGGCTAAGAGACTGCAGTTTTGACAGGAGGGCCATCTGCTGCTAACTTTCCCTCCTCATCATCATGCCAGTCCAGTCAGACACAATTAAACCTGTTTTGCCATTATAATATGGAGATAATTATGATAAATTATAGCTTTAAAATGAGCTTCAAATTATGCATACGCTAGGTATTTTCCTTGCAGCTCCTGATGTAAAAAGATATTCCCGCACTTGTGAATTTTTGTGGCTCCTTTATTAATGATGTTAGCTCTGTAATGAGCTACCAACTAGGAAATATCCCGGCACAGAGCCCGGCAGTCATTATAAATCTATTTATATCCCAGCAAGATGTTTCTCCAAGCGGAGAGCAGAGCCGTAACATTCTGCATTGCTGTTGGACAAAATATATAGCACACACGGTTTGGTGTTGCTACATTTTATTATGTCACATAATCTATAAAACACATAAATACCACAAATAAAAAGTAACAGGAAGAAAATTCTATGGTTCATGCCCGACATGGGGTTATGCAGCCAAGAGGAGAGGAGGCTTAATGATTTCGAGAAACAGACACAAGCCCATCATTCTCGAGGCAAGCCATACATTACATCTGATTTCGATCAAACTTTCTTGGACTTTCTTCACACCATTCCTGCAATGCAGTAATGAAGAATAATCAAATGTTCCAAAATGATAGATAATATTAATTCACTCACTGAATATCGGCGGAGACTGGGCAGCTTCCCTGACTCTCGTACTATGATTGAAAAATGCGGTTTGCTGTTCTAATTATTTTCTCACAAAATATGTCAGGATTCTCTTGCCCTCTTTTAATTATATGTCCAAAAAGAAAAAGGGAACCTAAAAAGTGTAATGATTGCCTCAATTATCATGGGAAAGTCCGTCTAAGACACTATTTTTGTCCAGCCTTAACACAATCAAGTGGAAAAGAGAGATGGTGTTGGGAGTCTCACTTTGGCCCAAGCTGGTCATCACTGAACATCTCAGTGCCCAAGGTACATCTCCCAGGCAAAGGTTCTTAACAGGTTTTGTGTGCTATGGACCCCATCAGCAGTTTAGTGAAATCAATGAACCCTTTCTCAGAATAATGTTTTTAAATGCATCAAATAAAATATGTAAGACTATAGAGGAAATCAATTATATTGAAATATACTTAACAAACAAAGAAAAAAAAGTTCACAGACCCTAGGTTAAGAACTTCTACATTGGGAGGGAGTTGACTCATTAGCAAGGGATTCTTTGTACCAATGAAAATTATGGATCTTTTTTTTAAGCCTTTTGAAGAGGAGAGGTATTCCAATTTAGTAGAAAACAATGCTAAGTTTGGAGTCAAAAGACCCAGGTTCAAATTCTACCTATTTATCAACTTGGGCAAGTTGATAAACCTCTTTGTACCTCAGTTTCCTAAGTTATAAAATGTCTCTAAGAAATTCCTTCCAGTTCTAAATCCATGATCTCAAGAAAGTAATTATCTCCTTAAATGACAGCAAGGATTGTGCAGTACAGTGGAAAGAAGATTGGATTTAGGTCAGGAGATGTGACTTTGTACCTTGGCTCTGCTATTTCTTCCTCTCGTGATGTTGGGCAAGTCTCATCTTCACCTTTCAGCCTCAATTCCCTCATCTGTAAAATGGGATGGTCTAGATGGCCTCCAAGGTACCTTCCAGCTCTAACACTATGATTCTTTAAAATATTTGTCATTTCTATGTAGGAAAAGATGTCTGTGCTAGAACTTCACTAATATATATTCATAGGCAGCTAGGTGGCACAGAACATTGGGTATGGAGTCAAAAATACCCAAGTTCAAATCTTACCTCAGATACTTACTAGCTATGTGACTCTGGACAAGTCACCTAACTGCTATCTCAGTTTCTTCTTCTGTAAAATGAGGACAGCAATTGCATTTACCCTACAGGGTGACTGAGATTCAAAAGACACACACAGTGCTTTGTTGACCTTTAAGCCAAACATGAATGCTAGTTGTTGTTATTTTTTATTATAGGACACAGACTTACAGCTGGAAAAGTATCTGAGAAATTCATTGGGTCCAACACTATAATTTTACAGATGAGGAAAATTAAGGCCCAGAGAGAAGAAATAAATTGTCCATATTGGTAAACGGCGAAGTCAAAATTTGAACTCAAAACATAAATGGATGGATGAATAAGTGAATAGATAGATAGGTAGATAAGCAGATAGATAGGTAGCTGAAATTAGATGATAATCATCTTTTTATGTAACCACAAAAACCCCTTTGCACAGTAGACATTCAGTAATAATGGATATGAAACTAGAAAAAAAATTTCTATTTTATCATCCACCGATTAGGAAATAAAAAGAAAGCTACAGTTTTACAAGGAACAGAAGAAACTCCTAGCAACATGGGGGAAATGTTCTGCCTAGCAGTAGACTCATTACACGTCGCTTTTTCTGACCATGCATAAGTCATATAATAAGTCACAGGGAGGAAGAACATGGAAAAAGTAGAAATTCGCCAATTATATTGCCATAACATCATATAAATGGATGAGGTCTATTGACATTTCAACAGACCGCCTCCACAGCTGTAATGGGAAGTGGCAATCCTAACATCTGCTGAGGACCCATTTTCAGACCCAGTGCAGTAATCATTAGATGACTCACATAAGGGTCTACCTTGATTTTACACCAACTTTCAAACCATCGTTTTTAGATCCCACTGACAGTGTCATAGTGAACTTCCCAAGACATGATGCATCACAGGCTGTTTAAGATTATAAATTTCAAATGACAGAAACCAACCACAGTGATGTACTTAAGCACCACCTCCTCTAGGGAGTCTTCTCTAGCTGCCAAAGTGATATGCCTAAAATACAAATCTCTTTCTCACTTCCTCTATCTCTCTCTGTCTCTCTTTGTCTCTGTCTTTTTGTCTCTTTCTCTCCCTATCCTATCTCCCTCTTCCTTTCTCTTTCTCTCTCCCCCCTTTTCTCTTTAACACAGAGAGAGAGAGAGAGAGATACAGATACAGAGACAGACAGACAGAGAGAGAGAGAGAGAGAGAGAGAGAGAGAGAGAGAGAGAGAGAGAGAGAGAGAGAGAGAGAGAGAGATTGCTGTAAAATCTCCAGTGGCTCATTTTTCCTCCACAATAAAACCCCAAATCCTCAAAAGTGGCAGCATGGCTCCCACCAACCTTGCTGGTCCTAATTCAGGGTATTCCCTTTCATGACTCTTTGTTCCAAATCATGCCATCAGCTGCTTCCCAAGCACACCCTTCCATCCTGCCTCCCACCACCCAGAGTGTGCCCTTCTGTCTGGAGAAGATGCCCCCTTCACTTTTGACCTAGCTTCCTACAAAGCAGAGCCAGTTACCCCCATCCACATGAAGCCTGATCCCTGCCCCACCAGCTGCTAGCAGCCTCCCTCTTCCCATTCCCTTTCATATATTTTCAATTTCTATTTATTTATTCATGTACATGCTCTACCCCTCCACTAATCACCCCCCCCCATAGAATATAAATTATTTTATGGGAGTGACCGGCTTGTTATCATCCTTGATTCCCAAGCATCTAGAAAAGTGTCTCCCTTACACATCAAAGATACTTAATAAGTGTTTGTTGAATTGCCTAAGAGACCAGATTCATAACAACCTTCCTTTCAGACCTCATTTAACAGTTGTTTTTGTTGTTTTAATATAGCTCTCTATTGTTTAGCACATAATAACATATTTTGCAGCTTTCTGCATGGTCTGCTTATCATCTCATTGGGCTATACACTCCTTCAGTTCAGGGGTGACAAGTGATCTGAACTTTGGATTTCCCCTAGCATAATACTTTGTAAGCACTAAGTGCTTAATAATTGTTTGCTGCATTTCAGAGGATCACAGGTTTAGAGCTGCTAGGACTTCAGAGGTCATCTCCTTTGCACATGAGGAAAGCGAGACCTGAGACATTAAAATGATTTGCTCAAGGTCTCAGAAGCAATAAATGGTACAAGTGGGGTTTGAACATAGGCCCTCTGGCTCCTAATTCATTAATCTTTCTACTTCACTAGGATGCTTCCTTTAATTTTTTCACTGGCAGTGAGAGGAAAGTTAGCTATAACATGACTCTCAAAGGGAGAAAGCCTTGTGATCGATTTTCTACACTGAGAAAAATACCAGTGAAATTGGGGGTGAGGTGAGAGGAGTCATTAGACTATAAGAACCTTTGACCTAGCAATACCACTCCAAGACCTAGATCCCAAAGAGATCAAGAAAAGGGGAAAGGACGCACGTGTACAAAAATATAACAGCCCTTTTTTAATTAGCAGAGAACTGGAAATTAAGGGGATGCCCACCGAATGGGTGATGCCTCAACAAATTTTGGTGTGCAAATTTAATATAACTATTTATGGCACTAAAAATGATGAAAAGGATGGTTTCAGTGAAACTTAATAAGATTTGTATGAACTGATGAAGAGTGAAGTGAGTAGAACTAAGAGAACAATTTAAAGAATAACAACATTGTAAAGCCTACAACTTGGAAAAAGTTGATTGCTTCTGTCATAATAATGACTAACCATGACTGGAAGACATGAAGCATGCTACCTAGCATGTGAAAGAGGGATGATAGACTTGAAGTGAAGAATTAGACACATTGTCTGAACATGACCAAAGAGAGATTTTTTTTTTGCTTGACTGTTCATATATATTGCAAAAGTTTTATTTTTATTGTCTTTTTTTCAATTGCTAGATGGGTAAAGGAGGGAAATAATACTGATTTATGTTCATTAAAAAAATAAAAATAAGTTTAAAAAATTCTTAGAGAAAACCATTATGTCTTTGTCTCAGTTTCTCCAACTGATGGTGCTCATCTGCAATCTTAGCTACAAGGAAAGCTAAGGCTGTCATATCTCTTGAGCTCAGGAATTCTGAGCTTCAGTGGGCTAAGCCAATTGAGTGTCTACACTAAGTGTGGCATTGATATGGTGAGCACCAGGTTACCTAAGGAGAAGTAAATAAATCTGGATCAGAAACAGAGCAAGACAAGTTCTTTGTGCCAGTTAGAATGGCACTAGGCCATAAATAACCCTTGTACTTTTACCTGGGTGAGAGATGAAGAGGAAAGGAGGAAGGAAGGAAGGAAGGAAGGAAGGAAGGAAGGAAGGAAGGAAGGAAGGAGGGAGGGAGGAAGCTGTTGAGGTCAACATTCTATGATTCTACCCACTCCATCAAGCTGCCTCCCACAATATTTATATTTGCAGCCTTATCGGACCTTTTGACCACACTATTCCTCAAGCCCCTCCCTCAACTCCAAGCTTTAATCCCAAAGCCCTTCAGCCACTGATCAACATAGTCACTTTTGATCTTACAAGTTGACCAAGGACCATATCACCTACAAATCACTTCCCTCTCTTCCTATCTCTCCCCCACCTCCTCATGCTGATTCTGCTTTTCATCCCCATTGTGACCACTCCTCAACCATCTACACACCACAAAGCCAAATGGTATTTCCACTCCTTTCCAGCTTCCCTTCCACCTTTAGAATGTAAGCTCCTTGAGGGCCAGGGGTGATCTTGTTTGCTTGTATCTGTTATCTCTTGCAATTAGTATTGTACCTGGTACATATTAAGTGCTTAATGAATACTCAATCTATAACTATCATTTTTTTCTGTCT
>NW_027185889.1:17804194-17804586 GCF_028583685.1 Petaurus breviceps papuanus | reverse complement strand
TCTATCTATCTATCTATCTATCTATCTATCTATCTATCTATCTATCTCCTCTATCTATCTTTCTGTCAATCCATCTATCCATGTATCCATCCATATATCTATCCATCTGTCTATCTATCTGTATCTGTCTACCTATCTATCATCTGGCTATATTCTGTCTATCATTTATCAGTGTGTATATCTATTGATCATCTATCTGTCTATTATCTATCTCCTGTTTATCTATTTACCTGTCTACCATTTGTCTTTCTATCTATCTATCATCTGGCTATCTATCTCTTATCTAGCAAGCTAGCTATCATTTCTCTATCTATCTATCATTTGTCTGTTTATCAACTGTCTGCCTCTATCTATCTATCTATCTATCTATCTATCTATCTATCTATCTATCT
>NW_027185889.1:17783171-17804184 GCF_028583685.1 Petaurus breviceps papuanus | reverse complement strand
TATCTATCTATCTATCTATCTATCTATCTATCTATCTATCTATCTATTATCTGTCTGTCATGATGTTCCCCATGTCTGGCATCCTCTACCCACCTCATCAATTGAATTCCTGCACAATCTTTCAAGTCTATCTCTTCCAGGAAGTTTTCTTTTATTCCTACAAGTTACTAAAAGCCTACATTCCCCATATCACTTTCTTTACCACTTTCCTTAAGATCTTAAGATTTAGAGAAGGAAGCATAGAGATTACCTGACCTAGTGGAACCCCTCATTTTATAGATTAGGAAACTTAACACACAGAGAGATTGCAGTGAATTGCTCAAGGCTTCCCAGATAACAAGAATCAGAGCTGGAATTTGAGCCCAGTTTTGCAGATTCTAAACCAAGGTCTTAGAGTATTCCATCATCTTCCTTTTTCCTGTATTGTTCTGCACCATAGCTCCTCATGTAGACCACAGTCCTTTATTGAATCTTGTTATGAATTGAAGGAAACATGGATAAAATAGAAAAATGAGCACAAAAATCAAAGCAAGTCTAAGTTCAAATAAGAAGAGTATTTATTTCCTAAGGCTATAAGGGTCATGGCTGGAATAATAAAAATAGGGCTAAGGAGCCCCTGCTTAAAATCTCCCAGCCCCCAGGGATGACGTTTCTCAACTAACCCTGTTATCTTGCAGCCCCATTGCTCCCTTCCACTACCATGCCCAATCCTTGCCCCTTTGAATGAAGGCCTCCCTGCTCCCTTGAGGCAGCTAGCTACATAATAAAGTATATAATAGAACACTGGACTTGGAGTCAGGAAAACCTGAGCTCAAATCCTGTTCTAGACATGAATGGGCTCTGTGAGACATTGGGCAAGTCATTTCACCCTTCATCTGTAAAATGGGCATAATGAAGCCATCTTACTTAGAGGACTGCTGAAAAGGTCAAATGATATATGTAAAGCACTTTGTAAAACTAATATCACTATATAAGTGGTAGCTATTATTATTCTCCTTGGGAACAAAGATGGTGTCATTTTCTTTCTTTTTCTTTCTTTCTCTCTCTTTCTTTTTTTCTTTCTTTCTCTCTTCTTTCTTTCCTTTGTGCCAACCAACATGAGTTTATTAAACATTTATTATGTGACAGGCATATGCTAAACATTGAGGACATAAAGGCAAAAACAGTCCCTGCCCTTAAGGAGCTTACAATCTAATAAAAAGATTCATTTTCACAAACTACAGCCTATAGCTTCTACCTGAGTTGGTAAAGTAGGGAAGAGATGAAGAATGGCAGAATGTAGACATTCTTACAGGATGAAGGAACCAGGAGGGTAGCCAATGGAGCTCCAGCCCAGTCTGTTCTTCTTTTATTCATTTATAAATGGCCATTGGCCAAACCCAAAGGGAGCTGAGACATGGAGGAAAACATGGCTCCTGCTGGACTGTGGTTTAACCTGGATTCCCAAGTTCTGGGGGCTGATATGACTTTGGTCTTGAAGGGGTTTGTGAGAAGAGGGAGGAGGAAGCCATAGCAAGGATGAAGGAAACACCAGGATGTCATCCCAGGATGTCCTGAGATCAGAGGTCAAGCCAAGGTATAAACACAGTGATGATGCTGAGCTGAGCATGTTCTCACGATCCTCCTCACAGATCAAAGGGTTATAGATTTAGATCTAGAGGGGACCTCAATGGCCATCGAGTCCATTCCTCACTCCTTAATTTACAGCTAAGGAAACTGAGATATAGGGAGGTAAGTTAACTTTCCCAGAATCACAAAGTTCATAAATGTCTAAGGCAAGATTTAACCTCAGGTCTTCCTCACTATAAGCACAGAGGCAGCTAGTTGGTGCAGTATATAGAGTATAATACCTGGAGTCATGAAAACTTATTGTCAGTTCAAATCAGGTCTCAGTCTACAAACTAGGAGACCCTGGGCAAGTCACTTAACCCTGTTTGCCTCAGTTTCCTCATCTGTAAAATGAGCTGGAGAAGGAAATGGCAAACCACTCCAGTATATTTGCCAAGAAAATCCTAAATAGGATCATGAAGATTTACACACAACTAAACAATAACAAACCTATCCATCATGTCATGTTGCCTTCCTCCATTCATTCTACAGCTTTCTCCTTCCCACAAATGTGTTCAAGACCAAAGTTATGGCAGACCTAGGTAAAATTAACCATCAAGCAGGTCATTTCCTATCCTCAAGCTTCCCACAGGTGACATTCATCAAAAAAAATTTTTTAAGTGCATACCATGGGCAGAGTTGACTGCCAAAAGTACAAATACAAAAATTAAGAATAATAATACAAAATTTAGAAAATACAAAAATTTGGAAAAGACATGAACTCTACCATCATGGACCTGAAGACTCAGACCTCAGATACCTACATTACATGAGCAGCAGCTGACATTGATAATTTCATTGACAGATTGGCAAAACATTGTCCTTGTAATATCTTACTAGATCTTCACAACCACCATCAATATTCCAAGGTTCACTCTCCCCATTTCATAGAGGAAAAAACTGATGGAGAGGGATTAAGTTATTTGGCACTGATCCCAAAGCAAGTAAATGTCAGAGGTGGGATTCAAACTTAGGTCTCATTTGATACAATGCTCACAACACTTTCCCACTATACTAGGGTGCCTCAATAAGTCTAAGTGAGGTTTGGAAGGGCAGAAAGGAAGACCGCTAGGATCACTGATCTAGAATTAGAAGGCAAATCCAAGGCCAACTTGCCCAACCTCTTCATTTTAAACAAACAAAATGGGGGAAACTGAGGCCAGGTAGCATCAACTCCTTGTGTAATGGTTTAACCTGTCCCAGACTACACAGAATGACAGGAATGCAGACCCACAGCTGGAAGGGGACATCTAATTCAATCCTTTTGTTTCACAGATGAAGAAATTTAGGCAAAGAGCAGTCAAAGGGTTATAGGGACATATATCTGGATCTGGAAAGGACTTTCAATGTCCACTTGTCCAATCCCCTCATTTTATATCTCAGGAATCTTGGGCCCAGGAAAGGTAAGTGACATTCCCAAGGATACACAGGTACTAAGCCTTAGAGATCAAAGTTGAATCCCTGACAACATGCTTCCTCTGAAGACATTCCCATTAGCCTTCTATACCACTAGCTAATAAGTTAACTAGACTAGCTGAGTTAACCAACCAGTCACAACTAGTCACACTAGACTATGGAAAATAACTGCTCAGAGGAAGTGGGAGGGAGAAGAAGGTAAGAAGGAGACAAGGATGGGAGCAAGGAGGCCAGTGGAAGAAGCCAAGAATGCTTCCAAATGTGGGCAGCAGGATTGCATCCTTTGCCTCCAGAGACAGGGCCCTTTCCACTGCATTCGACCTCCTGTACAATACTAGACGCAATCTAGGGGAAGGTCTGCACTTTCTTGTTTTGAAAGCAGCACTTGAGGACATACTAAATGTTTCGGTTTTGTGGATGATGGCAAGCAGATGGAGGGATTTTTGCACATCCATTTCCTTTAACATCAGAGTTTGAAACCCAGAGGAAGGCATATAATAGATCTCATTTTTCCCCTTTGGGGACTCTTCATTCTCATTAGCAGTTGCCAGTGTGTTACCATTCTCTGTTCCCTCAGCAAGAAAGGGAAATGACTCCCAAAGGAGCAAATGCCAATCAAGAGAATGGCAAAGGTGGCGTTCGGGCAATCAGCATCTCCCCTCTTCCCACAAGACAGTAAATTACTCTCCCGACACTCTCAGGTTCCAACGAACCACAGCCGGAGGTTGGGTAGCAATTCCCATGTTTGACAGAGCTTCATCACCACCATTCCCTGTATCCCTATAATTAACTTTCACAAAATAAAGACTGGGAACATGGTGACTGGAGTTACAGCTGGTCTGAGCTCAGCCTGTCTGCCAAGGAATTCCATCCACAGTGTGTCCTTTCCAAGGGTGGGACCTTTTCCATAAACACCGCATTCCCAATGTTCCTTGTTGTGCAGTAGAGCTGGTCTATACAGTATTCCTTTTCTCGGCTAATTTCTTTTCCAGTGACACAGTTAAAATCAGGCCTAAGCCTTACTTACCTTAGAGTACTACTGTGTCAACAGACAGGCTGATTTTTACAAAATACCTCATTCTGGTGATATTAAATCACCCAAACACTCTGTTACAAAAGCCCAGTAAACACAGAGCTTCTTTTCCCTCCTCCTTCCGGCTCAATAGCAGCACTTAACTAATAAATACTAATCCATCCTCCAGATATGTTGATATC
Source organism: Petaurus breviceps papuanus (assembly GCF_028583685.1). Lineage (NCBI taxonomy): Eukaryota > Metazoa > Chordata > Mammalia > Diprotodontia > Petauridae > Petaurus > Petaurus breviceps. Next base: position 17,799,945 of record NW_027185889.1, on the reverse strand, counting down.
AGTCAATTACGCTGGTGCCAAATAAAAATAGTTTGGAAAGAAAAATGCTGTATAGGTTGTAGCTAGTATGAAAAAAAGCTACATGGATTTTACCTCTATTCCATGCAGGGGGGAGAAAAGATTTATCGAGCAGGGAAGAAAAAAAATTAAAACCAAAAAGGAATAAGAGTGTTTCCTGTATTTTTGCATGTCCATTTGCAAATTTAGAATTGATAGCATGATCCTCCCCACCCCAGCTTCCTCCGCATCTGATGGCTAATTTAAACACTTGAGTTTTAACCAGGTTGAACTTATCCTATTACTGTGGCAACCACGTTCGTCTGGAGACATTCCCATTGTCCTTCTGTATCACCCTAACAAATAAGTTAACTAGACTCAACTAGAGTTAACCAACCAGTTACACTAGACTATTGAGAATAACTGACAGGTATACTCAGGGGGAGGGAGGAGGAGGAAAGGAGGAGGAAAGGAGGAGGAAAGGGTAGAAACAACCAGGACACTGAAGGAATCCAATAATGCAATCAAGAAGTAAGGCTCCTCTGTCCCCTTTCATTGGCATCTTCATTTTGAACTAAAGAGATCTGAGCAGTAATTCTATAAACAACCAGCCTTTAGAAATAAGCGGCAACAAGATTCTCTAGAATCATAATTACTTCTAAACCAGGCAGGCTGAAATTCTGCCTGGTAAAAGCCGGAAGGTAGCACTGGGTCTGAAGTCAGGAAGACCTAATTTCAAATCTGGCCTCAGACACCAACTAGCTGTGTGACCCTGGGCAAGTCACTCAACCCTGTTTGCCTCAGTTTCCTCATCTGTCAAATAAGCTGGAGAAGGAAATGGCAAACCATTCTAATATCCATGCCAAGAAAATCCCAAATGGGGTCACAGAGAGTTAGACACAAGTGAAAGGACCAAACAACAAGAAGAACAAATATATTATGGGATGATACACTGACTTACATGTGTGTGAGGCAGAGTTGTACAAAGTCATCAGCATACTCTGTCTTCCAGAGTCACGGAAGACCAATGGAAATACAAAAATCAAGAAGACCAGCAATGGTCCAGGATGCAGTGTGTGTCTATGATGCACCTAGCAGTGTGCTAGATTGTGAGTAACCTGAATTCGGTAAGAGGGAGTGTGGGCTACTAAAGAAATCCAGGAGCAGCTGGGTTCAAATCCCACTTTGGTATCCTGGGCCAATCACCTAATTTCTATAAGGTTTTGTTTTCCTCCTTTGCAAAATTAATACCAACAGAATTAATTAAGAGATTACTTTGAACCTCAAATGAGACAGTATTAAGAACTCTGAAAATTTTTAAAAGCTCCACAAATACCTGTTTTCATTCTGTAAGAGTAATGAGGAGTGCTTAACTTAGGGGTACAGGACATGAGTGTGAATCTTGGTCTTAACACTTCCTGCAAGTCTCTGAGCCTCATGTATAAAATAAGCAAGTGTAATGGTAAAGGAATTTGAAGATCTTCCCTGACCCTTAATGGGTCTCACTTGGAGCCCCCACCAAGAGAAGCTTGCTTAGGAGAGGCTTGTTTTTCAGGAAGACCCACAGCTTTTGTTACTTTGTAATTAGGCAGTTGGTCCGGAAGGTTGTGATATCCTCTGACCCTGAAGAAAGGTGAGGTGAGGGTTTGCTTTAGGGCTCACTTATGAAAAGAGTTGTGTGATTTGGCCAAATGAGACTCTAGGCAGCCATTTAGCGCTCCCCCCCCCCCCCCCCCAGCTTTGAAAACCCATGTGTTGGTGCTTCTGTCTCTGGTAACTGATGATGCATGTATGTAATGGTCATACAGCTAGAATACCTGTCTGTTGACCTGCTGAATTGTGTTATTTTCTCTGTTTGTATTTTTTGTCTGCTTGTAATCTCTGTTTATATTTTCTCAAGTTCAGGGTGCTGACTTTTCCCCTGAACGAGGTAAATGGTGTGTGTGTGTGGGGGGGGGGGTGTCATTAAGGTAAGATTGTTAACTACTTTTGAGTTGCTTTCCTTTAGGAAAGCAGATCAAAGAACCTGTGCTAGGAACCATCCTGGGTATGCTAGGGTGCTTGCTGTTACAGCAAGTTAGACTGGATAGTCTTTAAGGCCTGGTTCACCTCTGGATCTATGTTACTGTAGTAAATCCAATTGTAAAATAAAGAATAGCCCTCTACTTTTTTTTCTTTTTAGTATGGTGGCACGAGTCTTTTGGCCAGAAATAACCCGGAGGGTCTCCCTGGCCCAGTTTGACTTTTTTGGGGGGATTAAAGGGGCCATTCCTCAGTTCACTTCTTAAACAGCCTAAATCACTGAATGAGCATTGCCTAGTCAAAGTGAGAACTTGGAAAGACCTTAGCTTAAAAAGGTCAAAGAGTCTCACTGCATCCAGGGCCATCTCCAATCATCCTGATCTATATCTTGCCATTGAACCTAGATGACTCCAGAGGAGAAAGTGAGACTTGTGACTTTGCACAGCCCTCCCTCACTTAAATCCAATTCACTTGCAAGTTATGGCATCATCTTCCTGATGTCATGGTCCTCTTTGAGAATGAAGGAAAAAAAACACACACAAACTACAAACACAACCACAACAAGTCTACTTATACAAAGGTCCACATGTGGCTCTGCACCTGGCCTCTGCCTACACCTACCACAGATTCTGAGAAGTGAAGCCTCTAAAGAAATGAGCAGACCTTGACCCCTAAGCAGGGCTCCCCCTAAGTCTGGGAAGGGGTGTGTGGGTAGGAAGGCCAAGAAAACAAAGAGAGACAGAGGACATCCCCAGTACAGAGTACAGTGCCATGGAGAGGAGATATAGGAGTCTAGCTAACAGGACTGGGAGGCATTACATTCTTCCCCTCCTTCTTCCCTCTCTCACCAGTGTTATAAGCAATCTGATGCCTTTAACATCTCATCTTCCCTCTGGGAAGTGGATGCCTTAGATTTTGTTTTAAATACACATTTTGCTTCCTGAGCATTTAAATGCAATAAAAATGTTAGCCAATATGCCCGAGCTGTTGTGTTTTACTAATCACTCATGTGCCTGGAGGAAGGGCAAAGAGAAAGGACATTCCTGGGGCCTTGCAGCTAATTTAGAACCATCAGGCAGAGTGTTGGGACACGGGAGGGCAAGAAAGAGGGGGTCAATGTTATTCTGCCTGCCTAGCAAGAGCCTGAAATCAGGCTATGCCTAGTGGAAAACAGTGAGCTGGTAGGCACTGATTTCTGAAAAAGGAGAATAGAAGGACATTTCTATTCTCTTTCCCTTCTTTCCTGATGCCTGTCAAATTTTGTTCCACAGCAGTATAACTGAAAACCATTCCCCCATGAAAGAAGGATGAAGTCAGCTGTTTTGAAAGGGAAAGCCATGGGGTGGCCAGGTGGCAGGGTGAAGAGTACTGGCCCTGGAGTCAGGAGGACCTGAGTTCAAATCCAGACTCAGACACTTAACACTTGCCAGCTGTGTGACCTTGGGCAAGTCACTTAACCCCAACTGCCCCTCCAAAAAGAAGGGAAAAAAAGGGGGAAAGTCATGCCCCTGAAAGGGGGCTGGGGGGAGGCTTCTGAGGAAGCTCTGCCTATGTGAAAGGAAGGGGAGTTATTGGCACATATTCATTAGAGCTTTTGGCTTAAGGGATAATTATAATCTCACCCTGCTTTGCTCCCTGGTTCTACTGCTGCTCAAGTCTGGATTTCACTCACTCTGCCTCCTTCAGGGCTCAGGTCAGAAGCTACCTCCTCCTGAATGCCTTTCTGATCCAAGATCCCCCACCCACCCCTCTGCCATGGGTGTTAGCCTTCTCTCACTTAGATTATTTTACTTATGGCTATTTTACTTATCATTACCTTACATATCTGCATAAATGTCTTCTCTCCCTCAACCCCAAGTATAACATAGATCTCTTGAGGGTAAGAACTGTTTTCCAATTTGATTTCATGTCCCTAAAACCCAGCACAGGGTCAAAGTGACATATTAACCAAAGTCTGGTTAAATAAACCAAATTATGGTTATTTCAACTTACTTCTCAACCAAATCACAAAATACTGGTGTTGGAAAAGGCCTCAGAGGTCATTTGATCCTACCTGAATCAACCTCACTATATTCTATGGCTCATCTTGCCATTCAGTACTATTCTCTTATCTCTTGAAATTTAAAGAGGATTTGAGAGAACACAATACTATTGATTAGCCAGTCCAATCTATTGCAATCATACAAGCACCTACTATGTTCAAAGAAGTACGGTCAGCACTAGACATGAAGATTAAACAAAAAACAGTTCTTACCCACAAAATGTTTACATACAACTGGATAACAGTATGTGCCCCTTCTTCCTTTTCTTGGCTTGTTGAAATCTTAACAGATCCTTTGAAGTCCAACTCAAATGTCACCTCCTTCATGAAATCCTCAGTAATAATATTCTTCTGGTGCATTTATCACATTTCATTTTGCATGATGGTTATCCCTGCATGGGATAGCCTCCTGACTATAACCTCTATGAAGACAGGTACCAAATTGATCAAGTTTATATCTTCTCCCAGAGCATAAAACAATCCCTAGTCACAGGAATCATTAAGAGATATGAGTGAACTGATGCAAAATGAAATGAGCAGAACAAGGAGAACAATGTGCACAGTAACAGCAACACTGGGTGATGATAAACTATGAATGACTTAGCTCTTCTCAGCAATACAATGATCCAAGGCAATTCCAAAGGACACAGGATGGAAAATGCTATCCACATTCATATCAGAAAGAATGGATTAAGTCTGAATGTAGATAGAATCATAGGGTTTTTTTTAACCTTTATTTTTTTATGATTTTTTCCCTTTTGGTATATTTTTTGTTCCACAACATGACTAATATGGAAATGTTTTACATGATGGTATATATATATATATATGTATATATATATATATATAACCTATATCAAATTGCTTTCCATTTTAGGGAAGAGGGAAAAAAGGGAGGGAGGGAGAAAAATTTAGAACTCAAAAAATTTTTAAATGAAAAGTTATTGTTACATGTAATTAGGAAAAATACTATTTTTAAAAAAGAAAATTTATGAGGAAAAAAAACCCAAAACCATGTCAAATTTAAAAAGGAGATGAGAAGACACCACAGTCTGTTCTTTTGCCAAGGTCAGGGTCTAAAAATGTTAAATATTACATATAACAGAACTTTTTAATGCACTGATTAATTGTGATGATTTTTTTTCTACTTCCTCTTCCACTTAAAAAATTTTTATATTATTGGAAGGGGAAAGGATGCAGGGAATAGTCTAGGCAACATCAAAAAATAAAAAAATTGGGATGGCTAGGTGGCTCAGTGAATAAAGCACTGGCCCTGGAGTCAGGAGGACCTGAGTTCAAATCCAGCCTCAGACACTTAACACAAAACCAGCCATGTGACCTTGGGCAAGTCATTCAACCCCAATTGCCCTGCCCTCCCCCTCCAAAAAGAAGCAAAATAAATTTTAAAATTTTAATAAAATATTTGTTAAATTGAATTGGTAGAAATATGGCAAGAGGTCAACCTACTATTATCATTTCATTTAGTTCTGGGCAGAAGTTCTTCTAAGAAACTCTCCCCAGGTTGATATGCTGTAGACATCTTTAAAAATTCATCTCACATGCGATAATCTGTTCAATGTGTTACTTTCTTAAGAGAATGTATTAGTTTGGGGGGGGGGGGATGAGTGTAAGACTCTTTCCCTGGGCAACAAGTTTGCCATTCACAGAGAGAGAGGCTATGTTTAATTCCACACATAGCTTAACTAGAATTAAGTGCTGAGAATCATATAAGCTAATTCATTCACCTTCCACCAATATGACCTGGGTTTTGATGCCCAGTGTTCTGCAGGGTCTTTGAACCGAGCACCACTTTGACATACTGAGACCATGATGATGATGATGATGATGATGATGATGATGACCATGACGGTGGCTAACATCTATGTAGTGCTTACTATGTGCTGGGCACTGTTCTAAGCTCTTTATAAATATTAGCTCTTTTGATCCTCACAACAACTCTGGGAGGTGGGTGCTATTATTATCCCCATTTTACAGGTGAGGAAACTAAGGGTAAGAAATGAAAGGACTTGCACAGGGCCGCACAGCTAGTGTCTGAAATGGGATTCAGGCTCAAGTCTCCCTAACCTCAACGATAACAGTACCCGCTAGGCCACCTGGTGTCATCTAGCAGGAACTCAGGTATCGTTCCTCCTTCAGAATCACAGGGTCTCCCGAGGCTAAAACATGACAACATTTGTAAAGTACTTAGCACACTGTTTGGCACATTAACAAATGCCTGTTCCCTTCCTGTCCCCTCCCATCCCTTCCTGGGATACATAACATTAGGACTAAGCAGATCTCAAACGTGAATCTGGGACTTGGAAAGAGGCATCCACATGGCACCTACATGGTAACCATGTGCACTGAGAAATGTAAATGAGATGGAGACAGTGAATCTTAATAGGGATGAGCAAACCTATGTGTTTTGTCTTTATAAGGTATAGGAGAGATCATTGCACTTAGGAACCACATGTACGAAGGACCACCTGAGACCTATCCATTCATGCTGGAATTGAATCATTTAGACTCCAGTTGTGTCCAACTCAAATAGAATCTGACTGCTAAACCATGCACTCTCATCTCTGTGGGCTGCCTGTTTACTTAGAAAACCACAAATTTACTTTCATCTTTTTTATGTATTTTATTTCTTTCTAAAAATATTTCCCAACTACAATTGAACATAATGTGGTTTATGGACTGTGTACTTGACACCTCTGATACAGAGTATACAGGTCTCAAGGGAAGACTGAACTCAAAAGGGACGTTTGCCTGCATCCTTCTGACTTGTCCTTTCTCATAGTCAATTCCTTGTTAACCTGAGAACTTATGGGGAGCTGTGAGCTCTCATGGAGACAGAAAAACAGATGAGACACCGACACTTCAAGGTTTTCCATGGTTGGGAACATGTGTCAGAACAATTATGTGAAAGGTATCCCGAAAATATTTCACCTGGACTCATTATATCAATGTGTGTGTATGTATAATATACATACACACATATGTAATATATACACAGAGGTGTGTGTGTCTGTATGCACACAGAGTTTATACACAGAGGAGGTAATGTGATTCAGAGAAAAGAGAACAACTGTTTCTGGTGCCAGATAACTCTGATTTCAGTCCCACTTCCAAAAACTACCTATGTGACCTTGAACAAATCATTTCTCTGGGTCTCAGTTGCCGTGTCTGTAAAATGAAAGGGTTGGACAAGGTAACTTCTAAACCCTCTTGTCCTACTAAATCCCTTAGAAACTTTGACCTCTAAAAAAAGTTTTCATTTCTGCCAAATGAGTGAGGTGCTATCTCACTGCTTTTAAAGATGAACCCAAATCATTCTGCTTCCTTTCATGGGCTCATGTGAAAGAATTAGCGCCCATCAACAAACCACACTACCTTCTTACTTCTCTGACCTGAAATAATACAAATTACTGTCTCCCTCGCCCTTCCTTTCTTTCTCTCATTTCAAACGTCAGTTCTGGCTATCTAGTAGAATCAACAGCCTTTAAAATTGTCATTGAACATAAACGGAGTTGACGGAGAGGTAAGATTTGGAAAGTGGGAGGATTTGAGCCAAGAGGCCCTCCCTTCAGCATGGAACCTCCCTGCTCAGTGTGTTGAGTTTGGTAATTGACTTTGCATCCCGATTCCCATCCCTGTGACACCAGGCTGAGCCCAGTCTAGGAATAAGGACCCACTTAGTTCAAGGCCAGCTTTCCCTTGCTGTTCTTCATTAAATCAATACCCAAAGAAACTCTCTTTGCAGAGACTGGGATTGTGACAGGCCAGTGACAGGTAGGACAATGGACCTGCTGGGGCATCTGTTTGGCTGAGCTCAGCCTGTATATAATGAAAAAGATGTGCTGGCAAGATTGGAAGTTGGCCTATAACATCCAAGGTCCCAGGTGGACTTACCAGTGCCCACCAGGCTGGCATCTATCATTTTAATAGCCACTCAGTGGGATGGGTTGGGGGAGAGACTCAATACAGCATAATGGGAAAGGGAGGTCTCAAGGAGATATTCTGAGGCTGACCTCAGCTGGTCTTGACTTGAAACTCAATTTAATAATAATAATAATAGCATTTATATAATGCCTACTATGTTCCAAGCACAAAATTATCTCATTTGATCCTTGGAACAATCCTGAGAGCCAGGTGCTATTATTATCCTCATTTTAGGGTTGAGAAAATTGAAGCTGAGAGAGATTAAGTGACTTACCCAAGGTCACACACTTAGTGTCTGAGGTCAGATATGATTCTTCCTGATTTTAGGCCCAGGCATTTTTCCATTGTACTGTTTAACTCCATCTTTTAATTTTTTTAAACAAAGCTAGATATAACTGTTCTTATTTAGAGAGGTGACTAGAAACTGAATGGGTGCCCATCAACTGGGGGATGATTGAGCAAATTATGCTATACTAATGGAATGGAATGCTCTTGCCCAGTAAGAAACGATGAAAGAGATGGTTTCAGAGAAACCTAAGAAGACTTTCATGAACTGATACAAAGTGAAATAAACAGGACCAGGAGAACAATATATGCGACAATACTGTAAAGACAGATGTCTTTGAATGACTTAAGAACTCTGATCGACAAAATGACCAATTGTGATTCCAGAGGACCATTGGGGAAGCATGCCACTTACTTCCTGACAGAGAGGTGATATGCTCAGGAAGAAGAATGAAACATGTATTTTTGGACAGAGTCAATACAGAAATCTGTTTTGTTTGCATATTTGTCACAACTTTGAAAAAAATAATGGGATTGGAGGAAGAGAAAACAAATACTTGTTAACCGAAAAAAATAAATTTTAAAGTGAAAATAAATAAAATGAAAAGAAGTACTAGGTGGTCTTTAAGGCCCCTTTTTGGTCTAAATATATAATATGATGATGTTCCTGAAGCTATCCTACCTGGTTAGCTACCTCACCTAAAGTCTAGGATGTTGTTCTTGAGACATTTCAGTCACATCCAATTCTTTATGACCCCATTTGGAGTTTCTGTTGCAAAGATCCTAGAGTATTTTGCTATCTCCTTCTCTAGCTGAGAAGGAAAATTTTACAGATGAGGAACAGAGGCAAACAGGGTTAAATGACTTGACCAGGGTCACACAGCTAGGAAGTATCTGAGGTTTGATTTGAACTTGAGTCCTCCTGACTCCAGGGTGGGCAATCTATCCACTATGCCACCTAATTAATAAAAACTGATTCACACATATATGTGTCTATATCTCTCACCACTGCACCATAACATCTAACCTGTGCTTCCTGTTCATCCCTACCGAGAGTCATTACTCCGTACATTACACTGCTGGGGTTGTACATTTGATTAACACCAAAACCCTACAAGGCAGATGCTATTAGTTTCTGAATTTTACAGATAAAGAGCCAGAGGGTCCAGAGAGTAATTTGCCCATGGCCACATACCTAGCAAACATATTAGATAGGATTTAAACCCAGGTGTTCAAGAAGTTAGACAGCTAAGGCACCTGGCCAAGAGTTACCAGGCTCCCCTTATACATGTCCTTTGGGGTTCAGCTTCTGGGCTCAACGAAAAGGAAAACGGAATTATTGACTTGCAGGCAGAACAACTGAATCCTTGATCCCCACCCCTCCCCACCTTGGTGTCCAAATTGGTGGATCACAGATTTAGAGCTAGAAGGAGTCTTACAGGTCACCAAATCTAACTCCCTTATTTTACAGATAAGGAAACTGAGGCCTGGAGAGATGAAGTAATTTACCAAAGATCACATAGGGTAGTGAGTGACAGTGAAGACTCAAACCTATTTCTTCTGACTCCAATTTAGCTCTCTTTCCATTAGATCACAATGCCTCACTTCTCCTTCTTACTCATCAACAATCAGGTTAAGTTTTCCCCTGGAACTAGGGTGATATGCCCTTCAGAGCCAGAAGCTAGAATATTTGAGAGGTCTGCTATGAAATGACCTTTGCTTGAATACTCTCCACATCTGCTGAAAAGAAAAAAGCTTCCATGAGAGATAAAAGGATCTGACTTTTGACTTTACCTTCATGTTATTCTTTAAAATGATTTAATATAAGAATATGCCAATATGGATGGAAAGAAGCGTGGCCGAAGGCCCAGTATGAAGGACATTAAAAATGTATGACACATTGTATATTCTCATAGGAACCCTATCCAGGGCCTCTACAGCTGATAAAATGACATAAAAATGTGATTAATAATATTGTAAATCCTGTTGATTGGAAAACTCAGGGACACATGACAGATTGACCTGACTATCTGATTTAAGCCAACATTATAGAAAGAACCCTTCACATCCCTCGAAAGAATAATGTGTTGCCTTCAGGACAGAACACAATAGAAGAAAATGCGGTTGTCTTCTGTGGTTTCTTTTTCATACATTAAATGCCCTCCAAACTTTTTCTACTGGCATTTGTTACAGGAGGAAACACAGCAGCTAGCTGGGGAAATGGTACTACTTGGCCAGCACTTCTAAATTATTTACATCGTTGTTTTAAAGATGTATGCTAATGAGAGCAAAACCTTGGAGAACCTTCCAATCAAAAACCAGAAAAAGGCTCAAGATGATTTAAGTGAAACATTGGAATGAACAACTGAAAAAAAATGTCAGAGCTATTTGATGCCTTCAGACTCCCACCTCCAGGCCTTTGCACAAGCTGTTCCCCTAAAATACCCTCCTTCCTTACCTCTACCTTTTGGAATCCCTAATTTTCTTTCAGTTACAGCTCAGTTATTCCTTCATCTAGGAAGCCTTTGCTGGAATTCCTAGGAGTTAATGACTTGTCCCTTCTCCAATTATCTTGTATCTACTTATCTGTCTATGTGAGTATTCACAGGTAGAATGGAATTAATCCATCAATCATCACTGACAGATGCTGGGGGTACAGGCATAAGAACAAAAGAGCAGGAAATGGTTTCTTCTATTGTTTTTGGTGTTCCCACCAACCCACCCACCCAAATATTCAGCTGGGTTTTAGATAGGCCTAGAAGCATTCCTTGGACATAGTCACTGCTTAATAAATGTTTGTTGTTGTGGTGGTGGTGGTGGTGGTTGAGTCCTGTCTGACACTTCATGACCCCATCTAGGATTTTCTAGGACTGATTTGCCATTTCCTTCTCCAGCTCATTTCAAGATGAGGAAACTGAGGCAAATAGGGTGAAGTGACTTGACCAAGGTGACACACTTAATAAGTGTCTGAGGCCGGATTTGAATTCGGGTCTTCCTGGCTCCAGGCCCCAGTGCTCTGTGCACAATGGCACCACCTAACTGGTCAGCTATTTCCCAGCTCATACTCTAGGGTCTGACCTAAGAGTCCTCTCTTCTTTTTGATCCTTATACATTAATATAGCTAGCACAGGAACCTGTCCTGCTGGCTACCCCATCGAGGAGCAATGTGTCCTGAGGGAAGACATGCACAGTTTCTCCAGCCCATCAAGTCTCTTTCACCAAGCCGATAGAGCACAAGATGGAGAGTCAGGAAGAACTGAGTTCAAATCCTGCTTCAGAGATTTATTCCTTGACTTGGGACATTCTCTCTGGCTGTTCCTTGTGCCTGGGATGCTCTCCTTCCTTTGCTCCAACCACTGACCTCCCTGGCTTCCCTTAAGTCCCACATATAATCCCACCTTCCACAGGAAGCCTTCCCCAACCCCTCTTAAATCCAAGGCCTTCCCTTGTTAATTAGCTTCTATTTATCTTGTATCAGCTCAATTTGTGCGTGTTTGCTTGTTGTTTCCCTCGTTAGACTGTAAGCTCCTTGAGGGCAGGGACTGCCCTTTGCCTCTTCTGAATCCCCAGAACTCAGTGCACAGCAGGTGCTTAATAAATGTTTATCAGTTGATTGTTTCATACCAGTTGTGTGACCCTAGGCAAATCTCCTTCAGTCTCTCCTGGAATAAAGTCTTAGAACAATATCAGAACCAGAAGATGGAGGTAATAATAGTACCTAGCAGCTAGGGGGTACAGTGGACAGAGCACTGGGCTTGGAGTCCAGAAGACCTGTGTTCAAATCCAGCTTCAGAAACTGCCTAGCTGTATGGCCTTGGACAAGTCACTTAACCTCTGTTTGCCACCGGAGAAGGAAATGGCCAACCACTCTAAGATCCTGGTCAAGAAAAACCCATGGACAGAGGTCCACAAGGTCATGGAGAGTCAGACGTGACTGAAATGAGCAAATAACAATAGTAACCACCTCACAGGGTTGTTGTGTAAGGATCAGATGAGAGCATCTTCCTAACTAGCATCCTGTTGTAAACTAGGGGGCGCTAGAGTGAGCAGAACACTGAAATGGAGTCAGGAAGACAAGTTCAAATCCAGCCTCAGACACTTACTAGCTGTGTGACCCTGGGCAAGTCACTTAATCACTGTCTGCCTCGGTTCCCTCAGCCGTAAAACGGGGGTCATTATAGTACCTTCCTCCCAGAGCCGTCATAAGGATCAGATGAGATGATACTTGTAAAGCACTTAGCACAGTGCCTGGCACATGGAAGGACTTAACAAATTTCTGTTCCCTTCCTCACCCACTCAGCCTTCCCTCCCCTAACACAAGAGGCCCCCAAAGTCTTCAGGCAACAGTAAGGTGAAAAAGGCCGTCTCGGGGTCCAAAAGCATGTTACATGTCTTAAAGAGCTCCCATAAATGCTGGTTATAGTGTTATTGTGAGTGTTGTTACTATAATTACCTGATGTAGGGCTTAGAACCATGAGAATGACAGATCAAGGCAGGAGAAAGGGAGAACAAAGACGGGATGAGACCAGCCAGGATAGAATGCAAAGACAAAGGAGGTGTTTTTGTGGATTCACCTCACACCAGGGAGACCAGAATCACAGAAGGACTGCTAAGTGCAATAGAAATAACCCAGGATTTGTAGTTAGAGGTCGTAGGTTCAAATTTTAATTCTTCTACTGCTAAATTTGTGACTTTGGACAAGTTGCTTCAACTCTCTGGTGTCCTTGTCTGCAAAGTGAGAGGGCCATATTGCATGGCCTCAGAGCTCCCTTTCAGCTAGGAATCTATGAGCCTGTCAATACATCAATCTATAATCTATCAATCAGTCAATCAAAAGAGAGATATGATCATACTTTAAAAACCATTTGTTACAGATCTAGGAAGATTAGAATAAAAAAACGAAAGAGACAAAGAATGAGAGATGCTAACCCTGTACTCCGCCCCCATTAGTGACAGGAAGCCACCCCATCTCCACTTGTGGGCCAAGGACTCTGCCAGAGAAGGTCTCCTATTTTGTGTGCTGTGTTATATAAGTCACTACAGGGGATTAGGGGGACTTCCTTACATCTCTGGGGTTGATGGTTACTGGCTCAATGATCCATTCTCTTCTTCTTTTAATAAAAATCTTATCCTGTAATTTTCTGGGAGGCAGAATGAAGAAGAGGACAGAAGAAAGAGGGCGTGGAAGAAAGTTCCAGGTTCGAAACCCAATTCTGACCCTTCACAGCTATGTACCAAGGGGCAGGGCAGGGGAAGAAGGACAAGCAACATGACTGAACCAGCAAGGACCCCTGAGGGAGAAACAGGAGGCCGGATGTTCCAGGCAAGTCAACCCCTCCATCACCACCACTACCACCTTAACTCATTGTAAGACACTGATGGAGACTGGCCAGGACCCCGGATCTAACAGCTTTGAGAATGGGAGCATCCCCCAAGACAGACCCGCTCCCAGCCTAGCCCCTGCAATCATTCATTGACAAGAGATAATTATTTTTAGAATAAGTCCAGGGGAAAAAAGGAAAAAAAAATGTGTAAAGCTTTGGCACTGGGGAGCTATATACTGCAATTAAAATATTTGAACAAATCAAATACTCGGATTAAAAGCATATAGGCGGGCAGCTAGATGGTGCAGTGAATAGAGCACCGGCCCTGGAGTCAGGAGAACCTGGGTTCAAATCCAGCCTCAGACACTTAACATTTACTAGCCATGTGACCTTGGGCAAGTCACTTAACCCCAATTGCCCTGCCCTTCCCTTCCCTCCTCCAAAAAAAAAAGGCAAAAAAAAAATCCCTTTAAAAAATATGTAGGCACATGATCTAAAAGACAAAAAAGATGGGGCCTACCTTCCTCACCACCAGCAAAAGCCGCTGACCAAATGCCACCAATAGATAGAAGAGCACAAGTGCCCTGGCAGCCGCCAGATCGCCAGCCCCGCTCCCATCCCCGCCCTCATAACCATCATCCAGGGAAGTAATTGCTACTGCTTCACATTCTTACTAGTTGTGGGACCCTGGGCAAGTCACTTACCCTTTGTCTGCCTCAGTCTCCTCATCTGTAAAGTAAGGATAATACAAGCCCCTACTTCCTAGGGTTGTTGTAAGGAGCAAATGAGATAACATGTATAGAGTGCTTTGTAAACTTTAAAATGCCATATAAATGCTAACTATTGTTACAATTAAAGCCCTACTTCTGACTCATATGAAAGTTTGTGACCCTGGGCAAGTCACTTAAGCTTTGTCTGCCTCAGTTTCTTCATCTGTAAAATGAGGATAATAATAGCACCTACCTCCCAGGGTTGTCATGAATCTAATGAGATAATATTTGTAAAGCACTTAGCATAGGGACTGGCTATATAGTAGGGACTACAGAAATATTAGCAATGAGGAGAAGGAGGAAGAAGAAGAGGAGGAGGAGGAAGAGGAGGAGGAGGAGCAAAAGAAGAAGAAGAGAAGAAGAAGAGAAAAAGAAGAAGAGGAGGAGGAGGAGGAGAAGAAGAAGAAGAAGAAGAAGAAGAAGAAGAAGAAGAAGAAGAAGAAGAAGAAGAAGAAGAAGAAGAAGAAGAAGAAGAAGAAGAAGAAAGAGGCAACCATCCCAACTATGCCAATCGACTACCATGTACATGGTCAACAAGTCAGACAAGCTGCAGTAAGTAGCAAGGTGCCCTACGGGAAGGAACAGGTGACAGTCAAACAACTAGCACGACCTTGATGAGCTTCTCCCCTCAGAGTCCGGTCTGAGACAGCCCAGGCCCATGAGCCCAAGGGCCCTGAGAATGATCGTGCTTCCAGCCCAGCGCCTGCCTCCAGGCGCCTTGGGAAGCAGTCCTTGTTTAGGCACAGCCAGGACTGCCCCTCTGAGAGCTAGGACCACAGCTGCTGCTGACCCACAAAGGAAAGCTCTCGCCACCAAAGTCCTTGGCTCTGTCCAGTGGGCCAGCACGAGAATTCACTAGGATTTCATTCTTGGAAATTACACTGCAGAAGAAGCCCTATCATCAGCTTTGCTGCTGCGTCCTCAGGACCAGGGGATTTCTCTCTCTGACCTGCCCCTGCAACCTTCCTTAAGGTTTGTCTCCTCATTCGCTTTCTGAGAGTAGGAAGTGTCTTCTTGCTCTGTGTGTATTTCTTTCATTTAGCACGGTGCTGGGCACATGGTAAACACTTGATCAATTCCTTTTTCATTCAAGTTCTCCATTCCCAAGCTCACAATGCCTCCTGGCTCTGCGCATTGGAACAACAGTACTAAGTGGTATCTCTCCTCCCCACTAAATCCTTTCAAATACTTAAAGGTACTCAAAATACTTAAATACTTATCATGTCCCTACACCTTCATCTCAAAGACTTCACTTTTGCAGGCTGAACATGAACAGTTCTTTCAACAAGTCTGCACACGGTATGGTCTGCCAGCCAGGTCACTCGCTCTAGATTCACTTTTGCTCATCAACGTCATTGGAACATAGCCTTTTAAGCACAGGAAGGCTCTGTCCTTGGGTGCTGCTAACTGCCTTTAATCACTTGCACCTGTAGGCCCTTGCAGCCTTCTGCCAAAGAGGTAAAGAGCCCTTCAGTGTTCTCCTTGACTACAGCAACAATGAGTTAGCCACATCCCCATCCCCACTCATGATGAAGTCTGCCTGGATGAGTTGGATGTGGTCCTCTGGTTTCTGTCCTTATTTAGGAAAAAAAGGTACTGCAGAAAGAACCCTGGAATCAGGTCATAGGATCCCAGATTCACAGCTGAAAGGGGTCTGAGACAGCATCTCAGCCAACCTTTTCATCTTACAGATGAAGAAACTGAGGCTCAAAGGGGTCACATGTGTAGAATGTAGACCTTCAAGATCATCTAACTCAACTTCCCCATTCTACAAATGAGAAGAATGAGGCCCTGAAAAGTACAGTGATTTGCCCAAGGTCTCCTAGATGAATTGTAGCAGAGTGGGACTGGAACCCTAGCCTGATTCCCAATCCAGCAATGGCCTTTACAATATATCATGCTATTCTCTTCCCTCCCATCCATCCATCCATCCATCCATTTTTTTTCTAACACACATTCACAAAATAAAAACTTACCTAAATCCTCTTTTGTCCCTTCTCTCTTTCCATCATTCCCTCTTTCCTCTCTTGTATCCCTCCTTTCTTTCTCTTCCTAACCCTATGCTTTCCCTCCTTCTTTCCTTCCCTCCATCCTTTCTTCACTCCTTCCCTAACCCTGCTTCCTCTTTCCTTCCCTTATTTGTTTTTCTCCTTTCTTCACTCCTCTTCCTCTTTCTTTCCCTCATCTTTCTCTCCTCCTTACTTCCTTCTCTTTTTCTTTTTCTTTCCTTCCTTCCCTCCTTTTTTCTTCCCTTCCTCCTTGACTCCCTCTCTCCTTAAATTCTTCTTTTCCTCCATTCTTCATTTCCTTCACTCTCCCATCACTCCTCACTCCCCCATTTCTACTCTCCCTCCTTTCCTTATCTTCTGTTTCTATTCTTCCTTTCCTTCCCT
>NW_027185889.1:17769054-17783161 GCF_028583685.1 Petaurus breviceps papuanus | reverse complement strand
TTTCTAGATTCCCTCCCTTCCACCTTCTCTGTCTCCCCATTCCTCCCACCTTTACCATCCTCCTTCCCCCTTTCCCCTCTCTGTATTCCTTTCTCCAGGTCCCCCCCTTTTTTCTCTATTTAGCTTGCTTTCCACTCATGCCACTAGCATTCAGTGTTTATATAGACATCAATAAGTCTGCCTGACCTTTTCTATGCACATCTGCATGGCTGCCATCCACTTTGTAATGTGGTCTCCTGAGTAGGGAGGACAGGGGTGGTATACAGTCCCCAGCAAAATGCTCCACAAATGTCTTCACTTAATAAGTACTATCTGGTGATGAAATGAGGATGAAGCAAGCACTGAATGAAAAATAGCAAGAATCAAATATTAAGTTCCAATCAACTCATGCTGATAGGCTCCTCTGGGAGGCTCCTTTTTATGATGAAATCCTTGTCAGCTATTCAAAAAAAAAAGATGTTTCTAAGTTTTGTTTTTTCTGCTTTATAGAAAAGGGGGAAACACCCACTCTTCAAAGGCACAGGCTTTCATGTCAATGTTTATTATAAAATGCCAAGGCATTATAAGAAAATGAAAAGGGACATCAGAAATGTCACCTGGATTTGAAATTGATGGCATACTTCTGTATTTGCATACAAATATATAAAGCATCCATCATGTGAGGAATTCTCTGCACCAATGCAGATTGCAGGTTATGTATGAACCAGTAGACCATAGGATTATACTATAGTTCTAGAGTTGGAAGGGACAGCAGAGGGTCATCTAGACCAAACCTTCCTTCTTTGGGGGAGGGAAATGACATATTCAAATTAAAGGTAGTAAGTGTCAGAACCAGGATTCAAGCTCTGGTCTTCTGACTCAAAATCCACTGTCCTTTCTACTGCCCCACACTTCCCAAGTCTGAAGTACATAGAGGTCAAAGATTCAGGATCCTTGTCTAGGATCATATAGTAGACAAATATCAGAGACAAGATATAAATTCATGTTTTTCTGGCTCTAATTTTGGTACCCATCCCACAGCAGCATGCAGCCCCTTTCAACATTCTTAACTATAGATAGATAGATAGATAGATAGATAGATAGATAGATAGATAGATGGATGGATGGATGGATGGATGGATGGATGGATGGATAGATAGATAGAAAGATAGATAGATAGATGATAGATAGATAGATAGATAGATAGATAGATAGATAGATAGATAGATAGATATTGCTTTTTGGAGGGGGAAAGGTAGGGCAATTGTGGTTAAGTGACTTTCCCAAGGTCACACGGCTAGGTTTTTGTGTGCATGCTTTAAGTGTCTGAGGTCAGATTTGAACTCAGGTCCTCCTGATTCCAGGCTGGTGCTCTATTCAGTGCACCACCTAGCCACCCCTTTTAACAGTATTTTTACAAATAATGAGTGCTTCTGCTAAGCACTCACCACTGCCTCCCTTTGCTGACTTCCAAATGAAGTAGTTTACTCATTCAATCACCAGAGAATGTATATGTAAAATGTTAGAAGGGCAAAGAGAAATAAACTTCCCACAAAAATTAATTCCACACAATGTACATTCTATCGTTAAAAACAGGACTGTTAACATGTCTTGTACTGAAGACAGAGGCAAGAATTATTTTTCAAAAAGTTTTTTAATCTTTCACTGTTCTTTGGGCATTCCATTGCTGTTTTTGTACTGAAATAGGATGCCATCAGTTAGACTTATCGACAGGTTTTGGACTGCACTCAGAAGTAGTTGGAAATTTAAGGGTTTTCCTTCTCTTTCTCTGCCACTGTTTGTGAGAAATGAAGTAACCGTTTTCTATGGTTCGTCAATAACACCAATGAATGTCCAGAGAAGACACTAAACTTGTCTCTCTGGCAGTGTCAGGATAGTAAATCCACCTTTGAAGTGATTAGTTTAACAAATAGCCTTAATGGTTTAGGGCAACACATTGTGATAAATGGTTTATATGAATGAGAAAACCCCAGACTTTCAATAAATGACTGCCCTTCTGATCACCAACATAGTCCATTCCAATGGTTGTGATGTGCTCATTTAAGAAAGAAATCTCTCCCATTTCTGGAAGGTAGGCTCTGGCTCTGACGTCCCAGTGTTACTCTCCACCTAGAGCTCTGATAACAGGAGATCTGGGAAGAGCTCAGACTGGTCATGGAGTGGGAAGAATTTTAAACGATCTTTGTGAAAAGAAAATCCCAGTCGAGATAAATGGGTTCAGCTTCTAGGGGCGTTTTCTGTGAGTTTCAGAGTCATTACCCAGAGAATGTGTCCACTTTGAGGTGGTGAGGCTCAATTACTTTGCTGGTCATATAGTTTAAATTTCTTTAAGGACTATCATTCAGCAGCCTTATACAAAGGAATGGTCCCCTTGCCTTGTAAAAGGATCGATTAATCAATGTAAACATGACAGCTGAGCCAAAACACCAGGGAACTGCTGCTAAATATGAAAACATGCATTCCAAAAAGGCGATGTGATATCTGTACCTTCCTACCAGGAGCAAAACAAGCCTGGAAACGGTTCCTGCTGATGGCACAAACTTTTCCAGGAGGAAGGGGAGGTGAGCCAGAGATAATACACTGAGTAACCTGACTGGAAAATTTTTGCTAGTTTTATAAACTAGATACTGTCACTAAAAAAAAAAACAACTTTAAAATTAAAGGAGCTTAGATATAAAGTCAAAGGAGACTTTACAGGACACTGATTCCAACCCCTTCAGACAAGGCAACTGAGACACAGGGATACAGCTATAATTTTCCAAGGGAGATTTGAATCCATATTTTCCTGTCTCCAAATCTAGCACCAATGTCATAAATAAACAATTTCAAGACAAGTAAATCTTTGTTTCAGCCAAACTGGATGCCTCGCCCTTGCCTCTCTTCAAGGATCCATCCCCTACCTATATATTTATATACATTTTCTCCCATAGCTAGAATGCTTTTCCTTCTCCTCTGGGTCTGATTTCTTATCTTCTTTCAAAGATCACATTCCACGCCACCTGCTCTTACAAACTTTCTCTAATTCTGTCAGTAATTAGGGCTTTCTCTTTGCTAACACATTTCTAGAATCAAATGTCCCATTTCTTCCTGATTTCCTTCATGTATCACATTGTTCTGCATTCGTGTTGTATCCACCCCATTCCAGTAGAATGTAAGCTTCCTGAGGACAGGAATTCTTCATCTGAATCATGGTATCTCCAATGGACAGGATCACAGATCGAGAACTGGAATTGATCTTAGGAGTCATCTGGTCCTAGAGGAAGTGACCTGCCCAGGGTGACTTGGATAGTGGGTAGCTGAGATAGGATTCCAGGCCAGGTCTTCTAACTTCAGAATTTGGGTCATGGTTGGCCATTAACAGATGTTTATTGACCTCTCAGATATGGGTGATGGGTTAGTTAGCTTTACCTAATGGTTTCTGTTGTTCTCTGTTACAAGTGAGAACTCATTTTGGTGGGAAGGGGCGTTACTTGCGAAAAAGACTTTTGTGAAAACAAAGGATACTCCCACGGAACAAAAAGAGGCACCAGGAAAGTCTCCAAGTAATACCCTAAAAGTGCAACAGACTTTCCCTGTATCTGACAAAATCATAGTCTTTTCTTACATAGAGCTGGGACTTTGGAAATGCTCAAGTGCAACCCCTTAACTTACAGATGAAGAAACTAAGTCACTTGTCCACTGATGCAGAGGTTGTATCTGATTAAAATTTATTAGAAAAAAATAACAAGAAGGATAACATTTAATAAAAATTCATATTTGCATTTTAAATATATACATATATGTGTTATATATACACATGTACATATACAAATGCAAATATATAGATATCTAGATTACAAATAAAAAATCACAAAATAAAGATCAACAAATACAATGTCGACAGGTATATAAACGTGCATACATACACGTGTGTGTTTATGTGCATACACACACTATACACACAGCATGGTGAAGATACTTCACCTTTCTATACATGAAATAATGGTACTTAACATCTAATCTCATTTAACCTCTATCTGTCTCAGTTTCTTTTCAACTGTACAGTGTGTGTATTTATACGTGTATGTATATATGTGCGTATGAACACACATACTAAGATACACACATGTGCATGTGCATATAAAACATATACCAACGTGTGTGTGTTTGACTACACGCATGTACATATCCACATGTCGTGACATGTTTCTGTGTATATGCATATGTGGTTATGTTTGTATGTATATAGACATACTATACCCACAGACAGTATGATATGTACTCCTCATCTTTCTATATACTCAACCATGGTATATATTTTTAACCTTACTTAAATATTAATATACTTTTAACCTTATATCTGTCTGCCTCACTTTCTTAAAAAAAGTGTGCGTGCATATGTTTATATATGTGCATGTGTGTGTCTGCACACATCATACACATATTGAGATATATGTATATGTGTGTATGTACACATATATATATAAAGCTCAGTGTGTGTGTGTGTCAAATACACCTATCTATCTGGGCATGTATACACATGCCATGACATACAAGCATTGATCTATACATTATTTATATGCGTACACACACATGCATATACAGGTACTATATGTGTGGGTATTCATACATACATACATAATACACATGAAGTGTGTATGTGGAAAGAACTATGGTGTCTGAATGCAGATTGAAGCATACTATTTTTTCTTTTCTCTTTTTCGTGATTTTTCCCTTCTGTTCTGATTCTTCTTTCACAATGAAACTAATGTGGAAATATCATTAACATAATTGTACAGGGTTAGCCAATATCAGATTGCATGCTGACTTGGGGAGCGGCAAAAAATTTGGAACTCAAAACCTTATGAAAGTGAATGCTGAAAAGTAAAAATAAATTTAAAAATTGAAAGCGATGGTTATTTTTGGTTTTGTTTATTTTGAGCACTCAGATGGCACCACTCTAATGCCATGCCAATTTCATACATGCAGAAACCAGTAGGGAAAGATGTGTAGGTGGGTCATTCCCAAAGGGTTCATCACTTCCTTCCCCTCCTGCTTAGAGAAGGCACTGGCACCATGGCCTGGGACACAGAAGTACCAGTTCATACTGGGCATGCGAAACATCCGCCATCACTGAAGTGTTCTAGCAACATGGCACTTTCTGTGCATTGGGGAAAATTGGAGACAGGGCATTTACCTTCTAACTGGGCCACAGAGACTCACGAGCTCCCCGCAGCCATATGGAAAAGTGATGTGGCTCTGCTAACTTCTGGCTGGAGGAGAGGAAAACAGAGAAGATGAATTCCAACCATCACTAAATCAGAATGACTCTGATAGGTACTAAATTGGCAGAATTAATCAAAGTGCTAACTTTGAGGGAGACCATAGAGGTGAAGAGAAAAGCATCCTTTTTGTCACTGTGACTCCCAGAGATATGAAAGCAAATGGAAAATACTTGCTTCACCTCTTCCCACATGTCTATCACTCAAACTACTCAAATTCACCTCAGTGAATAGTGTATTGTCATTCTCACTACCCCATTTGACTTCGGTCCATGTCACTTCCATTTTTTCCTTAAAAGAGACATTTGGTATAGTGGATAGAAAGGACTGCCATTGGAATCAGAAAGACCCAGGTTCAAATCCTGTCTCTGATACTAGCTGCATGACCATGGGTCAATCACTTAAATTCTCTGAGATTCAGTTTCCTCATCTGGCTTTTATGATTTCAGCTGTGTTCCCTGTGCAGAAACTCTCCCCATCAACATGATGGCTAATCAGTCTGCATCTTCTAATTTTATCAAGTTGCCTGGGCACTAAGAGGAAGAATTTGTACCCATCTTGTCTTGATTCCAAGGTTAGCCTTCCCTCTTCCTCATCTGTAAAAAGGGCACGATGAGATCTGCAATACTTATCTTAAAGGTTGTCTCAAAGCTCCAATTTGATCATGTATGCAAGGTGATTTGCAAATTTTAAAGAACTATGTAAACAATATTTGTTGTTAGTGGTCTGCCTCACTTGTAAAGGGAGGGGGAAGCACTAATTGGTCTCTGAGGGCCCTTCTAGCCCTCAATCTATGATCTGATGATCTTTCTGGGCCTCAGTTTCCTCATCTGTAAAATGAGGGGATTGGACTTGATGACCTAAGGTCTCTTCTCAAACTCTAAAATTAAGATCCTATAGAGGATTCAGCAACAGAGTGAAAGTTATTACCCAATAAAGGTTATGACCAAGAAAAAAGGATGAATTGTTTGTATGGCAAGATAGAGAGGGATGGAGAGACCATGTGGCCCTCTGGGCAGCTAGGTGGCAAAGTGGATAGAGCATTGCGCCTGGAATAAATAAGAACTGAGTCAAAAGCTAACCTCATATGCTTATTAGCTGTGTGACCCTGGGCTAGTCATTTAACCCTTGTTTGCCTCAGTTTCCTCATCTGTAAAATGAGCTGGAGAAGGAAATGCCAAGCCACTCCAGTATCTCTGCCAAGGAAGCCCCAAACGGGGTGACAGAAAGGCAGATATGACTGAACAACAACTTCCTTCACTAGCCCACACTGCCAATAACAATTATTATTATCATTTGGATTTCACTATATTTATCCAATATGCTATTTTGGAAGCTCTCCCATGAAATGAAAGAACCACAAAATTTGAGAGTTGGAAAGGACTTCAACACAAAGGATTCCCCAACTCTCCTTTTCAAAAAATGTGAGGGTGGTTATTAAGCTGATATCCACCATTATTTCCAACTATGTCTCTTCCATGTCTGATTCGCCCAACAGAAATCAGCCCTGAGATATTTATGTGAAAAAGGCAAGTGATCTGTATTTCTCCACTTCTGTATTTCAGGAACATTTGGGATGCTTTATTACCTTTCTCTCGTTAATCCTGACTCTCTGAAATGTTTCTGGCTGCTTTGCCTTCATTGTTTAGGGCTGGGGACCTGGGTTTCTGAGGTTAAACCACCTGGTCCTAAGTCCCAGAGACAGTCAATGAGGCAGCTGGGAATAAAACCCCCATTTTTCAAGTCTTCTTAAAGGCTTCTATCTCCCCTCCCCCAACCCTCCACCTTCCAGACCCTGCCAGTCGATGGTATTTTATTTCTGAAGGCTTTCCAAGGCGCTCAAGCAAATCCAGCCAGAGTGGAGAAAAGCACGGGCAGCCTTCCTTCAAGCCCAGGGCAGGCTCAGGAAGGACAAAGAGTGAGGGATCTCATAGTGTGTTTTCATCAAAGCTCTTATGTGCTACCCTGAGCTGAGTACATGAAATCTCGAGTTTACAGCCAGTCTCCAATTTCCTCATCACAGACCTCAATTCCCCTTTCTGTCTTTATGCTTGAGTTAGCTCCTGTGCGCCCAATAGGCCTCCTTCACTTGGGACCAACATCAGCAAGCCTTAAAAACTCAGGCTGTCGAGATGACACTGTAGCTTGCCAAATATTACCAGGCTCTAAACAGCAGTCCTCAGAAATCCTCTTCCCCACCGGCCATCGCGTTCCAGCAGTGTTTACCGAGGCCAGATCTGTGCTTCTCCAATTATTTCTTTAACTCTTGCTCATGGCTTGGGAGCTGATAAGTTTGGGAAGAAAGTTATTTCAACGCGACTTGGGGAGGGCCTCTTTTTCCAATTGACTTTTAAACACCATTTACATCTGACTTTAGCTTAGCACACAGCATAAAAGTGATTTGTTAGGTGTCACTAATGACCTTTAGCTGTAAGGACTGTGTCAGACACCCACTCGATTGTAAACAGCATCCATCAAAAATCCTCAAAGAGCACCTCGGACAGAGTGTTAATCTTTTGGTTTCTTTTAGACATTGTTAAATCCAAATATGCACAAATAGATGTCTGTATGTGTGAGAGAGTGTGTGTGCTTATGTGTCTGTCTCTTTCACGTCATGCTCAGAAGAGCTACATCCCACAGTGATGAAAGATGGATCCTATGTTAACTCCTAAATGAGTTTCTAACAGAAAAGAGGGTAGGAGGCAGAGGAGAAACGGAAATGTCCAAAAACTCAGAGGTCCTGGCTCCAGAGTCCAACTCGGCTGGTTACCATGTGACCTTGGCTAAGTCTTAACCTCCCTCAGGCTCACTTTCCTCATCAGTAAAATGAGAAGGTTGAAACTGATGGCCTTTAAAGCTGGGTTCAAATCCTACTTTGAAATTTACTAGCCATAATCTTGGTTGCATGGTCCTAAATTCCCATGGGATGATAATAACCGTAGCATCTGCCTTACAGGCCGTGGTTTTGAGGCTTTGATGAGATAATGTATATAACAGATTTGCAAAGTTAAAAGTACTGTGAAATGTTCCTAACACTCAATCGATTGACAAGCATGTATTAAGCACCTTCTGTGTACCAGTCATTGTGATGCTACATGCTGGAGAAAAAAACATAAAGAATAAAAATCCCCTACCTTCAAGGAGTTTATGCTCTACTGGGGGAGACAGCAAACACACACAAAATATATGTACAAGACATATAATCAATCATTTAATCAGCAAGCATTTATTCATCCACTCATTTACTTCCTTATTCATTCATTTATGCATCTATCCATCTACCTACCTACCAATCCATCAATCTATATCTATCTATCCAATAATCTACCTATTCATCCATATATCTAATCTATCTACCTACTTACAGAGCTATGGATCTATCCACTCATCTGTCTGTCATACATCTATCTATCTATCTACTTATCTCACAGCCCATTGATCTAACTATAATCTAACTATACATCTATCTGTCTACCAGTCTATTGATCTAATTATACATCTATCTGTCTATCTATCTACCAGTCTATTGATTTAATTATACATCTATCTGTCTGTCTATCTATCTACCAGTCTATTGATCTAATTACACATCTATCAACCTACCTATCTATATATCTATCTAAAAATCTATCAGTCTATTGCTCTACCTAGCATACCAATCCTCTACCAATCCATAGATCTATCTATCCAACAATCTATCTACCCATCCATATATTTAATCTATCTCTCTACCTACTAATCTACAGATCTGTCCACCCACCTGTCTGTCTATTATCTGTATGTCTGTTTACCCATCTAAGACTGGGTCTCCCTACTTTGCCCAGGCTGGAAGCATAGTGGCTACTCACAGCTTGATATCACTACTTATTGGCTCGGGAGCTCTGATCTGCTCCTTTTCCTCCCAGGGCCATTAGGTCCTCCAAAGGGAGCATGGTGGCCCCCATTCCTGGGAGCTTTACCATACTGGTGACAGGCTTCGTGTGGGCACTTGATTGGCTCAGCTCACTGGAGCTTAGAACTCCTGAGCTCAAGTGACCCACTCAGTCTCCCCAGTAGAAAGGATTACAGGCATGGGCAACTACATGCAGTCTCAACAAGTATTTATTCATCAAGTGCTATATGCCAGGCATTGTGCCAGGTGCTGGGGATGCAAATACGATGAATGAAAAAATCCATGCTCTTAAGGAAATTACATTCTCCCAGGGAATTTGTCATATAGAAAATAACCATAAAATAAATACAAGATAATTAGGAAGGGAAAGTAATAATAGCAGTTGTAGATGAAGAAGATAATGAGTCCATGGCAGTGATGTGTAAGGCACTGTACTGGGTGCTGGAGTTACAAAGCCCCCCCCCCCAAAAAAAAACAGAGAAGCTATATCCTGCCTTCTAAAATGATAGGCTCATGGAGTTAGACCTAGAATGGACCTTGTTGTTTTCTGTGTCTGACTTTTCCTGACCCCATTTGGGATTTTCTTGGCAGAGATACTGGAGGGGTTTTCCATTTCCTCCTCCAGCTCATTTTACAGATGAGGAAACTGGGACAAATAGAGTGAAGTGATTTGCCCAGGGTCACATAGCTAGTAAGTATCCAAGGACAAATTTGAACTCAGGTCTTCCTGACTCCAGGCCCAGCACTCTATCTGCTGCACCACCTAGCTAGACCTGGGATTTCATAGGTACAGGGAATTCCCAGATGAAGAAACTCCCTCCACCAATACAAACTGGAACTTTTGGTTTTGTTTTTTTGGGTTTTTTTTTGCTTTTTGGAGGTGGAAGGCAGAGCAATTGGACTTAAGTAACTTGCCCAAGGTCACATGGCTAGTAAGTATTAAGTGTCTGAGGCTGGATTTGAACTCAGGTCCTCCTGACTCCAGGGCCGGTGCTCTATTCACTGTGCCACCTAGCCTCTCCCAAGCTGGAACTTTTGATCAAAGAATTGCCTGAAGTGCAAAGTGTTATTGGTTTGCCCAGAGTCACATGGTCAATATACGTCAGAATCAGGACTTGAACCCATACGATAATAAATTTAGAGCTTCAAGGAACCTTAGAGGTCCAACATCTTCCTTTCATTGCTCAGAAAACTGAGGCCTAGAAAAGTTATGTCACTTGACCAGGGTAATATAACTAGAAATTATCAGTAGTGGAATATCCACTCAAGTCTTCTACTGTCTACTCTACCATGCTTTCTCTACTTGAGATGGTACCTATCATCAAAACTCTTTAATCTGGGAATCCATTCTGAAAACTTTCTAGTTCTAGAAAAACTGACTTTGTGGTTGACTCCTTATTCATTTGAATTGAAGTCAAGAATGTCTAGGGATGGATGGTAAATTAAACCAAGAAAAACTGAGCTGATTGCTATAAGTAGTTAATTATCTTCTGGACAGGCTCTATGAAGGCCTTCTGCCAAAATTGAGAGCCAGATTTTGCCCAGCTGCCCACTGGGTACATTAGACTCCTCTAGAAGCGCCATCAACTCTTCCAGTCCATTATATCAATGTCAATTACATCAATCATTTGTGATTTCCTCAATGTGGGAATCCCCCTCTAACCAAGAACATCACAATCCTCTATAACTTAGGAGCTCATTCTCAGAGACTTGCCTGAAGCTCAGGTCAATTAAGTGACTTATCCATGATAATACATCACAAAGTTGAAACAGATTTCAGATTTGAACTCATATCTAGTGAACCCCAAGTCCAGCACCCTATCCACTAAGTCTCATTGCCTTTTTTTCAATCCATCATGGTACCATTCAGCCAATTCCTCACTTTAAGCATTTCAAATATCTCTGAAACATTACATATCATTCCATTTTTAAAAATCAAAACCAACCCTTTTTCATGCTCTCAGAAAGCTTGCTATTTAAAGAAAATCTGTGGTGAATCTCTTTATAAAGTGAAAAATAATGCTCTAATTTATTCTGTGATAAGCTCAATTTTGAAAAGATCATAGATTCAGAGCTGGAAGAGACCATAGAGCTCATTTCACTTAATCTCCTCTTATTACAGTAAAGGAAACAGAGACCCAGGATGGTGAAGACAAGGAAGGTCAGAGTCCAAAAAGTGAAGTGATTTGACCAGGATCACACAATTCAATTTAGTTCAATACAACAAGCATTATTAATCACTAAATTGTGTCAGGCACTGTACTAGGGGATATGAAGGCAAAAATTAAATAGACTGTAGCTACATGGAGCTTACATTCCAGGGGAAGGGAAATGGCATACGCGTGCATGCACATACGCGCGCACACACACACACACACACACACACACACACACAAGTATGCATAATGTATACAAAATGAATTATTGGGGTTAGTCAACCAGGAGAATAAGAAAAGTCATTTTATAGGAAGTGACCCTTGAGCTGAGCCTGGAAGGGAACTGGAGATTCCAAGAAGTGAGAAAAGACTATTCAAACATGGGGAATGGGCTATAAAAGAGCACAAATGTGGGAAACTGAAAGTCATATATAGAGTACATCAAGCAGATCAGTTTGGTTGAATGAGGAGAAGCTAGGAGAAGTAATATGAAATAAGTTCTGGAAAGAGAGGTTGGTAATCATTAGAACTGGGAACTGAATCCACATCTTGCACTTTCTGCCACACTATATTGGTTCTAAAGGGATGACAGAAATAGGATCCCAACAGACCTTAACATGCTAGAATGTTGGGCTAAATCTATGAAGATGAAATTCAATAGGAACTAATGTAAAGACCTATACTAGGGACCAAATATTCAACTGCTCGATTCCAAGATGGAAGAAGAGTGGGTAGAAAATCAGTCATGTGAAAATTAGTTTAAAGTTTTAGTCCATTGCAAATCTACTGTAAGTCCAGAAAGCTAATGCAATCTCAGACTGCATCAGTATAGACATACCATCCAGAAGGAATCCACTGCCCTCACCAAATTATACCTTGGACATTTGTTCCATTCTAGCCACAGTATTTGAAGGGGTACATTGATGAAATGGAATACTTCCAGAAAAGGGTGACTGAGACAGTAAAAGTACTAGAAACCAAGTCACAGAAGAGTTTTCTGGGGTTTTTATTTTTGGTTCATTTTTAAGGAATAGAGGATGTTAAGCTTTGGAAGAGAAGGCCCAAAAGAGATCATCTCACTGTTTTCAAGAATAAGAGGGGCTATAGAAGAAGAATTAGAAATATTTTATTTAGACCACAAGTACTGACCTCTATAAGCAAGGAGTAAAAATTCAGAAGCAGATTTTAACTTGATATAAGGAAAAAAATTTCCTGAAAACTAGGCTGTTCAATCAACCAATAAATAAACATTTATTAAGTTCTTACTATGAGCCTGGCACTGTGCTAAATTCTGGGGATAAAAAACAAGGCAAAATACAGTCCCTGCCCTCAAGGAGTTTATAATCTAATGGGAGAGACAGTGGGGGAGGCAAAGAAATATATACAAAGTAAGCCGCACATAGGATAAACAGAAATCAATTTAAAGAGGGAAAGCATTGGAATTTGTGGTGGGTTACTGAATACCTTCAGGTAGAGTATGGATGACCACTTGGCAGGAATGTCACAATGAAGATGTCTGTTCTAGAAAACCACTGAGGTCCCTTCCACCTCTGTGATTCAAAGATTCAGAGTAGAACTGTGTCAAATGAGCAATGAGTAATAATAATAATAATGGCTAGCATTCATATGGTGCTTTAAGGGTTTCAAAGACCTTTACAAATACAATTTTATATCATCTGCATAACAACCTAGAGAGGTAGGTGATGTTACAGTTTCCATTTCACAGATGAGAAAACTAAGGCAGAGAAGGGTTAAGTGATTTGCCTGGGGATGCATGGCTAGTATCTGAGGCCAGATTTGAACTTAGGTCTTCCTGACTTCAGCTCCAGAGCTCATGTGTCTACTGTAACACCTAGCTGCCCATATGGGAAAATATATAATATTCTCCTCTTAGTTTGGCGGATTTTATCATTTATGTGACCTTGGGTAAATCCCTTAACTTCCCTGGCTGTCAATTCCTCTATAAAATGAGGATAATAATAGTATCCCCGTTCATAGTGTTGTTTTTAAATACTATATAAACATTAGCTATTGTTATTAGAAATCTAAACATTAGAAACAAGGCAGTAATGTCATAGTCACACCCAGGAAATTTTCATAATGTTCAGAAAAAAGAAATTTTACATCAATTTCTAGTCTCAGGAGTTATTATGCTGGTCCTTAATAACAAGCATTTAATTGCTACAAGTTACAAAATTGAGAAGAGAATCTGAGTGATAATGAACCGGGACCTCTGCTGCAAGGTTACATTGCTACCATTGAAATCCAAAGATTGCCTTTTAAACTATTTGACAGGTAAAAATCTGAAGCTAGTAAGCCATTAGATAGCATTCTTCTTTTTTTTTTTAATCACAGTCATACCCCTACCCAGTACCCTTAATTGGTTTTGTGAAAAGCATGACATTGGGTGAAATAATATTACCAGGCCAGTTAGATCCCAATATCACAGGGCTGATGAGAGTGGGCTAGAGTTGTTGGGGGGCATTGAGTGTTGAGGAAGGTCAGAAAACATGGAACTGGTGTCAGATATCCTCCTCCCCGACCACATCACACCCCCTTGATAGGGGGACTAACATATTATTGCAAAATATGATTAAAATTACTTTCTGGTCTTTTCTTTCCTTATTCTTCATGGCATTGCTATGAAACTATCTCAGCTGGGAAAAGTAGTATGAACTCTGCCTATTCTAGAAATAATACCAGAATACTACCCCCCAAACAGAAGGAAGGAAGGAAAGGAAGGAAGGAAGGAAGAAAGAAAGAAAGAAAGAAAGAAAGAAAGAAAGAAAGAAAGAAAG
>NW_027185889.1:17758902-17769044 GCF_028583685.1 Petaurus breviceps papuanus | reverse complement strand
AAGAAAGAAAGAAAGAAAGAAAGAAAGAAAGAAAGAAAGAAAGAAAGAAAGAGGAAGGGAGAGAAAAGAAGGAAGGAAGAAAGAAAGAAAGAAAGAAAGAAAGAAAGAAAGAAAGAAAGAAAGAAAGAAAGAAAGAAAGAAAGAAAGAAAGGAAGGAAGGAAGGAAGGAAGGAAGGAAGGAAGGAAGGAAGGAAGGAAGAAAAGATGGAAGGAAAGAGAGGGAGAGATGGAGGGAGAGATGGAGAGATGGAGGGAGAGAAAGAAAGAAGGGAGGGAAGGAGGAAGAAGGAAAATCCCAATGGCTACCCACCATTTAAAAAATTTTCCAAGTAGTCAGAGAGAAATATTTAATAACCCAGGAATGGAGTATCATTTTCTATAAGAAATAACTAAAAATTTTTAAGCCATACATTTTCTTTTATCGTTGCCTTTTATATTTAAAACACAGCCATTTCCCTTTAAACCAAGACTTCAATAGAATCCTCCCTCATAACAAAGAGAAACACTTAGGCAAAAACAGAAGACACAAATATTATGCCTGATAGAGTATACCACATTCCACATCCATAGGCCCTCACCCCTCTACCAAAGGGAAGGAGGTGCTTTTATCATCAGTTCTCTAGTACCGGAGTTGATCATTATAATAAAGATAATGTATTTGGAGTTGAGACATTGCAGAACCACAGATGCAGAGAAGGAAAGGACTAGGCCAATCCCCTCATTTAATAAGTGAAGATGCTCAGGCCCAGGAAAATTAAGTGACTTAAGATCATAGATCTTGAGAAAGAAGGAAATTCAGAGAGTTTGGAACCCAAATCATCTAACCCAAATTACTCATTTTATAGAAGGGTAAACTGAGATTCCAAGAAGGAAAATGACTTGCCAATATTCTGAGAATGTCCAACTCAGGTTTTTTTTCCTTATTATAACATACTGTAGTGACTGTTTTTTAGTATGGTTCTGTGTGACCCTGGATAAGTCATTTTACTTCTGTTTGACTAAGTTTTATCATCTGTAAAATGAGGATAATAATAACACCTGTTTCCCAGGCTATTGTAAGGATCAAATGAGAAAATATGTGTAAAGTGCTTAACACAGGGGCTGGCCCATCGTAGGTGTTGTATCAATGCTAGTGGTAATGATGATGTTATTGTCAGTGGTCATTCTGCTGGTTCTTTTTTACTTAATTCTCCCCCAGTTTATAGAAATCTTTCCATGATTCTCTTAATTCCTTAGAGGCATCATTTCTTAGGACATAAAGATTTTTCATCATATTCAAATGGCCATGCATATTTTATCCGACCTTTCCCCAGTTGGTGGGCACACACATTGTTTCTAATATGTGATTTTTGGATTTTTTCTGCTACCCCCTAAAAGAAGTGCCCACTCTCCACTAGGCTCCATGGCCATGGAGAATATCTTGTTAATAGCTAATGACGCAAAAGTGTTCCTAATAGAACATGACTCTACTCTTCCATCATCCTTTTCATTACAAATGTAGCCAACAGGCTCCCCATGTGCTGGTAAGAAGCATTTCCTTTATTAGGACACAGCCCTGATTAAGAAAAAATGGCCAAAATGTCCAATTCTTTGCGTGGGCAGAAGGAGAACATTTCCACCTCCCTGGCAATAGAACGTCAAGGGGAAATTGCTTTGTTACAGGCGGCAGCTCTTACACTATATTAGTAGTTGGCATAAAGGGCAGCTTTGAGAAGCAATTGACTTATTCTTTCCCTGTTAGCTATCTTTTTCTTTCTTCTCACTTAGTTCCCTCTTCTCCCAGGCTGCACTGTAAAACATTCTTTCAGTCAAAAGGCATGGCATCCCTTTTTCCAAAACCACAGTACTATATCCAACAGGTTAATGGGTTAAGGGTCACAGGAACATCTTAAGATCAATGCAGCCCTTAACCTTATTAAGTGCCAAGACAAGAGATTGCCAGACTGCAGCTAAAGCAGCAGACCAATAAAAGTTCCTATAAACTAACCAAGTCCAATAAGTGAGAGTACATTGCTGTCATCTTGGAATATAAGATACAATCAGCCCCATTCAAGGGACAGAAAATAGGTGGAAGCTTTCCATGCTGATAAAGAGCTCTTGAGATAGTGACAAGACAAGTTATTACTTAAAGGGAAAGAGGAGGGAAAGAATTTGGTGTTAAATCAGCACTATTAATGGCTACTGAAACTATATAAATGGCCTACTTGGGTTGGTTACTTACTTCAGCCCCTTGACTTGAAATTTTAGCCAAAGTTACATTCTCACAAATCAAGGGAAAGATGAATGAATTTCCTAGTTGATTTAGTTAAATTGACCTAGAATCTACCTTATCACTCCTTTACAATCTAAGCTCAAAAACCTAAAATCGTAATAAGGGAGAAAGAGGAAGAAATGAACATTAGAATCCAACATGACCTCCAAGGACTCTATCTTCAATTATGCATGTAAAATAATAATAATAATAATAATAATAATACACATATATATTTAATATTTGATTTTAAAACTTTGAATTTCAGATTCTTTCCCTTTCTCCCTTGTCACCCACCCTCACTGGGAAGATAAGCAATTAAATATAGGTTGTACATGTGTAGCTATGCAAAACATTTCCATAGTGGATATATTGTGAAAGACTGACTATATTTCCCTCCATCCTATCCCACCCCCACTTGTTCTATTCTCTACTTTGATCCTGTACATTTTCAAAAGTGGGTGCTTCCAACTTCCATTCCCCCCCAGCCTGCCCTCCTTTCCATTATTCCCTCTCTCATCCCCTTCCCCCCTACTCTCCTATAGGGTGAGATACCCTATTTAGTGTGCATGTCGTTCCCTCCCTAAGCCAAATTCAATGAGAATAAGGTTGACTCATTCGCTTTTGCCTTTCTGTTCTTCCCCTCCATTTAACAGTTTTCTCTTACCTCTTCTATATGAGATAATTTACCCCATTCTGTCTCTCCCCATCTCCTCTCATTATATGTCTCTCTCACCTCTTAATATCACCTTTTAAGTACCATCCCTTCCTATTCAATTGGTCCTATGCCCTCTGTCTATATACACATTTGTATTCATATGCCCATATACCCTACTATATAGACATATATGTATACATTTCTATTCCCTTCAACTATTCTCATACTGAGAAAAGGTTCATCAGTTATAATTATCATTTTTCCATGTAGGAATATAAATAGTTCTACTTTGATAAGTTCCTTATGATTTCTTTTCCCTGTTTACCTTCTCATGCTTCTCTTCCTTCTTGCATCTGAATGTCAAATTTTCTATTCAACTCTGGTTTTCTCACCAAAAATGCTTGAAAATCCTCTATTCTACTGAATGACCATATTTTCCCCTGAAACATGATACTTGATATAAAGTCAAGATACTGATTTGTTAAGGCAAAGGTAAGTGATTCTTGGTTTTAATCCCGGCTCCTTTGACCTCCATAATATCATATCCCAAGCCCTTCAATCCCTCAGTGTAGAAGCTACCAGATTCTGTGTTACCCTGATTGTGTTTCCATAATATTCAAATTGTTTCTTTCTGACTGCTTGTAACATTTTCTCCTTGATCTGGGAACTCCAGAACCTGGCTATAATATTCCTAGGAGTTTTCTTTTTGGGATCTTTTTCAGGAGGTGACCAGTGGATTCTTTCAACCTCTATTTTGCCCTCTGGTTCTAAAACATCAGGGAAATTTTCCTTGAGAATTTCTTGAAGGATAATTTCTAGGTTCTTTTTTTGATTATGGCTTTCAGATACTCCAATAATTTTTAAATTCTCTCTCCTGGATCTATTTTCCAGATCAGTGGTTTTTCCAATGAGTTATTTCTTATTGCCTTCTAGTTTTTCATTTGTTTGGATCAGTTTAATAGTATCTTGATTTCTCATGAAGTCACTAGATTTCATTTGCTCCAATCTAATTCTGAAGGAATGATTCTTTTCATTGAGCTTTTGAGATTCTTTTCCCATCTAGCAAATTCGGCTTTTTAAGGCATTCTTCTCCTCATTGCCTTTTTGAGCCTCTTTTGCCATTTGAGTTAGTCTATTTTTTAAGGTGTTATTTTCTCCAAATTCAAGCTAAATTGGTCCTAAAACATCAGATTCTTTCATCCTCTAAAAAACATTTTCGGGGCGGCCAGGTGGCTCAGCTAGTAAGAGCACCGGCTCCAGTGTCGGGATGACCTGGATCAAATCCGGGCTCTGATACTCAGCACCACACCCAGAAATAACTGGCCGTGTAACCTTGAGCAAGTTACTTAACCCCGATTGCTTTAAAAAAAAATAAAATAAAAAAAATAAAAAACATTTTCCATGCTTTGATCCTTTTTGTCCCCCCAAAAGGAATCCAAAGTTGGATTGCTGTGCTTGCTTTGCTTCCTTTGCTTGCTCATGTTGCCACTCATTTGCTTGACTTTTGAGCTTTTTGTCACTGTAGAACTCTGCTACCAGAGGGGGATCTTTGTCCCAAATTGCTGGCATTTTCTCAGCTGCTGTAGCTATTAGTTGGGTGCCCTCTCTGAAGCCTCCACAGGTTCTGGCACCTGGTCACATACCCCAGGACCTCCACCCTAGACCACAATCCAGATCCAAGCAGGTAAAAGCAAGAGCAATTACCCCCAGAATGGTCGCTTGCTCCCTCTATGACCTGTAGGCCAGGAGCTCTGAAGCAGTCACACGGCAGTGGCAGCAGGCTGCTGCACCTCAGTCACTTCTCCCTCTGGAGGCAGAGGCCAGACTGCACTCTCAGTCCCCCTGTTCCCAAAGTCCACAAGGCATTTATGGGTTAATAGTTCTGGAAATCACCACAGCTGCTGGTGATTAACTCTCCCAAAGTCCACTGCAGCCTCCCTAAGGCTAAAACCACGGGCTCATGTGGGGCTGGGCTCTGATCCCAGCCCACTGTGATGAACCCTTCCTGTCCACCTGGTGGGCTGCCTTCAGTGGAAGATTTGTTTCTCTCTGTCACTTCATGGGTTCTCTAACTCTAAAGTTTGTTTAGAGTAATTTTTATAGGTATTTGAGGTGGTTATGGGGGGAGCCCACGGAGTTTTCCTGCTTCTATGCCACCATCTTGTCTCCACCCCACAGACTTGGTTCTTGAAGTCATGAAGCTTACTGACCAGTAGAGGAGTCAAGACATACCCATATCACTATAATTAAAGGTGACACATGAGAGTGCAGAGTGGAGGTACAGGTTAAACACCATGAAAGTCCAAAGGAAGGAGAAATTACTTGAGGTAGAGGCAATCTAGGTAGTACTTTCACCAGGAAATTTTCCCTGACTTTGGCTTCCAAGGTGAGATCACTCATCCCTAAAATTTCTCATACCACTTTGCCTGGATCTCCCCTTTGCACACATCTCACACTTCTTTGTACCTGTCCTGGTGTGTCTGTCTTCTGCCCATCTCTCCCTTGGATAGATTATAAACTGCTCAAGAGCAAAGGCCTGCGTTGTACCTATATTTATAGCCCTCCACTATGTGTTGTCTGTAAGGACGGATAATCAATCAGTCATCAACCAACAAGCTTCTATCAAGTATCTACTAGATGCTAGACACTGTGCTAGGTACTTGGACAAGACAAAAATGAAACATTCTCTGCCCTCAGGGGGCTTACATTCTAACAGGGAAGACAAGATATTCTTATATAGAATGTCACAAAAGTTTCAGTGTCATTTTAAGCTAGACAGCATTAAGAATATTTGGATACTCTATATATGTATACACAGAATACATACAAAAATTAATATAAGATAATTTTAAGAGGAAGACTTAAGCAGCTGGGGGTATCTGGAAATGCTTCATGGAGGGATCAGAGAGCTTGTCTTGGGATTATTTCATCAGTCTGGGTGCTCCGTTCAGGAACACTGACCTCAGTCCCTCTACTACTTAGTAAATAATCTTAGAGAGTTACCATAACCAGAGAGAGAGAGAAAGAGAGACAGACAGACAGACAGAGACAGAGACAGAGAGAACAAGCACTAATTTCTCCAAATTCAAGCTAAATTGGTCCTAAAACATCAGATTCTTTCATCCTGAAAGATGCTTGATTTCTAGCTTGATAGAATCTACTAGATAGAATCTACTTGATAGGATCTACTATCTAGATAGATATTCTAGCTTGATAGAATCTACTAGGGGTACCCAGCCATCATAATAGATACTCTGTAAGCCTTGGAGTCAGAAAGTCCTAAATTAGAATCATACTTTAGATTCTTCCTAGCTTTGTGACCTTGGGAGTTCTCTGTACCTTAGTCTATAAAATGAAAGGGTTGATCTAATTGGTCTTTAGCCTTCCTTTAATCTTGAGATCTACAACCATTTATGTGACCTT
This sequence comes from Petaurus breviceps papuanus, assembly GCF_028583685.1. Lineage (NCBI taxonomy): Eukaryota > Metazoa > Chordata > Mammalia > Diprotodontia > Petauridae > Petaurus > Petaurus breviceps. The sequence goes on along the minus strand of NW_027185889.1, from coordinate 17,762,712 downwards.
AGCTAAGTCATTGTGTAAAATGAGGGAGGTTAGACTAAATGGCCTCAAGAGGTCCCTTCCATCTTTAAATCTACAAGCCTATGTCTGTGATAGGATGAGAGATAGGAAGGAAAGGCATAAAAGGTATGGAAAATAGCATTAGTATTCCAGAAAGTGAGAAAGTATGAAGGCATATTTGGGGAGCAGAAAGTTTGCCCAGTAAGAAATGGAAATTGAGGGGATGCCCATCAATTGAGGAATGGCTGAACAAGTTGTGGTATATGTATATAACTGAATACTATTGTTCTTTAAGAACTGATGAGCAGGAAGACTTCAGAAAAACCTGGAAAGACTTATATGAACTGATGCTGAGTGAAGTGAGCAAATCCAGGAGAACATTGTATACAGTAGTAGCAACATTGTGTGGTAATCAGCTATGACTGACTTAGCTATTCTCGACAATACAATCATCTAAGGCAATTCCAAAAGATGCATGATGGAAAATGCCATTCATATCCAAAGAAAGAACTATGGAGTCTGAATGCAGATCGAAGCACACTATTTTCTTTTTTTGTTTGTTTTTTTTCTCGTGGATTTTCCCTTTTGTTCCGATTCTTCTTTCACAACATGACTAATGTGGAAATGTTTAATATGATTGTACATGTATAGCCTATATCAGATTGCTTCCTGTCCTGGGGACGGGGGACAGGAGGTGAAAGGGGAGGGAGAAAAATTTGGAACTCTTCTTATAAAAGTAAATGCTGAAAATTATCTTTACATGTAATTAGGAAGTATAAAATACTATTAAGTGTGTGTGTTGGGGGAGAAAGTTTGCCCAGGCATGTGTTATGTGAAGGGGTGTAGTAGGAAAGGAGGTTAGGGAGAAGACTAGGGTCAGACAAGCACCCAACACACATAAAAGTTCAACAACAAAGAAAGGCAGGAATACAAAAAAATGTCAAAATGTGAGTGTCTGAGAGTATACAATAAGGACATTCAGAGAAGGAAATCGATAGAGGTCGAGAAAAAAAAAAGTTGAGAAAAGAATCACGAAGGAGGCAGGGGCAGAGCTGGCCCTTGAGGAATGAGGAGGAGTTGGAGAGATGGAATCTGGATCCCCGAGGGGCCATTAGGACCTCAGCAAATTAAGTTCGTCCAGAGCCATAAGGACCTACTGCAGGGTCTGTCATTCAAAAGGTGTTTTCCCAGTTTATGAGGTATGACAATAGTGCAGTGAGGCCAGTTTTCTCTCAGCAAACACACCTGTTTCACTCTCTCTCAGAGTAGTCCCAGATGTCAGGGCCGACACTGGGTCATTCACAGTGCAAGGACATGTGGGCTGAAAGGTCAGTGGTTTGTTTGGAGTCTGCTTTAGGACAAAGGTGGGAGCCAGGAGAAGCCATTCATTCACCACCCCCCACCCCCAAAGCATTCTCCCTTTGAGAAGAGCTGGATTCCTAAAATTTGTCCAGAAACCAAAATGTCGCACAGGAGGCTCCGTGGTCATTCATTTCCTGAAATCTGTTCTATCTCAGCCTGGACTAAAATGAACTGGCCAAGAAAAGTTATTTGGCAGGAGGTTAGCCTAAATCCTGACTCCTTCATAACATAGCTCCACTTGCCCCAGGGGGAAAATGTTGTCACAGCAAAAATAACTTTTGTCCTAAGGGAAATCTCACAACTCAGTATATCCTTGTTTGTTCACAGTTGTTTGCAAGATGTCTCCCCATTAGACTATGAGCTTTTTGATAAGGGACCAGTTGGGTATGGGTTTTGTTTTTTGGTTTGCTTTTCTTTGTAGTACCTAGCACTTAATGCAGTGCCTGGCACACAGTAGGTGCTTAATAAATGCTAGCTGACTAACAGTTCACACTGATTCATCCATCCATCCCAGTGACAACCCCAAACCTCACAGAATCACAGACCTGCCATGGACTCAGTTTCTTCATCTGTAAAACTGGAAGGTTAGACTAAGGACCCTTTTAGGTTCTGCCTAGCTACAAGTCTATGAGTATATGATTCAATATGACCAGGGATGGAAAAACACTTCCCAGTTTAGAGAATCTGCCTTTGCACTCCTACTCAAAAATATCACTGTATAACAGTCAATGATGGCCACAGGATCTGTTTCTGCTAATGATTGTGTGGGAACCATATTCTGGGACTGAAATCACACAGCTTGTAACAGGGGCTCAGTAGAAGCAATGCCCAGTGGATCATTAAACACATTAAAGAGAACTTTGAGATCATATAGCCCAGGAAGAGTAATCAATCTGGAGATTCAGGATCTGAGGTCAAACCCTAGCTCTCTCACCTACTCCCTGTAGGTAGTAGGCAAGTCTTGGGCAAGTCTTCTAGCCTCCCCGTGCCTCAGTTTACTCCTCTGTAAAAATGAAGTGTTTAGATTAGATGACTTCTGAAATAGTTTCCAGGTAAGTCTATGATCTGGTCCAATCCCCTGGTTTTAAAGAGGGGTTAAAGACTACTGTCAGGGAGTTGGCACGGTATATAGAGTGCTGACCTTGCAGTCAAGAGGAGCTAAGTTCAAGTGCAGCCTCAGAAATATCCTAGCTGTGTGACCTTGGACAAGTCAGTTAACCTCAGTTTTCCATGGGAGAAGAAAATGGCAAACCATTCCAGAATCTTTTTCAAGAAAACCTCAGAGGCAGCACTGGTGCACTATGGTTCACAAGGTCATGAAGAGTTGGACACAATTGAACAACAACAGCAAAGACTAAAGGAATAAGGGGCCCTAGGTCACAGACAGAGGTGGAAAGGATATTAGAACTCACTGCTTTACAGAAGAGGAAACTGAGGCACCAAGAGGGGGAGTGGCTCATCTGACAACACCCAGAAAACAAAGGTGGTGCTGGAGAGATATCACTGGTCCTGGAGAGCCATCACTAGTTCTGGAATCAGATGGCTTGGGTTCAGACACTAGCCTGGATATTGATTACCTATGTGGACATCATCAAATCACTTTATCTTCCTAGACCTGTTTCTTCATTTGCAAATGGAGGAGGACATGATCTCCAAGGTCTCTTGCAGCTCTAAATCCTCTGAATTCTCTAGGACTCAATGAGGGGGTTGAATGAGAAGGCTCCTTCAAGCTCTGGATTTATGATCCAATAAGCTATGATTAGTTGTTGTTCAATCATTTTCTATCATGTCCTACTTTCTGTGACCCTATCTGGGGTTTTCTTGGCAAAGATGTTGGAGTGGTTGGTCATCTCCTTCTCTAGCTCATTTGCCAGGTGAGGAAACTGAGGGAAACAGGGTTAAATGACTTACCCAGGGTCACACAGCTAGGCAGTGTCTGAGATCACATTTGAACTCAGGAAGATGAGTCTTCCTGACTCCAGGCCTGGTGCTCTACGCACTATGGTGCCACCTGGTAGCCCCTATTGATAGTTAGGGGAGGTGAAAATAAAAATACATTTCCACAACACTTCCAAGTCTCTCCTTAAATGGCAGTAGCTGGACATATGAAAGAAACAAAAATGGGAGAAGGGGGGAGGAGAGTGATGGGTGGAGTAATAGGCCCCATAAGCTTCTCCAAAAAAACCCACCATGCTTGATAACAGAAAGGCACAGAAGAAAGAAGGGAGAAAGGAAGTCAGGATATGTAAGACAATGTTTCCTGAGCAATTTTTTTAAGATATAAATGCAATAGGCTTTCTTAGCTATAGGACTTTATTTTGGAAAGCTAAATTTATTGTTTTTTCCCTCTTCCCAGTTCCAAAGCCCCATGATATGAATGGCACTCCCTGAATAGGGTCTCTGAGCACCCACATTCGATTTGCTTCCTTGGTAGGACTCTCTCACAGGGCC
>NW_027185889.1:17728254-17758892 GCF_028583685.1 Petaurus breviceps papuanus | reverse complement strand
CCACCCCCTCCCAGAGAAGGATGCATTTTCATCATCTTATTTTTAGAAATGTGATTTGGAAGGGGAAGCATGTGCGTGTATGTGTGTGCGTGTGTGTGTGTGTCTGTGTGTATGTGGGGGGGAGGGGGAGGGCAATGTGTAATCTGATGTACTAATTTTAGCAGGTTTCTTCCGTATGAACCTCTCTAGTATCTGGCAGCAAATGCGGTGATTTTCACATGTTTCACATCCTACTGGGCATCGGTTTCATTTCACCCCTGTTGCAAGCCATGTGGATCTCAGTCACAGAATATCCTTCCCACACATTCATTAGCAGAAATGGATTCCACAGTCTAATTGTCTGCTGTTACACTGTAAGGCTTCTGATTAGGAGTGGGAAGGCAGATTCTTCAAACATGGGTTCTATGTTGGAGTTTTTTTCCTCCTGGGTTATAACAGATCATGGGCTCGTAGATTTGCAGTTGGACAGGACCTCAAAGGTCATCTAGTCCCACTTGACAGGAAAGAAAATTTGAGGCTAAGACAAGCCATAAGATCATAGATTTAGAGCTGGAAATGGTCTTAAATATAGTCTAGTTCAACCTCCCCACTTTATAGGTGAAAAAAAACTGAGATCTAGATAAGTCATGAAATTGTAGATTTAGAACTGGGAAGGTCTTTAGAGATCATCAAATTTGCCACCTACATCATTTTATCTGTGAAGAAACTAAGGACCAAAAATATTAAGTTGCCCAAGGTCACCTAGGTAGTAAGTAGTATGGGCAGGATTTGAAACTGGGTCCTTTGAACTCCAAAACTCTTCCTTTTTCTATTGTGCCATGCTGGACCTCCTAGGGCAGCTAGGAGGCACAGTAGATAGAGCACCGGGCCTGGACTCAGGAAAACTCCTCTTCCTGAGTTCACATCTGGACCCTGACACTTACTAGCTGTGTGACCCTGTACAGATCACTTTACCCTGTTTGCCTCAGTTTCCTCATCTCTCAAATGAGCTGGAGAAGGAAATGGCAAACCACTCCAGGATCTTTGCCAAGAAAACCCCAAATGGAGTCAACTAAGAGTCAGACACAACTGAAAAATGACTGAAAAACAAGATGGAAAGGATCTCAGAGGCCATCGTGTCCAAACCCTCATTTTACATTTGAGAAAACTAAGGGACTTTCCCAGTATCACAGAGATAATAAGTGACAGAACTGGGATTTGAACCCAGGCCCTTTTCATTCCAAACCAGTGTTCTTTACCCTAAACCACCCTATTTCCCAATCTGATAAGTTTCCTTTTCATGGCCAAACAGTGCGTTCTGGCTGCTGGGCATCCTCCCCTTACATGTCCCATAGTCCTCTGAAACTCAACATGGCCAACACAAAACTCAGACATTCCCTTAAACTTACCCTTCCTCCAAACCTCCCCATTGTGTGGATGGCAACACCATCCTTCCAGTTATTCAGGTTCTCAATGGAAGAGGCAACTTTTATTGTTCTGTTCCTTTCAATCACTATAATCTAGTCACTTGCTAAGTCTTACATTCTTCTTCCACAGAAGCTCTTATGTCTGCCCCCATTATCACCCTTCCCACAGCCACTACCCTAATCACCTCCTACCTGGACTATTGAAATGACTTCTTATTTGTTCTCTCTGCCACCAGTTTCTCCCCTTATCAATCCATCTCGATATGGCTGCCAAAATGGTGCTCCAAAGTCATCGACCCCTATGCCATGGGCCTGCTCCAAAATGTCCAATGTCTCTCTATTGCCTTTATGATAAACTACAAAATCCTCATTGTGATATTTAAAGCCCTCTTCAATGTAGCTCCAGCCTTCCAATTTCATTTCACACTCTCTATTTAATTGGCTCACTTGCTGTTCCCAATGAACAACATTCCATCTCCTTTGCACAAACCATTCCCTGCATCTAGAATGTCTTTCCTCCTCAACTCTGCTTCCCAAAAGCCTCAGCTTCATCTAAAGCACAGTTCTGGTAGCCAAGAAGCCCTGCCTGATCCCCCACTTACTAACATTCTCTCCCCCTCAGACTTACTTTGTATTATTTTGAAGAAGGCTAGCACCTCACTTGGAGACTCCACTGGGGAACTGGATGAGCAAACTGGATAAATGTATCTTCTACCACTATCTCTCATGGTGTAAGGGTTCAGTAAATGAGGGTCAGACAGAGGAATGACCACTGCTTCTGTTCTGGGTTCAGATCCCACTTCTGTAACTTACTGTTGACTATGATCTTTGGTAAGCTATTAAACTTTGGGCCTCAGTTTCCTTGTCTATAAAACCAAGAGTTTGGACAAGATGGCCTCTAAAGTTCCTTCCATTACTATGTAAATAATGCCATAATAATAATGACACCAACTTTGTTGTTGCTGTTTAATTGTTTCAGTCGTGTCCAACTTTTCATGACTCCATTTTGGGTTTTCTTGGCAAAAACACAAGAGTGGTTTTCCATTTCTTTCTCCAGTTCATTTTACAGCGATGTCATTGGTCTTCTTCAAGAATGAAGGACAAATAAAAACAACAGATGAGGAACTGAGGCAAACACAGGTAAGTGACTTGTCCAGGGTGACACAGCTAGTAAATGTCTGAGGCCAGATCTGAACTCAGGAAGATGAGTCTTCCTGACTCCAGGCCCAGCCATCTATCGACTATGGCACCACCTAGCTTCCCTAACAACAACAATAATAACAGTATTTATGATATGTTTTAAGTTTTGCAAAGTACTTTACATGTTAACTAATTTGTACCTATAAATAAATGAAAACCCCCAAGTAAAAGGACCCAGAAGGAACACACAGAGAACACAGACAGATGGGACAGCCGTGGCAGCTGTGGCTGTCCTCCCACTGCGGGCACAGACAGAGAAGGGAGTAGAAGCAGTAGCAGAACCAGGTGATCTACAGCCCCTCCATCCTTCTCCCCTGCAGGACCCCAGGACTCAGACACATCCCCTTCTCCCCACTTCTCCCAGAACCTTTCCCAGTTGCCTTGCCTAAAACATGCCTACCAACAGAAGAGCTCCTGATCAGTGCTGAGACCCCTAAGGCCTCTGATGCTCCCCATTCCATCCCCAGTTCAAGGACTTGCCTCCACAGGAGAACAGCTCATTATGTATCTCACTCCCACCTCCTACCCCTAGCCATGCCTCAGAGATGGCAGAGGTTCAGGGTCTTCCCCAGATCCAGAGGAAAAATGGGAGTGCAAACATTTAGTAGGGTTTCTTGTGCAATAACAAAGCACCGTTTGGACAAGCGAGCCGAGTTTTTGTTATATCACCGATGTACACTGATGGCCAGGCTGTATAAATGGGTCTTAAAGTAAATGCATGCTTTCAGGATCTGTGGCTTGGAAAGACACAACAGTGTCTTTGTTATGTCCCCAGCAGGGTTACTTTATAGCTGGTGACTCACCCAGGTATTGGTTTATTGGTGTTCTTTCCCTGTCACTTAAAAATAAATGGCTCTCCCAAGGAGAAAAAAAAAACACAAATAAAGGAAGCCATAATTTCTATTGTTCACAATCAGAATACTGGCACAGGAAATAGGATGAGTCTCCATGTCAGTTGTCTCCAGTTTGGGATTTGTTTTGCCAGGGTTCAAGTCCAGACACAGTCCATCCATTTCCTCTGACAATATATAGCCAGGCAAGTGAGGTCACTGGATTGCCAGGCAGCGCTGAATGTTATCAAGACAGCCACTTAAAAAGCTAGGGAGGATTAAGTAAATCCTTCAGAAAAGGAAGACAGTTGAGGGAACAAGTACAATTGAGGCATTAAGCATCCCTGGGATGGAAAATAGCAAGAGAGAACAAGAAAGGGGGACAAGAGGGAGAGAGAAAAGAGGACCGATTTCCCTCTCGTCTTCCTCTGGTGACCACTCTTCCTGGATCTCCCTCCCCTTGTCTGAATGAGTCTCTCTGACAGCTTCCATGGGACTGTGTCTACATTGGCCAAATAAAATATTAAATCCTTCCTGTCCATCCAACTCCAAACCCAGAAAACAAGTCAAAGCAAGTCCCTACTTGAAATTTTCAGACTGGAAGCTTTGCCACACTTTTATTATGCAGAAATTAGACTGGGGATAACATAGTTTTTTGATTCTTATTACCTGGACAACCTTGGGCAAATCATAAGCTCCCTGGACCTCAGTTTCCTCATCTGTAAAAGGGGGTTAGACTGAACGACTTCTAAGGTCCCTTCCAGCTCTAGACCTATGATTCTATGACCCTGTATACTTTTTGACCATTTGCCAAAAAAAATCACTGGATTTGATGTCTGAGGAGGACACGAGTTTAAACACCAGATTTGCTATTTGCCAGGTTTGTGGATTGTGGGCAAGAGGCTTTACCTCTCTGGCACTCATCCTCATCCTCATCATAAAATGTGTGGCTGGGGCAAGATGGTCCCTGCTTTCCTTTCCAGCTTTAAATCTTGGCTCAGAATTTAGACTAACTCCAGCATTCTCTTTTCACAGCCAGCATATTGTCAGGGTGCAATATAGTATTACTAACAATAATGATAACTGCCCCCTCTGTCTGAAATAAAGCTTGAAAGGTGCTATCTGTGGCAGCAACAAGATTGGTAAGGTTTTGGGGAGCAGGTGGGAATGGGTGGAGCAGTGAGGTAAGGAACGCTCAGGAGTATGGTTGTACAGGTTGTACTGGCTGGGACTCCAAAACAGACAACTCAGAGAATGTCGATCCAGGAAACTCAGCGATTGTAGGTAGGATGATACATGCTAGGCACATCAAGGGGGAAGGTGAAGAAATTGGAAAGCAGAGATCCAGCACTTAGGCTCAAATTCTTGCAAATCATAGGGGAAGAAACCAAGCAAGTTTTGGGGGAGGGATGACTAGGTAACAGAGCATCAGCAGCCCAGATCAAAGAGTCAAAACACAGGGCAAGACTGTAGAGGCTTTATTAGTTTGCCCATACTCAAGTCATGTATTTGCTTCTGGGATGGAGAGATATAAACTCTATCACTTATGGTCAGTCAGTAAGTCAACAAGTATTTATTATGGGTCAAACTAATATTATTGGTCAGATTTGAAGTAGTAGAAAGAACTCTGGATTTGGAGCTAAACAAGATGGTTTGAAAGCCCAGCTCTGCCTCTTACCAACTCTGTGATCTTGTGCAAGTCACCTGATTTCTCTGTGCCTTGGTTTCCTCACCTGCAGAATGGGCACAATAATCATACCTGTACTTCACAGGGTCCTAGTTCAGTTAAAGGAGATAATAGACAGAAAGCACTTTGTAATTCACAAAAATACTCTATAAATGTCTTTTATTATGCATTGTGTATACTTTATCTCTTCTCCTAGATTCCTAACTCCTTGAGAATAATAATAATAGCTAGTATTTATATAGCCCCGACTATGTGCCAGTCACTGCACTAAGCACTTTGCATATATTATCTCTTTAGATTCTTACAACAATTCTGGGAGATAATGCTGTTATTATCCCCATTTTACAGTTGAGTAAACTGAGGCAAATAGAAGGTAAGTGACTTACCCAGGATCACACAGTCACTAAGTGTTTGAGGCCAGATTTAGACTCAGGTCTTCCTGACTACAGGCCCAGGCTCTATCTATTATACTACCCAGCTGCCCTAGAGAGAAGATGGCAATAACACTTTATTCAACATATACAAATTAAAGGCATACTATTCAATTCAACTTAACAAACATCAAGTGTCTAGCATGTGCTGCCATGAGATACAGGTATATAGTTTACATGTCAGTCTACCAGTTGTTAACCTTCTCACTCTGGAAACTGCTTTTTAAAGTAAAATTTTGTATTTAGAACATCAACTTCCTGAGGACAGGGATTGCCTTGCTTTTGTTTTTCTATCCCCAGCACCAAGCACAGGATAGAACAGGGATAGGGACTGGCCCTTTGATTTTACTGGCATAGGGAACTCCCGGATGAGGAAAATGCCTCTCCTGATGCAGGCCAATGCCTGCTCCGAGTCTTATAGCATGGATAGAGCCCTGAGAGATTCAGCTGCCCAAGGTCACACAGAGCCAATGTGTGTCAGAAGCAGAACCTGAACCCATGTCTTCAGGCTTTCTGCCCACTCTCTGTCCACGACATCTTACCTCCATAGTAGGCATTTAGTAAATGTTCATTCATTTGAATTGAATGGTATGCATTGAATTTATGTGCTGAAAGAACAGACTTAGGGTGTCGGCTGAAACAATGATGCTTGATCAATTCCATTTAATTCAACCAGCAATAATTAGGTGCTGGCTTCCAGCCAAGTACAGTGGGAGGTGCTGGTGATCCTGAGAGGAAAACAATCTTCAGGGAGATCCCCCATAATGCTGGCGACTTCCCTTGCTGATTATTGTATTTATTCTTTCTATAGCTTGGTTATACATAGTTGCTCGCTTATTGTCCCCCATTAGACTGTGAGCTCCTTGTAAAGAGGGACTGTCTTTTGCCTTCCTTTGTAGTCCTTAGCACAGTGCCTGGAACACAGGAGGAGCTTAATACATCATTTTATTGATTGACTGACATGGAGAGATGCAACAGGGACAGAGATAAGCCTGTCACACTCATAACAACAACAAACATTTACATACAACTTTAAAGTTTGCAAAGCATCCAAGCTATATTATTTTATTTGACCCTCACAAGCACTGTTGGAGGTAAGCTTTATTTATAACATTATGATTATTATTTTTTATCTTTTTATTTTTCATTTAGTATTGTGTTTTTCCCCAGTTACATGTAAAAACAATTTAGTTCCAAATTCTCTTCATTCTTCCCTTCCCACTCCCCCTCATTGAGAAGGCAAGCAATTTGATATGTTATATGTGTGTCATCATGTAAAATATATAGGGTTTTATTATTATCCCTATTTTGCAGATAAGGAAACTTGAATCAGAGTGTTTAAAAGACTTACCTAGGTCACATTGCTAATAAGTTCAAAATTTTGTTCTTTAGTCATTTCCAGTTGGGTCAAATTATACATGAGCCTATTTGGGGTTTTATTGGCAAAGATTCTGGGATAGTTTGCCATTTCCTTCTTGATCTCATTTTATGGATAAGGAAACTAAGACAAACGGAATTAAGTGACTTGCCCAGGGTCACACAGCTAGTACATATATGATGTCAGATTTAAATTCAGGGAGATGAGTCTTCTTGATTTCAAACCCAGTGAGCTATTCACTGTATCACCTAGCTGCCCCCAAGAAGTACCAGAGGCAAGATTCAAACTCATGTTTCTCTGATTCCAGACCCTGGAGCCCCTCTACTGTCCCTGGTGCTGAAGCTGAAGGCAGAGTTGTGGTTGTGGTTTGTCCTTTGTTCTCAAAGAGGACCATGGCATCAGGGAGATAATGACATGACCTGCAATTGACTTTGATTTGAATGAGGGAGAGCTGTGCAAAGTCACCAGCCTCACTTTCTCCTCCTGGGGCCATCTGGGTCCAGTGGCCAGATATCAGTCAAGATGACTGAAGGATGGCCCAGGACACAGTCGGAGAGCTTGGTCCTTTTAAGTTAAGGTCTTTTCAGGTTTTCACTTTGAGTGAAGGCAGAGACAAGTAGAGGAAGGAAAAAGTAGGCTGAGGAGGCAATGAGTCAGAGTTCCCAACAGGGCCAGAATCTGAGTATGTAATTTAAACCTAGGCCTAATCGTTCTCACATCAGTTTTTATCAGAGGCTGGATTTAATCTGGAGGAAGCACTTACTGCTTCATCATATGTTTAGTTCAAAACAGTTTTGTTTTTTTTTTCCTCTCTGAGAATTACACAAAGAGCTAAATAGATTTTTTTAAATCTGTATATCACTAAACATACTGCCAAGCACGACTGGCCCACATTTTGCAAATGCTTCCTAATTCTATTAACATCTTAACTATGGTGCAATGAGAAAGGAAAAAAATAGCAAGGCTGGTTCCCATTTGAAGTGAGTTACCATATTCTTTTCCCACCTAAGAATCTGATGGAAAGAAACAGCCCAGGGACCATATATTTTAAGAAAGGTACACTTTGGTGACAATATTTCAGTTGACTACAAGGTGACCAGAGGAATGGAGAAAAGTGACATCTTTCTTCCTCCCTCTAATCCTTCTGTCCTCAGAAAGCCCAATAAAAACCTAGACACAATGCACTGGAGAAAAAGCTAACCAAGGAAGCAGGCAATTAAGTCCTGCCGAAAACAATAAATGTGTCTACAACCTGAAAGAAAGATGTGTTGAAATATTTGGCATTTGTTTTCCTGGACTGAGAACTTGGCTTTTCATAAAGAAGCGTTTTCTATAGAAAGAATGAGACAGTCACAAAGACATCTCAACAAAGGAATTGTGCAGCTGCTGAACACCAACTCAGGACAGAAACACATGGGACAAATCACATAATTACAGGAAAGGCAGAATTGTGGGGCCACAATGGTGGGGCCTTCTCAGTGACCTGCTTCATTTGCCCATGAGTCAACCTTTCTATGTTGTACGAACTGGAGACATGAGACCTCGAACTCTTAGAATGCCCAGCTCCCTTCAAAACTGGACCCTGGACAAGTCATCCACACCCTTTTGCCTCAGTTTCTTCATCTGCAAAATGAGATGGAGAAGTAAATGATAAACCATCGCAGTATCTCTGTCAAGAAAACCCCAAATAGGATCACAAAGATTGGACTTGTCTAAAAAAAGTTATCTGAACAACGATAAGTATTTGCTGAATTGAATTAAATGTTTTCAGCTGAAATTATTGGTCTGCTGTGTTTAACAATACAAAGATACAAGAATCTCCTTAGTTCTGTAGTCATAAACCCTTACTTTACAAGTAAGGAAACTGAAGGCCAAGGAAGTTACATGCCTTGCCAAAGGTCACAAAGATAGAAGAGATTTGAATCTTGGTCTTCTAATTTGAATTTGCTCATTTTGGGGGGTGGTGGAGGAGAGGAGATACAGAAATGCCTATTCTGTTAAAAATCTCTTAACTCCCTGCATCCTGCCTAAGGCTACTTTATCCCAGGATAATGAGAGGACTGGCCAGGATAAGACTGCTTTGTAGTTTTTCTCAGCAGCAGCTGACAGGAGGTATGATGGAGTTAGACCAAAAGAAAAAAAAATTAGCTCCCTTCCTGAGCTTGAAAAGAATGTAACAAAAGGCAGCTATTAAATGTATTGGCCAATGTGGGCCTCCCTAAGTTAAATGGAGAGAGTTGTAACACCTGGGCAAAGGTTCTAACAGCTGGGATGACAAAGGGTGAAGGGAAGACTGGGAGGAGAGAAGCCTAGAGATGCCTGGAAAAACAAGGGATTGATGGAGAATGGTGGTCTTCATACCATAAGGCACTGCCTCCTATCTGTGGCAGCCTGATCACATGGGATCACCACAACCAGTCCATAAACATTTCTTGGTGGAAAGAGGATTGCAGAATTTTAAATATTGGGAGAGAGATGGATCAGTGAGCTGGAGAGAACTTTGTCCTCAAGTTGTGGTGCAATAGACTGTTGTCCTTGAAATCAAAAGACCTGGGATAAAATCCAGGATGACACTTGTTAACTGTGAGACCTTGGGCAAGTCATTGATCTTAGCCTCAGGGATGCCATTTTAGTGATCTACTCTAACACCAATCCAAACTAGATTACCTCTATGGTCTCTTCTAGCTTGAAAGCTATAATTCTATGATCTGGTCCAAAAGAGTAGATGTCTAACCAAAAGATTACTATATTGGGGTGGCTAGGTGGAGCAGTGAATAGAGCACTGGCCCTGGAGTCAGGAGGACCTGAGTTCAAATCTGGTCTCAGACACTTAACACAAAAACTAGCCGTGTGACCTTGCCAAGTCACTTGACCACAATTGCCCTCCAAAAAAGCAAAAAAATTTTAAAAAGATTACTATATTATTCTAAGGTACAATCCTTCTTCAATTATCTCCAGCAGAATATATAGTTATCCCTTCCACATCATAGGGCTTAGGGGTATGGGGCTCCCACAATCTGGAAGATCCATATAAAATATTTTGGCCCTTCCTTCATATTAGAGAAGTGTTATTTTTTTTCTCTTATGTAGTATTTACAGCACTATAATTATTTTATACATTTCTAAGTTTCTAAACTTTTTCTATGTCATCTGCTGGCCTCTGTGTGTCATCTGCAAAACTCCCAAAAAGTCCCATTTAATTTCCACACAGACACTTCCTTATAAGTGTTCATAATAATGATGGATGTTGGCTGGCCAGACAGAAGTCAAGATGGCCTCAGAGAAGGTCTCCAAGGCAAGGTAAAACGGATATATGGAGAGTTCTTATTCACAGTACCAAAAATGATCGTAATGTAGGTGACATTCATTGGATTTGACAGTGATAAGACCTTTAGGAATCTTAGTAAGGAGGATCCCTATATAATGAAGAGGGAAGGATGAGATCAAAGACTGACTTGGTTCTCAGAGTAGGCAACTAAATGGTCCACTTTAACATCTCAGAGTCAAAAAGGATATGGATGGCAGATATTTACAGTAAATTTCATTTTGATAACTGAAGCAGGAGGTGGGGAGATAAAGAATCTTTTCTCCATAAATGTCTTTCTTTTTTATAGTATCTGGTCTATGCATTCCCAGATTCTCTGCTTACCAAGAGAAATTTTTCTCAGTGTTTTGGGAGGGGGGGAAGCATAAAGACACAGAAATGCCCATTCTGCTAAAAAACCTCTTTCTGAGCTCTCTACATCCTGCCTGTGGCTACTTTATCCGAAGGTAATGAGAAGACAGGCCAGGATAAGACTGCTTTGTGGTTTTTCTCAGCAGCAGCAGACAGGAGGTATGATGGAGTAAGCCCAAAAGAAAGAATTGAGCTCCCTTCCTGAGTCTGGAAAGACACATAACAATAGGCAGTTATTAAATGCATCAGCCAACTCAGGCCTCCATAAGAACTTGTTGCTAGCAACGACATTAGCTCACCAAGGGAACAGAAGGGAGGTCAGGTCAGATGCTCAGTGTGGCATTATCAAAACTCCTAAACTGCAGCAAATCCTATCAGCCCAAACTCAGGGGGGCTTAGGCACTGGCAAGTTGAGAATTCTTTCTCTTTCAGCTTTCTTTCTTTGTCACCTCTGCAAACTCAAATTATGACCTTGGGGGAAGGTATTTAACCTATATATGCCTCATTTCTCCATCTATAAAAAGTGGAAACACAGCCAGATTGCCACTTTCCCCACAGAGAGCAAGACTATTGTTGCTGTCTTCATTCCCTCTTCAAAAGAGGTGAGAGGGGGGTAAAATTTGCTCCTATAGGGATATTTAGCAGACAAGCTGGGGCTTCTCCTTTCAAGCCCCAGTAGAAGTAAATGGTATTCCTTAGATCATAAAGTCACAAATATGGAGTTAGAAAGAACCTTACAGACCACTGAGTCCAATCCTCCCATTTTAAAACATGAGGAAACTGAGGTATAGGTATTTGCCCAGAGTCACACAGAAAGGCCTGTGATTCAAATCCTTTTTCTGTAACTACCTATATAACCATAGGCAAGCTATTTAATCCCTCTCAGTCTTGGTTTACTCATTTGTAAAATGAGAGAGTTGGACTAGATGAGACAGGATTTGACTTCAGGTCTAGTGACCTCTTATAAAAGTGGTAAAAGCAGGTGATCTGTTATATTAGTTATATAATATATATATATGCTGTATATTAGTTATATTAGGAGGCAAATGGAATAGTCTCCATTAAGTCTCAGGTTCTTCATATGTAAAATGATAGGGATGTCTAAAATCTCTTTCAAAGCTAGTTCTAACATCTACGTACCTCACAGGACTGCCGAGACACAACCTACTCCTTAGCTCCTAGTAACTGAACTTGAAAAAACATGTATTTTGATAACCATATCTCTTTTTTTTAAGCAATTGGGGTGAAGAAACTTGCTCAAGGTTACACAGCCAGGTGTTTCTGGGTGGGTGCTAAGTGTCTGAGCCTGGATTAGATCCCAGGTCATCCTGACTCTGGGGCTGGTGCTCTTACTCGCCATGCTACCTGGCTGCCCCTTGATAACCATATTTCAATAGAATTGTGGTTTCCTTACTGGTCCTCTACATTTTCTTTTATGTATGTAAAAACATGAATCTATGAAGGGGTCCATAGGCTTTACCAGACACTGTCAAAGGGGTCCCAGATCACACAAAAAAAGAATTCTTGTTTTAATCAATTAACAAGCAAGTATTAGGTACTTACTATGCACCAAGCAGTTGGTATTGTATAAATTCATTTAATTAATTCAGCAAACATCTATTATCATCTACTATGTACAAGGCATCATGCTAGGTTTTGGAGAGACAGAGACAAAAAGAAAGTAATTCCTGACCTCTAGTATCTTACATTCTACTTGGGAAAATAATATAACATGCAAACAAGTAAATACAAACTTGAAGGATAGAGATAGAGATATATAGATAGTCATTTAAGATCATTTGAACCTCAATAAGGACCAAAGCCTGAATTAATCAACCAGACAAAGCACCTTGACCTAACAGACATGCCTTTCTTTGTTCTCTGAGTAAACCCAGAATGCCTCTTTCTGTGTCTACAACTACAATACAAGATGAAGTTGACCAAGAGCATTCCTCTGTTTGTGGCCATTAAGGATAAGGTGCCTTAACCCAAGACACTATTTTGAATAATGGGACTTTTCTTATCCTAGTATTTTATGGACACATACTATGTTATGTTATGTTATTGATAAAAGGAACATAAATATCCTGGGTTGTAATTTCAATCGACACTTTGTCAACTCTATTATTGTATTTACAACCTATCCAATTAAGGAAATTCCTTTCTCATGCTATGGTTAAACACATGCGGAGATCATTTATCTGACGGACAAAGACATCTTGAGTTGGGCTTGCTCTAAAACATATAGAAGACTTCTCATCCTTTTTATCAGTCAGCCAGAATTAAAACTCTGACTCCGTGTGAATACATGTTCGCTAGCTTAAGGGAAAAAACGATATGGATTTATACATCACCTAGGCTGTTTGCCTCTTTTAACCAATCTTCCAGGTCAACAATGCACACACACACACACACACACACACACATAGATGATAGAGTTTTTACATAGAGAAACAGAGACAGAGAAACACAGCAAGACAGAGAGTCAAAGAGAGATGGTGAGACAGAGAAAGAGAGAGCAAAGGAAATGCCAAATTACTCCAATCTTTTTGCCAATAAAACCCCGAACGCCCAAACGTGGTCACAAAGACTCAGACATGACTGGAATGTGTGTGTGTGTGTGTGTGTGTATGTAAAACATTACTAACTGGAAAGAACCATGCTAAGATTCCTACAGTGGGTGATACATGAGATAAACTGAAGAAACTCAAAGATTCAAGATTCTACGGGGCAGATGTCAGCAAGGAGAGAACACTTTTCAGACATGAGGAGAGTTGTAGAGAGGTGTAGAGAGGAGAGAATGATATGTACAGGCAACAGCAATGAGCTCTTTTGACTAGAACATATTGTTCAAGAAGGGGGAGTGATGTGCGATAAGCCTGGAAAAGCCAGTTGAGGACCAGTTGTCAAGGCCTTTAACAGCAAGAGGAGTTTATGTTGGATCATAGAGACAATGGGGAACCTCCCTGAACAGGAGAGTGACATAAAGTTCTGTGGGTGCCAACAGGTGTTAGTTGTTGGTAAAACATAGGATTTGCCATGTAAAAAGCTCATGGACTCCTTTAGGGTAGGGACTGTGCCTTCTTCATCAATGCATTCTCCTGGGGGCTAGCACAACATCTTATAAACAACAGGCATTCAAGAGATGCTTTTTGAAAGCTGAATGATAAGGCTCGGAATCCTAGATCTAGAGTTGGAAAGAACCTCAGAGACCATCTAGTTCAAGTCCCTCATTTTACAGGTGAGGAAACTGAGGCTGAGAAGAATTAAATAGCTTGCTTAAGGTTATATAGGTAGTTACAGGGAGAGAATTTGGACCACAGACCTTTGACTTTAAAGTCTTGTTCATTCCACTGAATCATGATGGAGGATAAAGATGATGCCTCCGCAGTTCCCAATCCAATCATACAAAGCCTGCAAGGATAAGGTTTCTCCTGAACAGAAGTACACTAATACAGAGAAAGTGATATGTCTCTAAGTAGAAACAGTTAATATAATAGATTCAGGAATGGACCAGTTGACCCCTTAGAGCTCCTGTCTAAATTTCCTTCTATGATTCCAGGTCATTGACCTCACCAGGCATCAGAGGCCCAAGAAGAGTATTTCTAGGGAAAAAATGAAAAGCAATCAGAAACTTATATAGCCAACTTTTAATTGTTCCTACAGAGTTGGGGCAGGAAAAGCACTGATAACCAAAACCCTCAGATAATCCCCAAAGTCCATTTGGGCTCACCTCCCTCCTCAAAGCCTTAAACTAGAGCTGTTAACAAATCATCATCTTTTCCTCTCTCATTTCTTGATTCAGGCTCTATTGAGCAGGAAGACTGCCAGAAGGCAGGAAAACCAGGGGAAAGAAGGGAGTGGGAAGACCCAAACACCACACTTTGAGCCAAAAAGAGTTCTGGAATTGAGGTCAGAGGACCTAGGTTCCAATTCTGACTTGGTGACCTGCTACCTCTAACAAACCACTCAAACTCTCTTGAGCCTCAGTCTACTCATTCATAAAATGGAGATAATTTCATATCACTGTTAATTGGGTACTAGAAGACCTGAGTTCAGGGGTGGCCACGTGGCACAGTGAGTAAGAGCACCGGCTCTAGAGTCGGGATAACCTGGGATCGAATCCCGGCTCAGATACTTAGCACCACACCCAGAAATAACTGGTCGTGTAACCTTGAGCAAGTTACTTAACCCCAATTGCTTAAAAAAAAAAAGACCTGAGTTCAAATTAAGGCTTTTTAAAAATTTTTATTTGTATCATTTTGAGCAAATGCCTTTGGTTCACTAAGCCTCACTTACCTCATCTTAAAAATGAGAGGGTTGGAGTTGACAACATCTCAGGTCCCTTCCAGTGTTAGTACAGGAAATCTATTATTCCACAATTAGTCTCCTTCACAGGGCTTCTGTGAGGATTAGATGATATAATCTACATAAAGTGCTTTGCAGACTTTAAAGCACTATGTAAATATCTGACATTGTCTTTATTAAGTAATCAACCAATATGCATTAAAGTGCCTACTATGTGCCAGCTAACTGGTATCATTGCTTTTATTTGGGACAAGGTACTAGATCGCGCTTTTACAGGCATAAGGAACTCCAATTATTTTTTGGTCTTCCTTAGTGTTCCTGGTACCTAGCACAGTAGCTGGCATACAATAGGAACTTAATAAATGCTTGTTGGCTTTACTTGAGCAAACTCCCTGGGTCAAGGTGGGCCAGTATCTTCTCTTAAATGGAAAGTCTCAAAATATTGCTTAGGGCCCTGAGGGGGTGATATGCCCAGGGTCACACAGCCAGAATGTATCAAAGGTGGAACTTGAGCCCAAATCGCCTTGGCTTGAAGGGTGGCACTCTATCCCCTATGCCACACTCCTCTCTATAATCATTACTGATATGGGTTATCAAAAAACTCCAAAGTCTCCATCAGAGCCAGGGGACTGCCAATGCCAGTCCTACTTGGAGGTCACAAAAGGATTCTCTAAGAAGACAAGGCCTGGTGTGGCAAGGAACACTGCCTGACTATTTAGGTATCTGAGAAGCAAGAGTCTGGTGCCAGGATACTTGCCCTGAGTCTCAACATTCCAGGTTAATAAAGCAATTCTGGCAACATGTGTCCTTGGAGAAAAGGCTTCCAAACCATGATGTTTGACCTTTCCTTCAGGTAGCTCTGCATTCATGGGCAACAGCCAAAATAGTGGAAGTGGAGAGGTGAGGAAGAAAAGCATGCCACTGCATCAGAGATGGCATTTTAAATCAAAGAGAAACCAGGAAAGGCCAAAAACTCTGTGTCTCTCAGACTCTCAGTCTCTGTGTCTCCCCAGGCCTGCAGCCTCACCATTCATTTATTTTCTGCTCAAGGGCCCTTCCACCTCTCCCCTCCATCTGGAAGACCCCAAAGTTACAGAAGCAAAGAACAAAAGGTTGTTTGGCGACTCTTTCTCCGTATTATTTAAACACTACCTTTTCTTCCAGGAACAGTTATCTGACAAAGTCAAATGCCATTTTCAGGGTAATGAAAAAATAAAAACAATATTAGAAAATCCCCCAAACTAAATTATATGGCCCACTGTCTACCTTCCACAAACATCTTTCTTACTGCTGTGTTGTCTTTTATTAAAATCTAATACTAATGTGGGGTTAATGTGACAGCTGTGAGTACACAGATGAAGTTAGGAAGGAAATAAGCTTTTATTACTTTTCCAAAGACACAGCAATAACTTAGAATAACAGAATGGTCTGAAACTTTTCACCAATTCAGAATTTTTTTTCATATGGAAAAATAATTCCTCTTTTTCTCCCTTTAACTCTCCAAAGTAAATCTCCATCTCTATGACATTAAAATTCTGCATTAGAATTATGAGATCTAAAGCTGGAAGGTACCTTAGACATTGGAAGCAGCTATATGGCTCAATTAACAAAGCACTGGGCCTGGAGGCAAGAAGACCTGATTTCGAATCCAGCCTCAGTTACTTACTAGCTGTGTGACCCTGGGCAAGTCAATTAACATCTATCTGCCTTGGAGGCAGCTAGATGGCTCAATGAATAGGGAGCTAGGCCAGGAGGCAGAAAGACCTGAGTTCAAATCATGCCTCAGACACTTACTAGCTATGTGGCCTCAGGCTAGTTACTTAACTTATATTTGTTGTAATTCACTAGAGAAGAAAATGTCAAACCACCCCAGTATCTTTTCCAGGAAAATCCTATGGACAATACTGGTATGCTATGGTCCATGGGGTCAAGAAGAGTCGGACACAAAGAAATAACAACCACCACCATCTTAGACATCAGCTGGTTAACTACTTCAGTTTATAGGGGAGAAAACAGGTTAAGTAATCTGTCTAAGGGAACAGTGGTTATAAGTGTCCATGGACAGGTAGGTTAATCTCTCTGGGGTTCACTTTCTGCATCTATAAAATAAGGGTGTTGGGAAGGGGCCATCCCTGGTGCCTAGCTGGATCCAGATGGCTCTGGAGGAGAAAGTGAGGCTGGTCCAATTAAGTTGCAGCATCACCTCCCTGAGGTCATGGTCCTCTTCAAGAATGAAGGACAAACCGGGGTGGCCAGGTGGCTCAGCGAATAATAGCACCAGCCCCAGTGTCGGGATAAACTGGGGATCAAATCCGTGCTCGGACACTTAGCACCCACCCAGAAACACCTGGCCATGTAACCGTGAGCAAGTTACTTAACCCCAATTGCT
The DNA here is from genome assembly GCF_028583685.1 of Petaurus breviceps papuanus. Taxonomy (NCBI): domain Eukaryota; kingdom Metazoa; phylum Chordata; class Mammalia; order Diprotodontia; family Petauridae; genus Petaurus; species Petaurus breviceps. Next base: position 17,741,587 of record NW_027185889.1, on the reverse strand, counting down.
TAAAAAAAAAAAGAATGAAAGACAAACCACAACAGCAACCAGGGGCTGGGACTCAATGACCTCTAAATCCTGCCTTAGATAGTTACCAGCAAGTCACTTAAATTCTCTCAGACTCAATTTCCTCATCTGTAAAATGGGGATAATAACAACATTTGCTTCCCAGGGTTGTTGTGAAGATAAAATGAGGTCACATTTGTAAAGTATGTAGCAATCCTTATGGTTTTATAAAATGCTAGCTATTATTGTTATTATTACTCATACAAGTTCATGTTTTTAATCTACATCAGTTTCTCAAAGCCACTGGTCTTTCTAACATATCCCCCAGCCTCTCAAACTTCATTCATACAATTTCATGATTGGTTAACCAACTATGCCTTGTAAACCCCAATATGTTCCAACTGGAGTCTCAGTTCTATTGAGACAATTTTTAGGTTCAGAAAAAAGCAGAGGGGAAAGCAAGGGTGAAAAATAGGGGGGAAATGAACTGAGAAGACAGGGGAAGGAACTAGGGGTCAAATGGGGGCTGAGATTAATTTGAAAGAAGCAGCAGTGCTGGGGCAGATGCCCAGGGCCTGACTAGTCTGGGGAGCTCCAGACAATTTGGATTTTGATACATCTCAAGCCTTCCTTTCTTGAGCAGACTAGACAGAGGAGGCTCCCTTGTGACTGAACTCAAAGAGATTGGAATGTTTGCTCTCCTTTCTGTTCCTCTAAATCTATCTTCCTTCATTCTATCCATTTGTCTCTTTGGTCCAGTGCATCATAGCCAGGATGACATCCTATTGAATTCTTATCTGTCACATAAACTTTCTTTCTCATCCCATCACCTGTTCATCTTTTAGTATCTCTATCGGAGACTGCACTAAAATCCCAATATTCGATCGCAGCATCAATGCCGAGCCCCTGACCCCAAATCCTTTGTGCTGCCCAGCCTTAGGATCTCCTATGTGACATTCTGAATGATCAGCTTGGTAAAGGAATGATCAAAAGAGGCAGCTTGTGTCAGTATACATCAGTGGAAAAACCAGACGTGGTGATTAGAAAAAGGAAATAAAAGATCATGGGGAGTTTATCCTGGACCCCTTCCCCGATGGTTATTCCCATTAGACAGCCATGGGGGCATTATGACTCAGAATGTCACAGTCACCAAATTCCACCAAGAATGTAGCTTCTTAAAAAGACATCAGATAGTAAAGCCTGAGTCATACAGCATTAAGCAGCTATGGCCAAAGAAAAAGTTTGAAAGCCACTGGTAAAGTTAAATATTGGACTTTCCCCCTAAACCTTTAAGCCTGAAGAATTAGGAATTCCAGTTGTCATACCAACATGTGTGTGTGTTCTTTGCAGGCTCAGAGACCCAACTGCTGCACCCCTCCTGTTGCTATGGTGACCCAAATAAATTCTCTCTGGAGATTCACTTCATTCTAGTGCAGACGATGCCAGGTCAGGCAGGCTAGTGAATGACGGACAGGCGCCGAGAATTTTCACTGATTCCAGTCATTTGTGTGGGCCTCCTCCTCTGCCCACCAGACTCAGCAGCCAGCATTTTCAAACTGTCACTTCATTAGGATTAGCAAAGAAGATTACTCTGAAGCTTCTACATTTATTTGTCTAACTTTGAAAAATATAAATGGACCCTGAATAACAATATTAATTTTAACATTTATTTAGCATTTTAAGGTTTACAAAGGCTCTTTCTGGATGTTACCTCATTTGATCCTCACAAAAACCCTGTGAGGTAGATACTAGGAAACTGAGGTTTGAAGAAATTTACTGAATCCCCTCAGGGGTCTCAGGTGGGAGACAAACTTGAGTCTTGCTGACTCCAGGTCTAACACTCTCTGTTCTCTAGGAGGAACTTAGCCATAGAAACGGATAAGTAAAAATAAATAAATAAAATAAAAAACAAAAAACTCCCCTACCACTGAGCCCTGGAAGTGCTCAGTGGAACAAAGACAAAATCTGATAGAGCCTTTCACTAGCCTCTATCACTACCACCAGTAGTAAATGATGGCTCTTTGGATTCAGAAGGGAACAAGTGGAAATAATAATAGCTAAGAGCCAGTACTCATATAACACTTTAAGGTTTGCAAAGTGTTTTACAAATATTATCTTCACTACAACCAAGGAAGCAGATGTTATTATTGTCCTCATTTTACAGATAAGGTAACTGAGGCAAACAGGGTTAAGTGATTTGCCCAGGGTCACAGAGCAAATAAATAAATGTCTGAGGTCACATTCGAACTCAGGTCTTCCTGACTCCAGACCTGGCACTTCTAGGCACTATGGCACCACCTAGCTGCCAGTCTTAGTGCAGCATAATGAGAAGAATATTGGTGTTAGAAGAATCTGGGTCAAGGCCAACTTCTACAACCCTGGGCATGGCACTAAACATCTCATTTCCTTGGCCAATTCTAAAAATGCATATTCTAAGAATTTCTTCATATCTGCACTCAGTTGTAACCTTCTTGTGGGAGAGGTGGGGGTAAAGGGGGAAAAAATAACAAAGTAAAAAGTACACAGCAGAGAAGGAAAGAAAATTTACAAGGAAGCAAAGAAACGATGGACAGCTCCAAACAAAATGTGTAGTATTTCTCATATAGGCTTTCTCGAAATGGAAATTTATTGTGGTATATTTTGAATCCTCTCACGTTCTGCCGTGCACATGACAAAGCTTGTTTTTCTTATTAGGTATTTGAGTTTCAATATTTAAGATTATAATGTTTCTTTTTCTTTTTTTATTGTGTCTTTAAGTTTTACTAGTAAAGCTTAAAATAAAATAAATAAGTAAAAAAATTAAATTTCTTCCCTGAGAGTTTCATATACCAATGAAATCATGGCTCCAAAACCTATCAAATAAAGGATAAAACTGCTACTGGAATCCAAGGCCTTCCACAATCTGATTCTAACCTCCCTTCCTAAACTTATCATAATGGAAAGGGTATGTTAGTCTACTTCCCCATGGCTTCACCCATCATCCCTATAACTTTCCCAACTAAAATATCCCTCCCATCATCCTTCTCCATATTAGAATGTAAGCTCCGTGAGGGTAGGAGCTGCCTTGGATTTTGTCTCTTTGTCCCTAGCACTTCTCAAAGTGCTTGGCCTAGAGTCCATGTTTGTAAAGGCTTTTCATTCATTCTTCTCATTCCTCATGCCCTTCCCACAGTCCGGGCTCCAGGGAACCTGGATATAGCTTTGCTACTCATTGCCATCCTGCCCTTCTCCTGTGTTGATGCTACCTTTGTTTACACCATTTTCACAGATTACAAGTACCTTGGGAATAATCACAGCTATTTTTGTCTCTTTGACACTGGACTCCACTGTGTCTGGCACATCAATAATTACTTAATATATATGTGTGGATAGGAATTGAATTATCTGGGGCTAGGGCAGAGTCCTTAGACTCAAAAGTTCAGGGGCAGCTAGGTGGCACAGTGGATGGAGCACTGGCCATGGAGTCAGGAAGACCTAAGTTCAAATCTGGCCTCTGACACTTACTAGTTGTGTGACCCTGGGCAAGTCACTTAACCTCCACATGCCTCAGGAGGAAAATTTTAAAAGATTCAGAGGAAGAGCCAGAGTCTGAGGCAGTGAGGAGTGTGTTTGTGTGTTTGGGGGTGGGGAAGGAAGAAAGCTTATTAGGTTAGCATAGTGAAAAGAACACAGGCATTAGAGTCAAAGACTCAGGGCTCAAATCCTCCCTCTGTCATTTCCCTGAGCCTCAGTTTCCTCATCTGTGAAAAAGAACAGGCTGAACTCAATACTCCCTTCTAGCTTTTAATCTATAAGCATGCAGGGTTGTAAAATGCTTTATGAAGGGCAGGCATTATGTAAATACGAGTTGTCAGCTAATGATAATAACAACCCAACCACAGAGTTATTTTATCTACCTGCGCAATATTCCATAGAACATTAAATATAAAAGAATAATGATAGGACAGCAGTGTGTCCTAGGATAGAATCTATCTGAATTCCATCAAAAGGGATGAGAAAAATGGGAGGATAATAACAATATTCATTAATCTGCACTGACAATGACCTCAGCTTCCTCCAGACTCTACACACTTCGACAACATGTCCAGCTGATTGACTGATTGATTACTAGCCCTAGGTACAAAAAAAAGTTCTAATGACAGCTCTGGAGAGGTATGACTCTCTACTTAATGAATGAAAGGAAATGAATGTATTAATCACTTCCTCTGTAACAGTCGCTGTGCTAAAAATCTAAGTATACTAGACAAGTCAATGTAAATATAATGTTATCTCCTTAAGGACTGGGAATGTTGTTTATTTTGGTTTTGTGTCCTCGGCACCTAGGTCTGCACTTATACACTATTATTGTTCAGTCATTTCATTCGTGTCTGAACCATTGTGACCCCGTTTGGGGTTTTCTTGGCAAAGATTCTAGGGGGATTTGTCATTTCCTTCTCAGCTCATTTTACAGACCAGGAAACTGAGGCAAACAGGGTTAAGTGACTTGCCCAGGGTCACACAGCTAGGAAGTGTCTGAGACCAGATTTGAACTCAAGAAGATGAGTCTTCCTGACCTCAGGCCTATCCCTCTGTGCACTATGGCGCCACCTACCTGCCCTACTTACAACACAAATTACACCTCAACAAAGGTGTATTAAATTGGTTTGAGAGGCATTTACTGCAGGCAAAATTATAGTCTCAATGTAAACTCAGAGATCAGCTACGGATGCAGTTTTGGGGAAGGAAACAAATATGCATAAATTAAGGCCAGATTTGCTTTGTTTCTTACACTTCCTCACATTTATATTCTAATTCCTGGTAGTTTGAGCTAATCCTCTTTCACCCTCTAGATTGGAAGCATAAAGACAAGAATCTTGGCCTCAGAATTTCTATAACCCCACCACCTGGCATGCAGCAAGGGCTTATTAAAGGCTTATTTACTGTTGAATCCAACAGAGGCTCAGGAAACAGCACAAGGCCACACAACCAGTAAGCATCAGAGGTATGGCATGAGTCCGTCTTTTGAACCCAGATTCTGTACTTTTTCCTCTATACCCTGTTGCTATGTTGCCCTCCTAGTGCCAATTACAATCAAACCATGAACTGGAAGACACCCAGCCATTGGAAATGCGACCTAAAACAGAGACTATGATCCCAAAGAGCAGAGATTAAGAACTAGAGGTGGCCTTAGAGACAGCTAGAGGTACAGTGGCCTGGAGTCAGGAAGACCAGAGTTCAAATCCCACCTTGGACACTTACTAGCTGTGTGACCCTGGGTAAGTCCTTTCACTCTGTCTCAGTTTCCTCATCTGTAAAATGAGCTGGAGAAGGAAATGGCAAACCACTCCAGGATCTTTACCAAGAAAACCTCAGATGGGGTCATAAAGAATCAGACATAAGTGAAAATAACTGAACAACAAAAATTAAGTTCCTACTATTTCCTAGGGATTATCTTTCCCTTTCTTTGTATCCCTAACACTTAGCACAATGCCTGCTAAGTGTTAATTCCTTCTAGGAAAAGACAATATGGCCAAATCCTGCTTCTGATCCATCCTGGCTGGGTGACTTTGGACAAGTCACTGATCTTCTCGGTGTCCAGGCCAATCTCTAGTAATGGCTAATAAAATCAGAATTGGTAACAAGGGGTCCCTCACCAGCAACTCCTCCACAGAACAATGAGACAGTAGGTATAATTCTCTCCCTCCAAAAAAAAGTAAAGATGCACAACCAAAACTGTAACCATTCCTGCTTTCAAGGAGTTTACCTTCTACTGGAAAGACATAATATAAAGGAAAGTACACAAATTTGTTGTTGTTCAGTCATTTTCAGTCATGAATGAACATGGGTGAATGAAATTCACAACCCCATTTGACATTTCCTTTACAAAGACACTGGAAAGCTTTGTCATTTCCCTCTCTAGTCTATTTAATAGATAAATAAATAAATACAAAGAAATAAAAAGTAGTATCAAGAGAAAGATCTCTGTATGCAATTTAGAGATGAGGAAATTATGGTTCAGTGAGGTCACACAGATGATAAGTGGCAGAACCAAGATCCAAACCCAGGCCCTCCCAACAAAGCCTTCTTCTCACTGTACCACACTTGGCTATCACTGGGTAGCAGTACTGCATGCTGGGCCAGACCCAAAAGAGGTTTCCTGTGTGATTCTGCTCAAGTCTCCCCATGATGAGTCTCCTTCCTCTCACTTCTCCCCAGTCTCAAAGAGGTCAAAGATCAAGCGTGCTAATTCTACGATAATTTTGAGCCATGGGGTTATGTGTTCACTGATCACAAAGAGCTGTTTTTCCTTTAAAACATGTTTCTTAAATTCTTAAAGAAAATCTTCTTATCTTTGGGGGACCCAATGTTTGTGCATGCTAAAATAGATGCCTGATTAAAAGAAAAATCAAAGCCAGCAAGAAGATAGGATTGATATGCAAAAAATTGCCTCTAAAGGCAACCAGTGGGGTACCCATGCCCTCCATATATCAAAGGGTGGCACACATTTATATTACTTTCAGAGTTGGAAATCATATAAAGTCAAGGCTCCTGCATGACTCATTTGCTGATGTCTGCAGCCTCAGGCACAAAACGTCTCATCCACAAGTATCTTTGGTTTGTCTAAAGGTTTTTTGAGCCGATGTGATTTTTAAGAAACAAAGTGTTTCATTTTCCTCTTTCATGAATCTTTCTCCATTTCAATAATTTAATTTCTGAAGAATTAAATGCATTTCTTTAAAAGAAAACTTTTCTCTAAATTGAATGAGGAAAAATTTTTTTTAAAAAAAGTCTGCACTGAAAACGGGATAATTTTATTAGGAATGTGATAAATGGGATGAGTTGCAATAGCCTAAAAATCCTATTATATGCAATTAAGTGGCTACATTAACATGATTTTAGACTGGCTCACATTTGAGTCAAGCACACACAGTATTTACAGATAATTGCCAAGAAAAGATAGAAATACAAGCTGTGATTCTTCTGTGCACATGACTAACACTGTCAAATTAAGAGCCGACTCCATTCCCCTGAGCTATGAACTTTCAAAATCCAAACTTTCCTTTATATTTTCTAAACTGAAAAACTTGCAGTCAACTCAATTGTCTCAGCATTCATCTCCTGCCTCCATGTTTTTATCCTGGTCATTCTCCACACCTAGGGTGCCCTCTTTCCTCACCTCATCTACCTGTTAGGGTCTCTCTATTACTTCAAAACTCAATTCAGTTGCTACCCGATATAAGAAGACTTTCCTGACCTCATTAATTTTTAATGATCTCTTTCCTCCTCAAATTAATCAAATTAAATAAGGTAAATAATTTTATTTATATTATAAAATTTATATTGTATATAACACAATGTAATATAATTATAATATTATATATAATTATATATTATGATAATTATACAATTATGTATTATAACTAGTATATTATTAATATATCACATATAAAATGCATTCTATATTACATATGTTTATATTATATATTTATTTAATATATAGTGTATCATGTATTATATATATATTAATCATTATTTAATGTAAATAAGCTAAATTAAATAAATGCTTGTCTGTTTTCATACTTTGTTCCCCATGGGGCAGAGACCTGGGAAAGACCTTAACTTAAAAAGGCCAGAGTCTCCCACTGCATCAGGGGACATTGCCAGTCATCTCGACTTATGTCTTGCCCCTAGAGGCCGAAGACTCTGGAGGAGACAGTGACTTTGCGCAACCCTGCCTCTCTTAAATCCAGTTCACTTGCAAATTAAGATATCACCCTCCTGATGTCATTGGTCCTCTTCAAGAACAAAGGACAAAAACCAACAATGATATATATTAAATTACTTGACATGTACTATATATAATACGTTATGTATATTATTTTATTTAATTTAAGAAGTTAAATTAAATAAATGCTTGTCTGTTTTCATACTCTTTCCTTCTCCACTCCCCAGAGAATGCGAGCTTCTTGAGGACAGGGACTGTTTTTCATTTTGTTTCTGTATCTTGTGAACCCAGAATAGTGCTTGGCACACAGTAGGGCATTAATAGATGCTTGTTGAATTAGATTGTGTAGTCTCTATAAAAGTGATACCAGTTTTTGCTCCTGCTTCTTCCTTTAATGACTATTAAATGGGGTTAAAGGAAAGTGGATCCAAAATTAACATCAAGCCCCCATCCTCTTCCTCCATGCTGAAGGCCTAGATGGAAACCATCAAAAGGAGTGAAATCTTAAAGGATGTCTGGTCAGAACTGGGCAATAACACATCATCATTCATCCAGTTCATGGAGAACTCATGCATTTTCACTAACACCAAATTTAACTTTGCAGGAGGGGAGCTGTGTTATGAAACTGCAAAGAAAAAAATGTCCTAAAATGTTGATATGATTGTCTATCGAGTGGAAGGGAGACAATTTGCAGCAAAATAATTGGTACATTTTCCCACTGCATTATGTTTCTCAAAACATGTTACTGTGGGAGGAGATTAGCTTCTCCTTTGTTCAGGAAGAAAATGACTTGTCTCCTATAGTGAATGGAACTGTCATTCCAGGGGCTGACAAATGCTAACAACCTCTAGAGATGCCCAGTTCGAGCATCTCAAAAATAAATAAAATAAAATGAAAAAGCCAGTGACCAAAGAAAGAAAGGTCACCAAGAGAGGAGGGGGGTTCTGGGGTAAATTATAAACAAGAAAGGCTGGGTGGATATTGACTTCATGCCAGTCCTAACAAAAAGGGACACATGTCAGAAGAAAATGGCACAGCAAAATATTTTAAAATTACCTTAATTAGCATACTTAAAAAATTAATTGGGCTCTATGGTCCCAGCATAGTATAGTGCCTACAAAAATGAAATGGATTCTATTCTCCTTCATTAAAAACATTGCATTGTTGTGAGAATCAAATGAGATAGCTTGTAAAACAAAGTGTTACATTGAGTTATTACTGCTGTACTTACATTATCAAGATCAAATGAGGTGATGTATGTTTATTGGGGAAGGGTGGGCAGCTGGGTGGTGAAATGAGTAGAGCACAGGGCCTGGAAAAAAAGAAGACCTGTGCCCTTGGGCAAGTCACTTCACCCTGTTTGCCTCAGTTTCCTCATCTGCAAAATATGCTGGCAAAGGAAATGGCAAACCCCTCCAGAAAACCCAAAATGGGGTCACAAAGAGTTGGACGTGACTGAAACAACTCAACAACATTATCAGGAGAGGCAGTTGTGGCAGGGTGGACAGAATGTTGGATATGAGGCTCTTAATAAATGTCTGTTGACTATGGCTAGGTGGTGCAGTGAATAGAACACTGGACCTAGGGTCAGGAAGACCTGAGTTCAAATTCAGCCTCAGACACTTACTAGTTTTGTGACCCTGGGCAAGTCACTTAACCATTGCCTGCTTCAGTTTCTTTATCTGTCAAACTAGGGGTTTGGACTTGAGAGAATCCTTTCCAGGTGGGCAAATCATTGAATCACACTTGCCTCAGTATCCTGATCGTTAAAATGAGTATAATAATAGCACCTACCCTCTAGAGTTGTTGTGAGGATCAAATGAGAGAATATCTGTAAAGCGTTTTATAAATCGTAAAGCACTATGTCAATGTTCGTCATCATCATCATCATCATCATCATCATCATCATCATCATCTGTAGTGAGGAAGACCTAGGCTCACATTCCACCTCCAACAGAAACTGTGACCCTGGGTAAATCAGTCGCCACTCTCTGGCCTCAGTTTCCATAGGTTTAAATGAAGAAGGGAGGCTCTGGAGCCTCAAGGCCCCTGGGGGATCCAGACCCATGATCCCATAACCCTTATATATTTAATCATCGCCACAGGCCTACAGCATGAGCATTGCCTTCTCATTCTCCACTTTTCTGACAGAGCTTGGATCGAAGCATTCCTAAACAAGTGGCTTTCCTGCCAGTGTGCTTCGAACCACTGCACAGGCAGACAAAGCAGCTGGTTTCTGTAGCTGAGCTTGCATCACCATCATCATCACAGTTCTTCTCAGCCCAATAGAACAAGCAGATAATAATACTAACTATTCACAGTTACATAACACTTCACCTTTGCAAAGCATCTGATAACCCTCCAGGATCACAGATTTAGAGCTAGGAGGGTCCCTAGAGGGCATCTAGTGGAATCTTCCCATTTACTGATGACAACACTGAGGCCCAGGGAAGTCAAGTGATGTATTACGGGTCATAAAGAGCAGAGCTGGGACAGGAGAACAGGTCTTTTGACTCTCGATCAAGGACTCCATCCATTTTATGCTGCAGGGTCCCAAGATCTCAGGTGGGAACCCAGAGAACACATTAGAAAAGATACTTTTTTTTCAGTTCAAGGTTCTCCTAAACTGTCATATTGCCATGGATCTAAGACCTTATCGATGTAGTTATTCCAACCCACCCCCAAGAATGGAGGTCAAAACTCACCTATATCTACCTAGCCTTGGATTCTTGGCTATGCCTTGGGTCTATGAGTTTACCAACGGAGGTCCATCCAACATGCTGGGGTCTTTCCTGCTTTGTCCAGTGGCATGTAGTAGCAAAGTAGATACCCTGCTGGACTTAGAATTAGGAAGACCAGAGTTCAAATCCCATTGTACACACTTACTAATGGTGTGTCTCTAGGCAATTTACTTAATCTCTCTCAGACTCATTGTGTCTCTCTAAAATAAGGATAATGATAGCATTTAACTTATTGAGTTATTGTAAGGATCAATTGAGATGACATGAGCTTTACAAGTCTTAAAGACCCAAATAAATGCTTATGTTGTTGTTATTGAAGATAGCAGTGGAACACACAGGCTATCCATAGGTCACCTCTGACTTTCATTATGTTACTAGACCATATTTTTTTCCAGACATACATTTATTTAGGGACATGCACTATCCTGTTTCTCCTGAATAATTCCTAATTTTATCACATCTTTTAGCCTGCTTACACCCACCTCATTGCCCTTTGAGCAATCCCCAACTTTGATTCTTCATAATTTGTGGTGTTCTATAAATTGGAGTTATGAAACATTGATAGAAAAATATCTTTGCTAAAAATGGGTCTTTGTGCCTGAAAGAAGTTTAGAGTCATTAAAATAACACTGTAGTTTTCCAAAGGCAGTCTGGGTTTCTCTCTTCTTTCTCCTCCTCCTTCCTCCCCTCCTTTTCCTGTTCCATTCTGTACTCAGACCATTCTCCGTTGACAGGGTCTATCCAATGGATAGACTGCTATTTGGGTCCTGTGGTCTGCCCATCCAACTATATATCATGGTCTAGACAATTGGCATTCTCTACCTAACTGCTTTTTTTCCTACATGGAGAGTTAAGCAAATTCTTTTGAGTAGTTATGGATCTAACCTAGGAGCTTCCACCATGTTCTGACCCAGATGCAACCAGTATCCATGAGCAGGACATCAGCCACAGAGGATCCTTCTTTAGCAATCAATCAGTCAGCCAATCAACAGTCATGGCTGGCTTTTCATACCCCTTTTGGGGTTTTCTTGGCAGAGATACTGGAGGGGTTTGCCATTTCCTTCTTCAACTCATTTTATAGATGACAAAACTGAGACAACCAGGATGAAGTGACTTGCCTAGGGTCACACAGCTAGTAAGTCTGAGTCCAGATTTGAACTCAGGTCTTCCTGACTCCAGGCCCAACACTCTATCTATTGCACCACTTAACTGTCCCAAGAAACAATACAATTAGCTCAAATACAAAAGAAAATATTCAGAAAAATGAATACTGCAAAGGAGAATATGAATAAAATCCTATGAGAAATATTGGGAGGGAAGGATCATACTGATAAATATTAGGAAGGAGAGACCATACTAATTAATAACTCCTGGACCACAACCATTGTTCAATCATTAAATCAACTAGTACTTATTAAGGATCAATTCTGTACCAGGCTGCAGAAGTAATAGGGCCTAGGGAATGGCCAAGAGAACTTGCCTTGGTCCAGGAAGACCTGTGTTCAAATCCTGCCTCTGAAATGTATTAGCTATTTGACCCTGGAAAATTCACTTCACATCCAAGTCCCTGGGTACCTCTCTATGTGACAGGCAATATGTTAGGCAATGGACATACAGAGACAAATAGGAAACAGTCCCTGTCCTCAAAGAACTTATGCTCTATTAGGGAAGATAATGTGCATATAAATAAGTCTATACAAAAGTTATAAAAAATCAATTCAAACTACATTAGAGAAGAGGGCATAGAATATTAGGGCTAGAAGGGACCTCAGCCATTAAGGGTTTATAGATTTAAGAGCAGGAATCTATTTGAAAGTTCATCTGGTTCAGTCTACTTTCCCAAGCCATGAGGAAAATCCATGGCAGAGGGAAGATGTGAATGATTCATAGATTCAGAATGGGATGTTTACCTTTTACAGATGAGGAAACTGAGACATAGAGAAGGTATGTGAATCTCCCAGTGTCATATACCTGGAGGCATGATGTCATTCTTTAGTGCTGTGAGGACCTGGTTCCAGGGATTTGGTGAATTTCTGCCCAACCACCCCCCACCCCTAAAAATTCCCATGACTCTTTTAAAGGCTCTGTTCCCTCACTGACAAAATGAGAAGGTCAGATGAGATCATTGGATTCTAGTCCTTTCTGTCCCGAAAATTTTATGATTTTATTTTCTTGTCACTGTGGATTGTACATTCAGACATGAAAATCATGCCTCAAGTATTAGGCTGTCAGGCAGGGAAATGATGGGCGAGAGAGGAATCTGGTTAGCACAAACACATTCTGAGCATTTTTCTTGTTAGCAATAAGAAAAGAAGTCTGAGAATACAATTGGAGTATCACCATTGCCCACTAAAAGCAAGCTGTTGTCCCCCCCGCTCCCCATGCCCCAGATATTGGCAAACATTAAACTCAGGGCTGCCTATTCCACAGAAACTTAGATTCTGGGGCTGGAATAGAGCACAAGAATAACATTATTGTCATGATTATTAATGGTAACATTATTAATAATAAGAGTAAAGACAATAATGGACATAAAGACTAGGACTGATATTTCATTGCTATATGATTCTCCCAGATAAAGAAAACTCCTCTCCCAATGCAGGTCACTACCAGCACTGCAAATGAAAGTCTTAGAGAGCTGTCTAGTGAACCAAGAAGTGTCATGGTTTGTCCAGGGTTGCACAATTAAAAGCATATCTTAGAGATGGGACCTAAATGTAGTTCTTCCTGTCATTAAGGTTAGATCTCTACCTACTATGCTATGGTAAGAAGGAAGAAGGAAAGAGGAAGAAGAGGGAATAAAGGAAGAAGGAGAAGAAGGAAGGAAAAGGAGGAGAAAGAAAAGAAAGAGGAAGAGAGGGAGAATGGGAAAGGGAGAGAGGAAAAGGAG
>NW_027185889.1:17723226-17728244 GCF_028583685.1 Petaurus breviceps papuanus | reverse complement strand
GAGGGAGGGAGGGAGAGAATGAGGAAGAGAGGAAGGAGGAAAGGAAGAAGGGAAAGAGAAGAAAGGAATAGAGGGAAGAGAGAGAGGGAGGAAGAGAGGGAGGGAAGGAGAGAGGAAGAAAAGGAAGGAAGAAGGAAGAGAGAGGAGGAAGAAAGGATGGAAAGAAGGAAAGGAGGGAGGGAAAAGGGAGGGAATTAGGAAAGGAGGAATGGAGGAAAGAAGGAACAAACAAACAAACAAACAACAGAAGGAGAAAATAAGGGAAAGGAGAAGATAAAAGATAGGACAGGGACCAAACAAGATTTCATCAGTGTAGGGGACTCTCATATGAGAAATGTTATAAAAAGAAAAGACGAGTAGAAAGAAGACTCATCAATAAAACATTTTTAAAATGTGCAGAAGAGAGACAAAAGGAAGTCCACCAACAATCACAAATAAGCAGGACAGCTAGGAATTGTGTGGCTTTGTATACAATCTTCTTTATCTGCTTTTCCCTGCACATGGGAGTGATTGTTCTTGCTATTTGTTAAGTGAATAATAATACAAATGAGCAGTTTTGAAAAGGAAAAAGTATATTCACAAAGTACAAAACAAAATGCTATTTGATGTCTGAGTGGAATGATTATTACCAAGAAAGGGTCACCGGGGAAAGTTTTTTCGAGGTGGCATTTAAGCTGGCTTTGAAGGATGTGTAGGCATGAGGGAGGGTGACCAACCCAGACACAGGGAAATGTATGAGCACGTATGTGAGGGTCATAAATTACTCGGCATATTTGGGAGGTAAAAACTGCGAGTCAGAATTACTTCATTCTTTATATTTGTACCCACATGGGACAGCTAGGTGGCACAGTGGATAGACTGCTGGGTCTGGAAAAAGGAAGACGAGTTCAAATCTGGATTTAGATTTGAAACACTTACTAGCTGTGTTACCCTGGGTGAGTCATTTAACATTGTTTGTCTCAGTTTCTTCATCTGTAAAATGAACTCAAGAAAGAAGTAGCAAATCAGTCTTGTATCTTTGCCAAGAAAACACCAAATGGGGTCATGAAGAGTTGGACATGACTGAAATAACTGAACAATAAAGACCTGTACCCACAGCACCCAGGACAGGGTCTGGAACATAGAAGGTGCTTGATAAATGCTTTCTAATGGATTAAGTAATTAAATAGAAAGATGCATGGGTAGAAGTAAGCAGGTTATAGTCTATTAATCATAACCTGCAAACAAGATGCACACAATATAATTATCAAGGACCAGTCATATAGTCAAGAACAAAAGGTATGGAAGGCACAAGCAGTACCCTGGTAGAGCCATCCAGGGACCACAGCTAGCACAGTCTATGAAGGTCTATGTTATTACAAACTCTGAATTATTACCGAGTTTTGTTCCCACTTTAAATCTCGAGAATTGTTCTTTTCTGTTTCAATTCCGATTTTATAGTCCCTAATTCCCCTGCTGAGATTGGCCAAGCCTTAGTGTTTATCTACAGTCACCTTACAATGCTTAATGCCTATTGGGCCATTCCTTGTTTCTAGGCACCAAGCGGCACAGGACTTGTGTTGATTCATGCTGCCTACTGTACAATATGTGCACTCTTACAATGACCCTGTTGGTTTTTGCAGCCAAGGCCAACAGTACCAAATAGGACCTGACCACCTCCTAGGCAGTGAATACCCCAATGACACCTGCCTCACTATATACCTGCACGTTCCAGAACAAGGGCATCTCAGAGTAACCCACAGCTGATGAAACTAATGGGACACCTGGTATACCTCCACCAGGAACCATCTTGATTTAGCCCATTAGTGGTCAATGTAGTTGTATCATCTTTGTCTCAGTTCTGCTATCTGAGAGGCATTTTATGCCAACTCACACAAATACAGCCCTAGAATCTTCAGGGGTCTTAATCTGGGGTCCATCAATTTATTTTTTTGAAATATTCTGGTTACTATACTTCAATATAATTGGTTTCTTTTGCAATCCAACATATTTTTATATTATGCATTTAAATCATTATTAACTGGACTGCCAGAGGGGTCCACATCATTAAAAAAAAGAAGGTTAAGGACCTCTGACTTGATAGTAAAATAATAGGAAGGAAACCTCTAGTTTTTTAAGTGCATATTTGTAAGAGGAATTATTAAAATACTTGGCCAGATTTGCATAGGATAAGACTACAATCAGTCTATCATTTAAGGAAATTCCATGGTGTAACATTTTATCAAGAGAATTATCATCCCAAACCCTTAGAATTAATCAATTTGTTCTCACTCACTGTTTCTCCTTGAAGTTCAATGTATATTTAACATTCACAAGAGCACAAGTAACCAAAGGGTTAATAAGTTCTTTTCTCCAGCTCAAAGTCCTTCCTGATACTCTAATTTTCACTACGTCTTTGTCTAATTTCTGAATTCTTAAAGTATAGAATTCTCATCAGTTCTGTTTTATATCTGGCACTTTTCCCTTTAATTCCATTTTTCCTACTGTCATAATTTAATACACACATACACACACCATAGTAACTCATTCTGCTGTGTTTATATTCTTTGGATATTAGTTGATCACTATCTCTAACACAGTTCTACTCCCTTAGTTGCCATTTCGATGAATGATACATATTTAATTATTTTAATTTTTACAACCTACATAAATCAACCCCTCTGGCCCGGAAACCCTTCCTGTCGCTATTCACAGACCTCTCTGTAGTTCAGCCACATCTTTCTAAATACTCAAACGCAATAATTCAGTTAAAGTCTCCCCTAGAATTACAACTGTGAGGGGAAACTCTAGTCCCCATGCTCTAGATTTACTGCTCATTGTTGCTGCCCCAATCATGACAGCATTTACAGATGCAGCATCACAGAGGCTGAACCCATGTTCAGCAATTACAACAATGAGGAAAGTGAAAGTGCCCAGAAAACCAATTTATCTCTCTGCCAAGTGGAGACCACATGGCAATCAACAGCAGCCCCAGCATAGAATAGAAACTAATTTGTAAAATACCACAGAGGAAAGTAACAGGATATTATGAGCAAAATCTCATTACAAAACAGAGAACAACAGAGGACAGAATGAGACTCCAGAAACTATGGTGCTGGTTCCAATTAAGCCAGAGGTTTACAGGTGGGAAGGAAAGGAAGAAAACAAATAGACCAAAAATAGAACAGATCTGCCAGTGTTTCTATAACACACAATTTTTTAAATGGAACTGCTAAATTTGGACTCTTAATATTTCAATCCTAACCAAATATGATCTAATGATGCCTAGTAATTCCACAGGAAGCATAATGGTCCTATTTTATAGGTTAGGGTCCTATTCAATTCTTCCCTG
Organism: Petaurus breviceps papuanus; assembly: GCF_028583685.1. Lineage (NCBI taxonomy): Eukaryota > Metazoa > Chordata > Mammalia > Diprotodontia > Petauridae > Petaurus > Petaurus breviceps. Next base: position 17,724,913 of record NW_027185889.1, on the reverse strand, counting down.
GTCAGGCAACACCTAAAATGAGATATATTATTTTGCTTATCACATTTTACAAAGGGTACTACTAAGGGAGTATTCAGGATGGAAAAAGGCCTCAATTATTTTGCAAAATAAGTATTGGTTAAATGAAATGAAATCCTGAGTTGAGTGAGCATTCCATCCAAAAATCAAAGGATCTGGCTCAGAAGGCAGTGAGTTTCTCATCTTTGGAAGAATCTAAAGAAAAATTTTGTAACATCTGGGGCTGGGGGGGGGGGTTAAGAAATATTGTTGGAGAGGGAAATACTAAGTTCAAGTTAGGCTAGGAAGTCTCAGAGTTTCCATACTTTAAATGTGAAATTCTGTGAATCAGATCCACACTGCAGGGGCTCAAAGGGCATCAGAGAGATGTACAATGGGTATGTCACAACTGCCCCATGCTGACTTGCTCAGAGGAAGAAGCATAAAATGTATTATCATGGACATGTAGGTTCAGAAATGGAGGGAGATCAGTCAGTATCGTAGTAAGAGCTAGTCATAGCAAATATTGAACCCAAATTCTAGATTGATATCAACAGAACATTAAAAGACCTGGGAAAAAGTAATAGCAATAGTCTTAGAAGCAGAGAGGTGGCAACTTGTGTTGGTAAAGAAAGTGAAGAATTGGAGATGGGAATGAATGACTTCTAGGGAATCTATTTGTGAGGGAATTCTGAGTATTCAGTTAAAACATTTTTAAACACCAACAATTATGTGAGGATCTGTGAGTAAAAGACAAGAGATAAATATTTCTTTAATTGAACTCTGAATTAAAATGTTTCCTGCCCTCATGAAGCTTGCAATTTACTGACATACGTTAGGCACTTTATAACTGCTTCTTGATAGATTGGGAAGGGGATTATAAGTCTCCTAGAAATTACAATAAGGGTGCTTCATCAATTCTGAATATATCTGAAAAAGTCATATTATGTTCTTTTAGAGACTATATATCAGTGTAAATATCACGACCTAATAAAATGGGGAATTTTAAATGGCATTAAAATGAATACTTACAATATATATAGACATTTCTGTATAATTCTTCCATCCATATTTTCAATATGCCCTTCTTCAACCCCAATTCAAATGTATTTAATGCTTTTTAAGTACCATTTTCAAAAATCAACATTAAGATATAAAGGCAAACTCATCCTTACTCCTAAAATATTCATAAGAGTCATCAGTGCCTTTACTCAATTTATTACCATTTTTTATTAGTAGCCTTCCAAGTATCTCTCAAACAATGAGACAGGCCAATTTCAATTAATTCTGGCTATAAAACTTCATGTGACACGATCAAAAACTTTAATAAAACACAACTGGAATGGATCAACAAAACTGAATTACCTTTATCAACTGATTTTGTAATTCTATCAAAAAAAACCCATCACGCTTGGCAATCATGATCTCTATTTTTTTTTAAATCTTAGTCTTATATTGCCAACATCATTATCCTTTGGCTAGCTGGGTGCTTATGGATTTTCTATTAATGTACATTCCAATTCTTGCCTATGGATTTCAGTTAGTCTTCGTGGAGAGTGAAGGAGGAGGAAGAGTAAGAACAGGAGGAAAAGGAGAAAGAAAAGAGGGAGGAGAAAGAGGGGAAGAGGAGGAGGAGGAGGAGGAGAAGAAGAAGAAGAAGAAGAAGAAGAAGAAGAAGAAGAAGAAGAAG
>NW_027185889.1:17670145-17723216 GCF_028583685.1 Petaurus breviceps papuanus | reverse complement strand
AGAAGAAGAAGAAGAAGAAGAAGAAGAAGAAGAAGAAGAAGAAGAAGAAGAAGAAGAAGAAGAAGGAGAAGAAGAAGAAGAAGAAGAAACAACTAGCATTTATATAGCAAAGTGCTTTATAAATATTAAGTCAATTTAACCTCACAATAACCCTAGGAGGTTACTGTTATTATTATCCTCATTTTACAGATGACAGGTAACTCCCAGCCCAGCATTCTATATACTGCACCAACTAGTTGGTATTTGGCACTATATATCTGGACCTGACAATAAAAATCACTACTATAACCCAGCAATGATCTACAGAATCTGGGTTAAAAAAAAAAAACATCTCAATCCTGTAAGTCTTTACATAACGTCTGTGTCTAAGACTATTTAAGCCTGTGTATTGAAGTATGTGGAGAATACCACTAAAAAGGAATAGGAAATTGAACATCAGCTCTTGGGAAGCTACAATTCTCTCTGCTAAAACAAGACTTGTGTGTATATGAAATTGAGAATAATATGGGGGAGTTATCTATTGCATAGCATTTCAATGGATTCACAATCACACTGGTATAGATGTGGTTTCCACAGGGAACTATGGACTGTGACCCACCCATGTTATAAGTGATCTAAGTTATCAGTGAAAATGTACCATAACCTGCTGACACCAAGGCAGGTCATAATCACTGAGACACAGGATGGCCTAATGGACAGGGCTCTGAACTTAGAGCCAGAAGGGCTCAAAGTGTACCTCAAAAAACTTGATCAAGGACAAGCCAATTAATCTCACCATGCACCAGTTTCTTCATCTGTAAAATGGGGCTGAGGAGGAGGGAGTTGTGTCAGATTCAATGGTCCCTAAGATCCACTGAAGTTCTAAATCAATGAGCTTAGGTCCAAAAGCATTTGGTAGAAAAAATAAATTGAGTGATGCAAAAACAAAGGAGATATCCCCGTGGACCAAAATCGTTGGGCAAGGTTTCGTCAGGAGATAGGCCTTAGGAGAAAAATAAGTGTTAATTATTCAGTACTAGAAGGATGGGAAGCACATTTCAAACTCTCAAGTGCCATGTGAATGTCAATTACTGAGTTGTTGTTATTAATAAAGTATGACCTCAGAAGGACATAGTTAAGGATATGAGAGACAGGTGGGTTGGTCATATAGAAATTATAGCCCACGTGATGTCCTGCTACCTATGAAATGCTTCAGGGCCTAGAAGAAGGTCCCCAGAGACCTAGATAGATCACCTTTGAAGGATTTATGGGAGAACATGATCAAGAATTGGTCAGAGGAATAACATTATCAACTGGAAACTGGAAGGAACCTTTAATCAATCAATCCATCAACAATGCCAGGCACTATACTAAGCATTTAGAATACAAAAAGGGACAAAAGATAGACTCTGCCCTCAAGGAGCTTACGATCTAATTTGGGGGAGGAGAAGAGATGACATAAACAAAGCAAATAATATACAGGATAAATAGGAAATAATCAACAGAGAAAAGGCACTAGAATTGAGAGGCATTTATTGGGAAAGGCTTTCTGTAGAAGATGGGATTTTAGTTGGGACTTAAAGGAAGCCAGGGAGGTCAGTGGCTGGAGCAGGGAAGGGAGAGTATCCTAAGCATGGGGGACAGTCAGAGGAAATTTCCAGTTGAAAGATGGAACGTCTTGTTCATGGGCCAGCCAGAAGATCTATATCACTGTATCAAAGACTACATGTTGGGAAGTGAGGTGTAAAAAGACTGGAATATTAGGAGGGAGCTGGGTTCTGAAGGGCTTTGAATGTGAAACAAAGCATGTTGTATTTGCTCCTGGAGGCAAAAAGAAACCACTGGAGTATGTTGAGTTGGGGGAGACATGATCAGACCTGCATTTTAGGAAAATTGCTTTATGTGACTGAATATAGAATAGAATGGAGTGGGGAGATACTTGAGGCAGGCAGACCCAATAGCAGGCTATTGCAGTAACTGAGGCATGAGGTATCAGGGGAGTGGCAGTGTCAGAGATGACAAGTGGACATATTAGAGATGGTACAAAGTTGATATTGACAGGCCTTGGCAACAGCTTGGATATGGGGAGTGGGGAGATACAGTGAAGAATCCAGGATGGCTCCTAGGTTGTGAGCCTCAGGGACTGGAAGGGCAGTATGCCCTATGGTCACACACCAAGAAAGTATCTATAGAGGAAGGATCTGAGCTCAGATCTTCCTAAATCCAAGTCCAGTGTCACTGCTACACCACAGTGTCTCTCCAAATGTGGATGGCTTGCTATCTATACCAGTAGCAGGACTACCCATGTCAATGAGATCATAGACCCATCCAAGTAGCCAAATAACTTTATGGACATATTAAAAGACTTTCATGAAATGAAGTCATAAAAACAAACCAAGAAATCCTATTAGGGATTATCTGTTCAATGATGAAACAACAAGCGCCATAAAACTTGCTAATAATAGAACAATTCCACATGGTAGAAACACTTCTTAAATACAGACAGAAAAGGGGAGGGGGGGAGAGAGGGGAAATCCAGCACTATCGGGAAAGTTAATGTCAAAGTGGAAAATGGAGGGATCAGAGTAAAGTCCGTAATCGGGGTTATTTCATGTACCTTCACGGGACATATTAGAGAACTGAGTGGATCGATTAGGTGTTAGTGTTAATTCAGAAAGCTGTCTCTAGAAATTCTGACAGTGCCACCAGGAGTTTCTCCTCCCCATTTCCTCTAATACCCTTTGCCAGGGCTCATATCATTAAAGGAGATTATAACAGATTCATCTGCATGACAATAATAAAGCAAAAAATATGCCTGAACTTTTCCTAGATGCTTCTATTTTCTCTAGGGAGCTCCAGTAAGCTCCACATAATGGCATTTCACTCATCTTCATGCTATCCCCATAAAGACAGCAAAAATGAATCATATTATTATTCTGATTACAGAGAGAAACTGAGGTTCCAATTTGCCCAAGGAAAACAAAGTTGGCAGCAGTGGGATTTGAACCCCAGATTCTAGACTCTTTCCATGCATTCTTCATTCACCAGTACACATTATGAAAGTTTCCCTTTGCCCAGATCTCTGATTCAACCAAGCTGATTGGTTGGGGGAAATGCGCTTTCAAAATACATCTTCTTTCCCTGCTGATCTCTCTCACATATTTATTAGAAGCTATTTTTATGTGGCTGCTTCTCTTCCATCTTTTTTTTTTTCAAAGTTAAATTTCTAAAGAACAGTTTAGTAGCTAAACGAGTTGAGAAGCTCCACCATTTAATGACTCTGCATTCATTAATAGAATTCCTTTGAATCTAGTATCTCCTATTCCCTGTCCTGAAGATCATATATTAGTCCCCTTAGTCCTTTTAGTTAGCTGTAAGGATAAACTCTGAAACAAGAGGCAATATTTTTGCCCTATTGGGGTGAAGAAGGGGGAACTATACTATATTACTATTTAAAATATTTATAGAGTATTTTATAGCTGAACAAGTACTTTATGCTTATATGTGCCAGATAGATTCAGAGATAGAAATCATACAAGAAGGATAAAGCAGGAGAATAAAATACCAAGGCCTGATGCATGCAAATCATTGAACAGTAGCTGGAAATTATTTTAACAAGTCCCCCGAGTACATGATTTCCTCTTGCCATGACTGGCGAGGGTGAAAACCATGATTAACAAACTCACAGATAGATTCATGGCCCTTTAGAGTTGGAAGGGAGCAGAGAAGCCATCCTGCCCAGCCTCAAATGTTTCATCGTGGTGTCTGCTCTGTTCCATTTACACCCATCCTCTTTCTGTCCCCTGGAGGTGACATGTTCTGTCCAGTTTCTGTGCCTTTGTTTACACCATGTTCCATTCCTGGAAGGCATCATGATGGACAGAGCAGTGCATCTGGATTCAGGAAGTCATGAGTTGGAAGCTATGCTTAAATATTTAAAAACCACATCACTCTGGACAAGTCATTTAACTGCTATCTGCCTGGGTAAGTAATTGGAGGGACACAGAGTTTATCTAGTCTAATCGATTCATTTAATAGGAGACCTGGTAAGGTAAGGTGATTTGGTTCACACAACAAGCAAGTGGCAAAGCCAGGATTCAAACCCAGATTCTCTGAGTCCAAACTTGAAACGAGTGGCTTAGGACCATAGATTTAGAAGTAGAGGGGACCTCAGAATTCATTTTGTCCAACCTCATTTTACAGATGAGAAAACTGAGACCCATGACTTTGACTGATATGTCCAAGTTCACACAGGTATTAATAACCTCTTATTTCAGTTCTGATGCCAAGATGCAAACATCTTGTGAATGACTACAGTCCTTACTGGCCATAGCACACATTTACTATATCTATTCTCAACACAGGTGATGTTCAACCGCTGTGATTTCATTGTTGTAAGTCATTAGCAGTATGGAAACTCCTTCCACCAATGTAAACAGGCAACTCATGCAGAACTATCTTCTAGAACTATCTGGGGGTTCTGGACACCCAGGTTGTATGGAGAAGTCACACTTGAGCCCTAACTCTAAGGTCACACTTTTATCTACCATGATGTACTACCTGTCATCCATTGTTATTCAGCAGTTTCTATAGATGTACATAGAGCCCCTTAGGAGAAGGGTCAATGGTAATGCTTGCTCCAGGATTTACCAGCACATTTGTTCATAATTTCCACATGGCCATAGAGTCATTACATAACAGTATGAGATAGACTGTGTATCACATAGATTTGGAGTCCAGAAACTCAACCCCTGCCTCTGATGAATAAAGAAAGCAAGAGCCAATGTCAATGCTCCCCCATAGAACCAGCCCTCAGTCTATGCCTGCCTCAGACACCTTCATGGACGTGTCTCCTCCATGAACCAGTAAACTCACTGTGGGCTGGCTGACAGGTCTTGGGCTATCAAGAAATACATGGTGAAGTAGAACATACTTAAACATGCAGGCTTTGAAAGTTGATTTTTGTTGTTGTTTTTTAAAGTCATCAAATGATGCAAAAGTGAACCAGAATTAGCCATTTAAAACAAGAAAACTAGTGCCAAGGAGAAACAGTAACCTAGAAGGAAGAAAGGAAGGCCAGAGAGGCAGTCCTGGTTTCCTTCAAGAAACTTCTATTCAGTCTTTTCAAAGGTATCCGTTTTAGGGAGTCTCAGAGACATCTCTAAGAGGAAAAAAAAGTTTTTAACTTCACTGATTAAATTCCTTTTGTTTTATCCAGCAATTTACATGTACGTGTGTGTGTTTATATAATGTAAATATGTGTTTATGAGATGTGAGCATGCATACATATGTGAACACACAGACTATATGTGTGTGCGTGTATATTATACATATGTGTGATGTATATGTGCACTGTGTGTGTATATGCTGTGAGTTTGTGTATAAAGTATATTGTATACTTATGGGTAAATGGGCATATTTATGATGAGCATGCATTGGAGGTACATATGTGTATTATGTAGCTGTATTTTTGTCATATACCCGTAAATATGTGCTCATATGCAAGTGTGTGTTTACACATGTCTGTACGTGTCTATATGATGACGGTATAAATACACATCTGTATATCATGTATGTGTATGGAGACATCTTCAGTGTATGTATATGTACACACACATTCTACCCTTTTACCTCTCACATCTTGAAAAATAACTCCAAGGAATTTCATCTCCTAGTCACTCTTCATTATCCATTCCCAGGGCCTGTCTTAATTCACTTTCATCGGGAGGATCAAATCTAAAGCCCATCTGCAGCTGTGATTAGGTGTTCACTAAATGTGATTTTAAAACTCCAGTCTCATGATATCATCACTCTTGTGGGGACTGTGAAGGTCACACACACACACACACACACACGCACACACACACACACACACCCCACCACCACCACCACCACCACCATCTTGATCTGTGCATGAGACAAAAATAGTTTCTGATCCGGCTTTTTCACGTAAGCTTTTCTATGCCCATATGTCCTCAACTTATTAAAAAAAAATCAATTTCTCCCTGTTTCAGCTTCTTCTTGGTGGGTGCCTCTCAGTTTAATCTTCAGAGTCATCTCAATCCCTATAAATCTAAACATAGCAATCAAATGTCTTGTCTCTTTAAAAATGCCTTGCCACAGGTGGTGCTAACACCCCCCCCTCCTGATTGATTGGTCAATTTAAAAGAAACATTGAGAACAGAGAAAATTATATCTGCCAAGACGGGTCATTTTTATCAGAAACACTGAGGGTGGGAGGGAAGCTTTTGTTTTTGTTATTGGCAGGATTCATATTTTAATCTCTGTTCTCTGAATGGTTTTTTCTCTCCCTTGAAAGGCTCTTGAGTAAGTGAAGACTGAAGGGCTGGGAGCCCACTAGGGGTGTTTTGGAGACTTAAGCCAGAGGATGCCCTTTGAGGTGGTAAGGTCTTCATGGTCTAGTCCACACAAAGGCAGCTGAGTGAGCAAATGAATCAGTGTTATGCTTCTGGAATGCTTAGAACATATCCAGAGAACATGGAAAAGTTGATTTACATGCTGAGCTGTTATAAAGTTAGGATCGGAAGGGACCTCAGAGACCATGTACTCCAACCCTCTCATTTTTACAAATGAAGAAATTTAGGCCTAGAGAAATAAGTCAATTTACCCAAGGTCACAGATGTAGTAAATGGTCATTTCGGTTATGTCCAACTCTTCATGACCCCTTATCAGGGTTTTGTTGGCCACAATACTGGAGTGGTGTGCCATTTCCTTCTCCAGCACATCTGACAGATGAGGGAACTGAGACAAATAGGATTAAGTGACTTGCCCCGGGTCACACAGCTAGTAAGTGTTTCAGGCTGCATTTGAACTCAGGACTTCCTGACGCCAGGCCCAACATTCTATCCATTGTATTATCTAGCTGCCCAGTATATGGTACAGCCAGGGTTTAAACTCAAGTCCTCACACTCTAGACCCAATGCCTAACTACACAGTACTATACTGCCTCCCAATTTCTCTATTCCTTTATCTGTTTGTTCAGGAAATAGACCTACTATGTGCAATGTGTTGGGCTTGGTGATATGGTGAATACAGGCAAGTAAAGGAAACCAACTCTGCCCTCAAGGAACTTCCAGTTGAGTTAAGAAGACAACATAAAGCCATATACCACAGAGAGGATCACAGATTTAGAACTGAAAGTGACCTCAGAGTTCAGGGGTTCTTAACCTGCAATCCATGGATCCCCAAGGTGTACATGAATAGACTTCAGGAATACTGTGAATATTGATGGGGGAAAAAGAACATTTCATCTTTCTTTTCACTAACCTCTAACTGAATTTTAGTATTTCCTTCAATTCTACAAAAACATCCTTTTGAAAAGGGGTCTACAGGTTTCATCAGACCACTAAAGGGATCTCTGGGACAAAAAAAGTTTAAGACCCCCTGATCTAGTCCAGACCCCTCTTTTTCTAGATGAGACTATTCAGAGTCAGAGCACTTAAATAATTTATCATAGATCACTCAGGAGGAAAAGGCAGGGGAAGGATTTAAACCTAGGTCTGCTGATTCCAAATGCAGAACTCTTTCCAAAACACCATGTTGGACAGATATTAGGAAAGGCTTCATGGAAATTGTATTTCTGCAGGCCTGGATGGGTGAGTTGGACTTTAATTGGGACCAGGCCATAAACAATGGCTCCAAGCTAGAAAAGTAAGAGGGTTTGGGAGGGAAAGGCATATAGTTACATTTGACTAGAGTATAGGGTATGTATAAAGGAATCATAAAAGAAAATTAACTGATTGAGTTAATGAACAGCATGACCCACTCATTATGGGCAAAGTACTATGTAAGACAGACATTCTCTGCTGTCCAACAACTCAGATTCTGATATGGAAGATCATATATATATATATTAGAATGTCATGCATGAAAGAAAAAAAAGGACATTGATTCAACAGGAAATGGGGAGCTACTGAAGGTTTTTAAGCAGAAGAGTAACCAGATCAGAACTGTGCTTTAAAAAGATTAATTACTCTTTGGATTAACTGGGGGAACAAGACAAAGACAAAGAAATCATAGAATTTAAAGCTGAGAGAGATTTTTGAAAAGACATCTAATCCAAAGGTTATTAATTTTTTTTTGTTTTATTGACCTCTTTGGCAAAATAACTAAAGCCTATGGATCTTTCTCATAATAATATTTTAAATGCACAAAATATAATATACAAAAATACAATGGAAACCAATTATATTGAAATAGAGTTATCAATATATATATATATATATATTTTTTTTTTAAACTGGTTCTCAGAGCCCAGGGCAAGAATGCCTGATAGAACCTAACTCTCACTTTACAGATAAGGAAATGAAGAGTTAAGAAAGTTAAGTCATTTAAAGTCACAAAATTAACAAAGAGTTGAGTGGGTTCTCATTACCCACAATCCAATGATCTTAGGACATTTCATCTCTTTCTTTATAGCCAAACTCAAACACACTTCTGGATGACTCTACTCAGGCTCTCCCAAGAGGAGATGCTTCCTCATCACTGGAGGTCTTTACAGATGGTCAATAGTCAACAAGCATGGATTATATACTTACTATTGTGCCAAAGACTAAATGACCAGTTGTCAGAAATATTATAGAGAATATTCATTTTCAGGTAACAAATAGTCACTGAAGTTCCTTCTAACTCTGAAATTAGTTCCTTAGAATTAGAAATTAGTTCCATAGAAGTTCCTTCTAACTCTGATTCTGAAAGGCAACATTAATTCTGGCTATTGAATATAGACATTTTTAAAGAACCTATTTATTAGACATATATTGGCCCACTTCCAAATTATTGATAGAAAGAGGCCAAAATCATTAACTGTATCATTCAAAGAGTAAACAAATATATATTGATTGTTCATAGAGGAACCCAGGCTTTAACACCAAGATTAAATATGGCCACAGTTTCCAGCTGGTTGGTAACAGATAAGAGGACCTCACATCGCAGAATTCTTCTTGAGCTCATTTAACATTTATACATTCAATGAACATTTATTAAGTACTGATATGGCTTGGGCCCTGTGCTAGGTGCTAGGCATACAAAGGCAAAAGGAAAAATTGATTCTGTCTTCAAGGAGTCCATATAAATAAAAGAATGAAAATTAACTTATTAAAAGTCTACTATATGCCAAGCACTGTGTGAAGCACTGAGGATATAAACAGAACAAGTTGGGTAGTTCTAGTTCTCAAAGGGCTCACAAGAATAGAATTGATGGATAAATAAATGAATGAAAAATGCATTTATTAAAAGCTTTCTGTATGCCAACCACTGCACAGAGCACTGATATAAAGAGAACAAGCTGTGTAGTTCTAATTCTCAAAGGGCTCACAAGAATGGAATGAATGGAAGAAAAAAAAGGAAGGAAGGAAGGAAGGAAGGAAGGAAGGAAGGAAGGAAGGAAGGAAGGAAGGAAGGAAGGAAGGAAGGAAGGAAAGAAGGAAGGAAGGAAGGAAGGAAGGAAGGAAGGAAGGAGAAAGAAAGAGGAAAGAAAGGAAGAAAAAAGAAAGAAAAGAAGGAAAGAAGAAAGGAAGGAAAGAAGGAGTGAAAGAGAGAGAGAAGGAGGGAGGGAGAGACAGAGCAAGGGAAGGAAGGAAGATGCATTTATTAAAAACTTACTACATGCCAAGCACTGTGCAAGGCACTGAAATAAATAAAGCAATTGGGTAGACCCAATTCTCAGAGCTCACAAGAATGGAATGGATGGATGAATGAATGAATAAAAGAATGAATGAATGAAAGAAAATGCACTTATTAAAAATCTATGATATGCCAAGCACTAGGCTAAGCACTGAAATAGAAATAGAACAAGCCAGATAGTCCCAGCTTTCAAGGAACTCATGAGAATTCATAAGACTTGACAACTGATTAGATATGGGAGATGAGAAAGATTAAAGAACCAAGGAAGGCTTCAAGATTGAAAGCTTGGGTGAAAAGAGCACTAAAATCAGGATGTGAGCAAGGGAATGATGTGAAAAAAATCTGACCAATTGAAGAGTTTTAAGTGATTGGGGTCAACATGTTGAAATATCTCAATATATGAAGAGACAGGTTCTGCTGAGGGGACAGCCCAAGTCCTGAATCTGAAGATACAGACTCATTCATTCAAAATGTCTACTATGTGCAAGGCATTGCAGGGATATACAGGCAAATGAGTCCAGGGAAGGGCTAATAAGGTCCCAAAATGGGCAGATGGGAGTGGGAAGGGAAAAGACAGAACAATGTAAAGAGATCCTCTTGGGGGCAAAATCAACAGGACTTGACATTAAAGGAAGTTATTGATGAGGGATGGTTGTAGCAAAAGAACAGGAAAGGAAGATTCTTTTGAAGAAAGGAGTCTTCATTCTATGAAGAGAAAAGAGAAAATAATAAAGCCCCAAGACCTCATCTCTTTGCCGTTTTCTAATGAATAACCAACAACTCCAGATTCTTATCCTGTCTACATTATGCCCTCTCTTGATATCTGCACTGCACAAAGGTTTCTTTAGTCCCTTGAAGACTACCAAGGTCCTATAGAGGTAGCAAATTTACGTCAGAATTTAGAATCTTCTTCGGAAATTCTTAACCATGGGATAAGAAAAGAAGTGGGGAAAACACTGATAATTAACAATCCACCAAACAAGGATGGAAAAAGGCAAGAACTGAGTTCTGATGTGTCTTGACCATCTGCCCTTTGAAACTTGAATGAAATAGCTTTTTGCTATGAAGTGGCAACCAGCATGTTTCCTTTAATTTTTCCCCTCTGTAGGGTCTAAAAGATAAAGAACTCTTGGGACAGATAGGTGGTGCAGTGAATAGAGTAAGTCCTACAGTCAGGAGGCCCTGAGTTCAAATCCAGCCTCAGACCCTTAACGCTTACTAGCCATGTGACGTTGGGCAAGTCACTTAACCCCAACTGCCCTGCATTCCTCCCTTCAAAAAAAAAAGAAAACGATAAAAGATAAAGATCCCAATCCTTTAGGCACTTAATTATTTACAAAAAAAAAACTAACTTTAAAAAATATTTAATATTGTCACATTTAAAAACTCATACACATTGAAATTAGTAGTCATGTGACAATTGTAGACAATTGACTTTAGAGTCAGCAAAACCTGGGTTCAAATTCTACCTCTTACCCATACTGGCTATGTGACCCTGGGGAAGTCAATGAACCTCTCAGGTAGCCAGAGAGTTTGTAAGACTCTAAATGGCAGAGTAGTTGATGATGTACATTAGTGGAGGGAGATCCCTCAGCAAGAGTGCACTATATGAATGAAATCATAAGATCAAGAAGGGAGGAAAGAAATGAGCATTAATTGGGTGCCTACTGTATACCAGTCATTGTGCTAAGTATGTTACAAATATCACCTCCTTTGATCATCCAAACAATCCTGGAAGGTAGTTGCTATTAGTAATCTCATTTTACCATTGAGGAAACTGAGGCAGACAGAGGTTAAGTTATGGCCAGGTAGCAAATATCAAGTTTAGATCTTCTGGATTCCAGGCAATCTATCCACTGACATTTGTACAGTGGTTTCAAATTTACAGAATGTTTCACCTTCATTATATCCTTTCACCAAAAAAATTTGCAAGCATACTCTGGAACTAGAAGGAACATTGGCTATAACTTACCCTAACCCACACATTAAAAACACAAGAAAGCTGAAGTCCAGAGAGATGTGACTTGTCGTAGAACACACAAAAGAAGGAGCAGGGCCAAAATTTAAATCATAGTCCTGGGTCTACAAATCCATAGCTTTTTTCATCACACACGCAGCAGCTGCTAGCTGGCACAAAGAACAGAATGATAGACCTGGAGTCAGGAAGACCTGAGTTCAAATCCAGTCTCAGACACTTACTATCTGTGTAACCCTAGGCAAATCACTTTACCTTCTAGACAGAAGTTTCCTCATCTTTCAGTTTCTGCATCTGTAAAATGGAGATAACAATAGCACCTACCTCCCAGGAGTATTGTGAGGACAAAATGAGATGATCTTAGTAAAGTTCTGTAATGGGAATGCAAATTTGGAAGATCTTCCCTGCCCCTAGGCTAAAATGCACCTGAAGCCTGGGGAGGGAGGCTTGTTTTTCAGTTGATACTTTTTGATTGGCCAGTGGGTCCAAAAGGTTGTTACATTCTCTGAGCCATGAGAAGGCTATATAAGCCCTGATGTGTAGCTTTGTTTTGGGACTCACTTTGAGAAGTGATCTGTGATTTGACCTGAATTCTGGGAAGCCGTTGTTGAGAGTCCCCCGGCTTTGAAAAACCCAGATGTGGAAACCCAGATGTTGACTGGGTATGGATGTAATGGTTGGACAGTTTGAAATCTGTCTACTTGATATGTTTCTGTCTTGATAATTCTGTGTATTCTGAAGTTCGGGGTGCTGACCTTTTTCCCCTGAACAAGGTAAATGATATGTATGTCTGACTGATTAAAGTAAGCTTGTTAACCCATTTTGAGCTGCTTTCCTTTATCAAAGCAGATCCAAGAACCTGTATTGGCAGACACCCTGGAGACGCTGGGGTGCTTGCCGCTACAAGTTCTTAGCATGGTGCCTGGTGTAAATGTTAACTACAATGATAATTATTGTCATCCCAGAAGAATCAATCCTATTGTAGTCATCAAGCCACTACCATTAATCAAAAAATCAATGGACAAGCATCTGTTAAGTACCTGCTATGTGTGAGGGGCTGGACCAGGTGCTAAGGATAACAGCTTCCTGGAGGAGAAAGCAGATGCTAGCATCCTGAAAGTGATGTCAAACCTGCAGCATATTGACTTAGAAAACTACAAATTAGCAATATCTATGTAGTATTGTATTTTTGTTTATTTTGCTAAATATTTTCCCAATTACATTTTAATCTGGTTCAGGCTATACTCTAGAGTGTTGTACTACCCCCATAGTTTGATTCCTCTAGTCTACACAACCATGAAGACATGGTATGCAAGGGTAATGTTAGTGTGGAGTATAACTTCATTGGCAAAATATTAACAGATGAAGTACACCAATGCATTGTTGGTGGAACTGTGAACTAGTCAAACCATTCTGGAAGGCAATTTGAATGTATGCCCTAAAAGTATTAAACTGCTAATATCTTTTGACCCACTGATACAGATATTAGATTTATACCCCCACAAGATAAAAGACAAAGGAAAAGGACCCATAAAGGTAAAAATATTTATAGCCGTTCTTTTTGTGGTAACAAAGAATTGGAAACTGAAGGTTCATCCATTAATTAAGGAATGGCTGAATAAGTTATAATATATGAATAAGATGGGATACTACCGTGGTGTTAAGAAATGATGAGGAGATAGTTTCAGAAAAACCTGGGAAGATTTTTATGAACTGATGCAAAGTAAAGTGAGCAGAACCAAGAGAACAATTTACATAAGTAATAGCAATGTTGCAATAATAATCAACTGTGAAAGACAAAAGTTCCAAAGGACTCATGATGAAAAATGTTATCCACTTCCGGGTATAGAACTGATGGACCCAGGGTGCAGATTAAAACACATCTTTTCTTCTATCTTTTCCTTTCTTTTATCTCTGGAATAAGGATAATGCAGGAACTTCTTTTTCATGACCTCATATTTATAATGGATTTTGTATTTCTTGCCATCTCAATAGGGGGGCAGGGAGAAAATCTGGAAATGAAAATAAAATAAAATTGAATTTAAAATGATCCAACAAATAAAATTTTGAAAAATTTAAAATGTTAACAGATGAACAAATGACATCTTCAAGCAGGAAGTGATGCCTCACAAAACAGCAAAAGGCAATTGAGAAGAAAACAAGCCTAAAGAGAGTTTACCAAACCAAGTCATTCTAAGAGCATTTGAAGATGCAAACTGGAAGGAAAACACATAGACATGAAATGGAACAGATCTGCAGATATTTTTATTATGACTTATTTTCACTGGTGATGAGAGCAGTACAACCTTTGACATCTACCATATCACCTGCTCTGCAACTTATAGCCTTAGTGAGTTGTTTGGGGATCCTGAAAGGTAAACAGGGTGCCTGAGATGGTTTTTGAGGTATTTTAGAAGATAAAACTGCAAAGAAAAACTGGATGCCACCAAGTCTGCCCTAGTAATGGGAGGGTTCACAATGATGAGATATCAATGTAACACTAGGAATTGCAACATTTTGTCTCATACTAAGTTCTTATACTTGACATGGTCATTTGCATAATCAATAATACATTTATCAACATTTTTCATCATTGGCAACATGTTATATCCACCATGCATTTTTGCATTGCCGATTTGGCTAAGTGTCATTTTAATATTTCTGAAATCATGGTGCTCCATGAATTACAGCCATAGAATATTGCCCAGGGAATATTGGTATTAAAGAAACGGGCTTATGTGGCATAGAGTACTTTAGCATCATTAGAAGCACTGTATAATTTCCTAAATGTGATCCAAAATGAACTACTAGACATAAATAACAAATCCATGCTATCATATCACCTTTATCTATTCATATTTTAGGAAACAAAACAAAAGTTGATTGATTAGTCAACTGAAAACCAGAAGTTGAACCAATTAATTATCATACACCATTATGCCTGGAGTTGTTTTCTAGCTTCTGATTTCATCACTGGTCATACATTTCAGCCTCAACTATCTAAAGGCATCAAACTGTGTTGATATAATAATCTGAAATCATTATTCCAAGTATCTCTAATCTATCCAAAATGCCTTCTAGGAGACAAGTAGCTGAAATGCAAAACAGGCACTTTTAAAAAGAAAAAAAGAGAAAAAAGCACTGAATTGGCAAATGTATGTGAATAATAAAAAACTGGTAAGTCATCCATAGACAGAATATTGACCATAATGCATTGAAGTTCAATGGAGATGATGAAAGAAGAGCAAGCATTTAGGAAGGTATGGCAACTGAGATAATAAAAATATAAGATTATAGTAGAGTTGTTATAGACTTATACCCAGCAGGTTTCTTAGACCATCTGATCCAACCCTCTAGTTTTCCAGAAAAGGAAACTGAGACCTAGAGAAATTCAGTGACAGCCAAAGTCACATAGGAGGCAAATGACAGAGTTGGTATCACAGGATGTTCCAAACCTAGCATTCTTTCTACTGTGCCATAATATATAGGGTATGAGTTGAGAGAAATGTTTCAAAGGGGCCATGTGTGAAGTCAGATTGGTCTTCCTCAAGAAAAATCCAGCACTCTATCTACTGCAGCATATTGTGTCTATTTGTTCACATGTATGTAAACTCTTAGGATAAGGACTGGACCTGGGATTCCATCAGTGTAGGGAACTCCCAGATGAGAAAACTACCTCTACCAACACAGGTCAGCATCTGCTTTGCAAATTAGCCTTAAAAGATTGTCTGGGGAACCAGGCAATACATTATTAGCCTTAGAATGTTGCCTGGGGCACCAGGCAATTGAATGAGTACTGCCTGGGCAAGTGTCTTGCCCAGGTTCATACAGTGAATGTATGTCACAGATGTTGAGTTCATGTCTTGCTAGCTCTGAGGCCAGCTCCCTATCCACTAAGCCATACTGCCTCTAAAATCTCAAATCCCCAACTAAATCACAAATAACTCAAGCAGGGATCATGGCCATTATTTCCCATGTTCCCTGGTGCTTTGAAGGTAATCCAAAGGCTTAAATAAGGAGGCAAAACATTTATCACCAATGGCCTGTGGGTAAGACTAGACCACCATGCCTAGAATGCATGACTCACCTCTTTCTCTTAGAAGCCCGAACCTCCTTCAAAACAGATGCCAACTTCTATCTGAGGGCCTTTCCTGCACCCTTCAGTCACTGGTGCCTCTCCTCCCTTTCCCCCAAAATACCTTCTATCTATTTTTTATTTATTTATATCAAAGATTTATAGGACAGGAAGAGGGGTTGGATTGGTCATGTAGGGAAAACAGATGAACAGTCATCAGAGTGGTACCACCACAATATTAAGAGAACCAGAGGAAAGCCTGTAGCACAATGGAGTGAGATATGCAGGATTTATAGGACAGAGTGGACAAGTATTTCATGGATAGCTTGTCAATGAAGGTATGAGCCATTTCAGAATTACCTATCTGGGTGTAACTAGGTCATCATTTAGGGCAAAAGTCAAAACCAATACTAAAGGGACCAAAATAAATGAAAACAAAATGTATGTATTCAGTAGCTCCAACACCACCGTGTCAATGAGATCCATAATTGTATCTAAGTCTGGTACAAGGCACATAGTCCAGGCTTAATAAATACTCATCTCTCTGCTGCTAACTTCTATTTCCCATTTCCATTCCCTGTTAGCTGTTAGGGAATATTACTCACTGACAAGAGAGGGGCACTCATGCTTGTGATGGATTCTTTTTTTCCCCTTTTCATGTTGAGTTATGTAAATCAAACCTGCACATTTTATCTTTCCGGCAGGAATGGAGTGGTATTAATTCGATCTAAAGTGAGGTGGGAGGGGGAATGCAGAAGTCTGTAGAAGTTAAAACTTTCTGGTATGAAAGAAACAGCAGGCTGCCTTATGTTTTCAACATTAGCATTTAAGTTCACTGTAGCTGAACTCAATCCCTATCAGTGGAGATTTATATCAACCAGTGGGAAGGCATGTCATAGCCTACTGCTGTCTTGAAGAATTATCATCAGACATGTAGACAATTTTAGCAACAAATAAATGGTCGTTAGGGAAGTAATTTGTATGATCAAGCCTTGTAATGGTCATTCCTTGCTTTAGAAATCTTTTCACTTCCCATTCCCTTGATTTCAAAGGAAAGAGAAAAATAACAATCTCCTACAGGAACCTTGCAAAATATAGTATCAAAATACAGAAAGATAAAGAATGTTCTGTGGGTGATTTTATCATTTGAGGTGTAGAGAAAAACAATCTTGAGAGTCCTTAAATGATTACAATCAAATAGGACAAAATTGTATGCAGGATGTTTCATTATTATTACTATTACTGACGTCTCTAGAACCTAGATGGTAACCAACACCATCATCATCTTGATGGATATGTACCATAAGCTACCCTTAAAGACGGCTAATATACCAATCACTAGGCATCTATTTTAAATAGAATATGAGAAAAATGGTCTTTGGGAGAAATATAGCCTTTGTGAGTCATGCATACATAAAAAAATTATCAACTAGACTAATTCTAAATATTAGGACTGGCTGGGCAATGCATGAACTTCGATCATATATATATATATATATATATATCCATTAGCCTTCCTACTAGTCAAACATCCATGACATTCCACATCCCATCTCTACACCTTTCCAAAGACTGAACTACCCCCCCCATGCCTCAAATGTCTCTTTTTCTTAGGAGCCCTAACATCCATCAAAATTTAATTCAGATGCCAGCTTCTATTTGAGGGACTTTCCTGTACCTGTCAGCCCCTAGTGCCTCTCCTCCCTTCCCCCAAATTATCTTACATCCATTTTTTATCTCCTTATATGTGTATATAAGGGGCAGCTAGGTGTATAGTCGATAGAGTATCAGATCTAGAGTCAAGAAGACTCATCTTCCTAAATTCACATATGGCCTTAGATACTTACTAGATTGTGATTCTGAGCAAGTCATTTAACCCTGCTTGCCTCAGTTTCCTCATCTGTAAAATGAACTGGAGAAGGAAATGGCAAACCAGTCCAGCATTTTTGCCAAGAAAACCCCCAAATGGGGTCGAGGCAGACATGATTGAAAACAACTGAACAACAACGAGCTATGTATATATGTTATTTCCCCAAAGCTCCTCAAAGCCAAAGACTGCCTCACTTTTGTCTTTATACCTCCAGAACTCTGCACAATGACTGGCACACAGCAGGTATTTAATAAATGCTTATAAACAGACTGTTTGGTGGACTTATTGACTGACTCAAGTCCAGCTCCAAGGGCTTATCAAAATCTGGAGCCTATATGAGTTCTCAAAAACTGGGTTAGTGAAACAAAAGCTAGAAAGGCTTTCACTGTAGCCCCAGTACCAGACTCCATGTCTCTTGTCACAGCCCAAGTCTATCACCATAAGGAGAGGACACTAAGTCATGGGTGCCATTTTGGTTTTGACCACAGCAACTGCCCAAACCTTTTACAACAGCATGGTATTGGGAGGCTGAGGGCAAACAGGGTAGGTCTGCATCAGAAGAAGAAGAAAGTAAAGTCACAGATCACTGTAGCACTGAAAGACGTACAAAATTCATGTACCAGGATGATCAAAGTCTAAGGTATCCATTCTCACAACTTTTGAATATATAACTATGTTTTACTAGAGCAGTAATCTCACTGATACCAGAACTCCCACCAGCTAACAACCTATTCAAAATCCTTTAGTCTTGTGATATTCTTGAACATTTCTTTACAGAAATCATCATCCATAAAGCAGCTACCAAATGTGCCAGAGTCCCTCCTCTGGATTTTTTAACATCCTGTGGCGTACCAGTACAGTGCATATGCTGATATCCTTCATCCCCAAATCTCACTAGATGGCTGTCCTACCTTCTCCCTGATCATACATTTCCTTGATACTATGTTTTTGTACCATTTGTTAATGTGTGAATCTTCATCAGTAAAACACTGAAGCCCACTTCCAGTCAGTATCATCCTTTGAGACACTATGTTGATTCTTTGCAAATTGTGATGTTTCATGTTATATCAACTTACAACATCACAAAAGGAATAATTGTTTTGGTATATTTGAAGGGGTTTTTTTGTTTGTTTTCTATTGGTGAAGTTTTATATCAGAGAACAGTTCAGGACTCTGAAAGCACAGTGCTATTTCACTTACAATAGCTCCAAACTCACCTATTCAAACAAGCTATTGATGCAAAAAAAAAAAAATATATATATATATATATATGGAAGTAGATAAAGGAAAAGATATGCACAGGGACTTGAATCATTTCCTACAAATCACCAAAAAGTAAATTCCATAAGAATGAGGTCAAAAGAATCCTGAAACCTCCTCAGCTAATAAACAACTCTTTGAGAGCTGTGCTAAACCACTCACTCCAGTGATATGAAACAATATTTGACTGAGATTCTCTGAGTTTCTCCTGTCCCTCCCTTTGCTGACAAAATTTGATCATTTCATGGCTACTAATATCTCTACCAAAGAACAGGCCAAGAAGTTAAGATTCAAATCAGGAATCTGCTTACATCATAGAAACAGCCTCCAGTCAGCTGCCTCGTCATGGCTTGGCCGTGACTCTCAAATAGACACAAGACCAATGACGCACAAGCAATGGCAAGTTCAACAGTGAGTAATGGAGTGTGTGCCTGCTGTCTGAAGAGGAGCCTGGCTGAGCACAGAGTAATTCATCACCAACAAGGGACCGCTGGGTGATAAGATTTTAGGTCATGGTAATACACAATAGCTCAGACATACAATGATAATAGTAATATTGTCTTATGTTTCTGTAGTTTTTCAAAGTCCTTTCATATAGGAGAGGTCCTTATTATCCAAAACCAAATGGTACCTGGTAATAGAAGCTATTTAGAATGAATTCACTTAAAATAGTAAAAAAAAAAAAATACTAAGTTTGATTGGGACTTCTTTTGAAAAATGAAACAAAAATAAATTCATTTGATCTGATATTTAACAAAAATTATGTTATAATCACAACTAATCATCTTTCACAGTATGACCATTGTTGCAAAAGTACCATACAGCCTCATTGATTTTCTTGAGGATGGCTCCTAATTTAAATCATTCCTTTCTGAAATGCCTACCAACCACAAGGTAAATACTGAGTGACAAAGATTTTGACTCTGGATAAAAATGGGTGGGACAGACATTTTTCTAAAGCAGAGAGGGATGTTTGAGTAAAAGTAATTTTATAAGGAGTCATTATTTTTCACCAGCAATAATAATAGTAGCAGGTGCTTATAACAGCAGTAGTAAGTGAAGTAGTTGCAAATGATAATGATGATGATAGGTGGTGATGGTGGTAGTTTTCATAGGAGAAGTAATAAGTGGCAGTAATAGGAGCAGCCACAAGTAGTAGTGATGATGGTGGTGAGGCTAACTAAATTAATGGTGCAGCAGATAGAGTGCTGGACCTGGAGTCAGAAAGACCTGAGTTCAAATCTGACTTCAGACATTTACAAGCTGTGTGACCCTGAGTAAGTCATTTTTGTAAGTCCATTTGCCTTAATCCACTGGAGAAGGAAATGGCAAATCAATCCAGTATCTTTGCCAAGAAAATCCCATGGATAATACTGGTGTCAGACACGAATGACTGAACAACAAGAAAGTCAAGAACAACTCAGATCTCACCTCTGACACATACTGGCTGTGTAACCCTGGGCAATTTACTTAACCTCTCTGTGCTCTGGATGACTCTCCAAGACTCTATATAACACAGCAACTGTCCATCTGAATTGATAGAGGAAATTTCAATCACTAACACCTCCAGACTAAACCAAAATTTATGCTTGTTGAAGAGCAAGGACTTAGAAAGAAAATATGGATGAAATCAGAAGGATTTCCTGTATATCGTCTGATTTGATACTTACAACAACCCTTTGAAGTAACCAGGAAAGCTGTTATAATCATCCCCATTTTACAGATAAAGGCACCAAAGTGCCTTAAGGTAGTTTATTTGTTCATTTAACTTAATTAATGCATTTGAAATTTTCATTAATCTTTAGGAGTTAACATTAATTCACATGTTCCTAATTAAGAATCTTATGATAATTCAATCCAGGCTGAACTGAAATTTACCTTGACTCTATGAAATATCCTCAGTAAATAATGTAAATGTGATTAAAGGGGGCATGTTTGCCCTACTTATGAGAAAAAACTGTGATCTAAGCTTTTAGCCCACTACATGCAAATAGATGATAATTTTAATCTCAAATTAATCACACGTATCAGGTCAAGGCCAGTACTTGCAAATACTTTACTAGAATCTAGTTCAAATAATTTCATTTATCTGAGAGTAGAAAAACTGTATTTCTCACAACATTGAGACTTTTCAGTAATTAATAGGATTCAGGAGACCTGGGTTCAAATCCCTGCTCTAGCATTTACTCATTATCATGGACAAAATACTTAATTTCTCTAAGCCTTAGCTCCTTCATCTGTAAAATGGGTATAATAATGTTTGTATTTTCTTATAGTATCTACCTAGTGGAGGTGTTGTAAGGAAAGGGCTTTCTAAACCTGAAAGTACTATAGAAATGTGGGCAATTATTTCCCCAATTAGGACAAATTATTATATATACAAAATAACCCCTCCCAAATTATTAGATTTTACTATTTTCCATTAGATTTCATTCCATCAACACTTAATAAGCTCACTTGATAAAGAGTTATTTTTTTTTATGGAGTTGGGATTATTGTGCCCATTTAGGAAGGATGTTCTAACACATGCAAGATGTGAGACTCAGCTGAGTCTCTGGCGCTATTTCTACCTCTATCTTTGTGACCATGAGAAAATTATAAATCTTCTAGGCCTTAGCTTGCTCTTCTGTCTGATTAGGGGGTTGGTCTAGACTCTACATGAGTCCTTGAGTTCTAATGTGCTGTAATCAGAAAAGTATGATATCTGGTCTCAAGAACTCATCTATTTCATCATTTGGGATCCAACCAAAATACATCAATCTAGGGACTTCCTAGAGTGGAAACTCCTTCTGCCGATGCAAAGCAGCGAAGTCATCTTACAGACTTGGAAAGCCGTCTGGGATTCTGGGAGGGGAAGCGACTTGCTCCTCAATCACTAGTACACACCAAAGATGAGGTCTGAACCTGAGTTCTTGACCAACATTCTATGGAAAGGGCCATGTTAACTCTCACCTGTCTATTCTAATATAAGATTCAGTAAAGTCAGAGACATAATGTTAAACCCCATAACAGAACAAAAATACTCACACAGAATCACAGAGTTTCAGAGCTCTGAAGGACCTTATTGGACATGTATACTAACCTGTACTTGAAAAAGAAACTTTCTTACACCATTTCTGAAGTGTGGGTTATATGCCTTTGCTTGAAGACCTACAAAAAGGAGGAAGCCCTGCCTCCTTCAGCAGCCCATTCTAATTTTGGATAGTTTTAATTGTTCAAAAGTTTTTCCTTGTAAAAGCTTATATTTTGGTTCTTTTTGTAATTTTTCATTTTTCAGTAGTGTTCAACTCTTTATGACCCCTCCCCTCCATTTGGGATTTTCTTGGCAGAGACACTGGAGTGGTTTACCATTTCCTTCTCCAGCTCATTTTACAGATGAGGAAACTGAGGCAAGCAGGGTAAAGTGACTTGCCCAGGGTCACACAGCTAGTAAATGTCTGACGCTGGATTTGAACTCAGCAAAATGAGTCTTCCTGATTCCAGGCCTAGTACTCTATTCACTGAGCCACCCAGCTGCCCCTGGATTCTTTTCAGCTTCCACCAATTTCTCAGTAGACTAACACTTATTAAGTGCTATCTATATGCTAAGTCCTAAGGGCATTAAAGAAAGGCAACAAAAAAACTGTTGCTCTCAAGGGGCTCACAGTCTAGTGGGGAAGACAGCGTCCAAAGAACTGTATACAGCACGACGTATACTGGGTAAAGAAGACATAATTAACAGGGGGAAAGCACTAAAATGAAAGAGAACAGAAAACGGTTCCTGGTGGAAGATGGTGCCTTGGTGGAAAGGAAGCTAAGAGATGGAGAGAAGGAGGGAGTGTTTCAGGTAGGAGGGATCACCAGTGAAAACTCCTGGAGGAGAGAAATGGAGTGTTGTCTTTAAGGAACAGAAAGGAAGTCAGCACCACTGGCTGGTGAAGAATAAGGTATAAGAAGACCAGAAAGGCAGGAAGGGACCAGGTTATGAAGGGCTTTGGAAGGCAAGGAGCAGATTTTATATTTGATCTTGGAGGTAACAGAGAGCCACTAGATTTATTGAATGTGAGGGAAAGGGAGTGACATGGTCAGTCCTGTACTTATGGAAGATCAATTTTACAGAAGGATGGATTGGACTGGGGAGAGACTTATGGCAAGAAGAACAACCAGCAGGCAAGTTCAATAATCGAGGGGACAGTAACAAGGCCTGAATCAGGATGGAAGCAGTACGAGAGGAGAGAAGGCCGTATATGCAAGACATGTTAAGACCTTAGAAACAGGAATTGCCAGCTGTTTAGATATGGGGATAAGAGACAGAGAAAGTTCTAGCTCTGTCCTCTGAGGCCAAACAGACACATGACAGTCCTTCAAATATTTAAACAATGTTATCATGCATCAGCTCTCCCTCCCAAGTCTTCTCTACACTAAACATCCCCAGACTCTTCAACAGAACATCCTATGACAAAAACTCAAGGCTCTCCGCCTTTTTGGTTCATGACTTGCCTCTTCCAGATGTTTTGCAGTTTATCAATGTCCTCCCTGAACTGTGGTGTCTAAAATTGAACATAGGAGTCTAGATATGGTCTGACCAGTGCCACCTACAGCAGGACCTTGGTCCTGGAGATTATGCCTTTCTTACTGCAAATCAGGACCGCATTAGCTTCCTTGGTTGCCATGTCATATTACTGATTCATACTGAGCTTACAATCCACTCAACTCCCTGGGTGTTTATCAGATCCAACTGCCTACCTACCATAGTCCCTCATATTGTACTTGTGAAGTCAATTTTGAACCTTATTTTTCATCAGTGGTTTAAATCAATTAGGGGGCATCTAGGTGACACAATGGATAGAGTGTTGGACCTGGAGTCAGTTCAAATCTGACCCTAGACACTTACTTGCTGTGTAACCCTGGACAAGTCATTTGATCCTGTTTGCCTCAGTTCCCTCATCTCCAAACTGAACTGGAGAAGGAAATGGCAAACCACTCTAGTAGCTTTGCCAACAAAACCCCAAATGGGATCATGAAGGGTTGGACACAAATGAAAAACAACTAATATAAATTAAATCATAGCTAAAGAGCTAATGAAAGGTCAGGATGTAAACAAATATATTAAGTATTTGCAAACCTCAAAGTGCCACCTGAAGGTGAGTTATTTATAACATCACTTAAAGATAATAGATGACATTCTCAATAAGAATAATGATGACAATCTGTAGCATTTTAAAGTTTGCACAACACTTACCACGCATTATCTGTCCCTATATATTAATGTTCACAACGTTACACAGTGATTTCCTCAATAGATGTAAGCCCTTAATGGTAGGAACAGTTTAGAGTTCTGTTTCTTTAACCCTAGCACCTAGCCTGGCACATAGTAGGTGCCTAATAAAAACCTGCTGAATAAATTAATGAATCTCATTGGAGCCCCACAATATAACCCTGTGAAATAGGTGCTCTAGGTCTCCTTTACCGATGAGAAAACTGAGGCTAAGGGAGCTTAAATGACTTGCTCAAGCTACCAACAGCAGTATCAGAGGCAGGATTCCCAGGTCTTTCTATAATTAAGTCCGATGATCTGTCCATTAGGTCACACTGCCTCCCATAGGGATACATGTATGCAAAAACTGCATTTAAAAAAAATGTAACATACAAAATCTACATTTTTCAAACTGATAAGAGGGTAGTTATTTGCATTTCCAAAGGATTCTTTGTTATAGCAAAGATCCTCTCATGTTTTTAAATATGAATCTTATTTTTTGAAAATTTGATTTACCCACAACACATCTGTTGCATAAAATGAGATGCACCTGCACTTGGGGGTGAATGAAGAACACTAGACTGACACTGTTTGGGGTCATTTCTTTCTTTCCTCCCACAGAAGGTCCCCAGAGCAGAAAAAAAAGCCCATGAATCAGACTGTGTTCACTTCTGTCATGGTAAAGCTGTGCATTCGGCTATCCCTCTCATCCCGGCAACCGACATGAAAAATGCCATTTGCTGACAGCTCACATTAAGCACCACACAGAAAAAAAAAAAAGCATAATTAGTGTTTCTGTGCTAATTAAAAGTGATGCTGGGTTCCTTCCAATATCATGCTTTTAAAGGATGGTTGTCCCAAGACAGCAAATTTTAACTCCCTCCTCTGAAAAGACATTTTCAATGGAAACAATTCCCCCAGCCCCACTGCCACCCGGTGGAATGGCTCTTAAATGATTAAGAATTGTGTTACCGTTCTTGTTGCTAGCTCATTACAGTGGTGGCCTACAAGATGCCTTTTTCCCTTAATCCATTTAGCACTCATGCATTTTTCCTGATTTCCAAGTGGCAAGGATTTTCAGGTGTTGTTTTGCCCTCTTTAAAAATCTCCAACCTTCTGCTTGAAAGTGAAATTAATTAGGGATTTTCTAAAAGGTGCACATCCAGGAGACCAAATTTGGGACTTTGCCTACTGGATGGCCTAAAGTAACAGAAATGTATCATAGCATGGGGGTCATCCCTACAGTGAAAATAGGGGAGGCCAGTACGCTCCTTGATCCTCTGCTTTTTCAAATCAACAGATGCACATCATTGATCAGACACCTTTTTTCAAGATAGTCCAATTATTCCAAATCAAAGAAGTCCTCTGGGGTGTTCAATCTGGCTTTCCTCACCACCCAACATTTATGAAGCTCACCCAGAGGTGGGGAAATGAGTAATCCCCTGTTCAGTCACATCCCTGGCCCATTAAATCAACTAGAGGGATACTATAAATTAAGCTTGCACTGCAGGTCAGTGAATTTCTATTAAGCCACTTATTATGGAGAAAAAAGAAAAGGAACACAGACTGGCACTGACCCCATCAGCAGAGGCCAGCTGTCACTCTGTTTAACTTTTACAATAAACGCTCCCAGATTCTTCACTGCTGGAGAAGCAGGAACACCATTTGGCATTTCAACTTTTCTTGCTAGCACGAAACTCGGCAAAGAACCAGCCCAAGATTGATAACTTCTCTGGATTTAAAAGGTCAGGAGACAGTGGATCTTGCTAAGATACAAATGTGTGTGTGTGTGTGTGTGTGTGTGTGTGTGTGTGTGTGTGTGAATGCATGGGGGCATAGAGGAGGCTACAAATATATATAGACTTACAATCCAAGCATTTGCAAATTTAATTTCCTAGCCTAGGCAAGTGGCAAGCACCAGAGTAAAAGTAGAGGCTAAGGCCTAAAGCCAATCTTTTGTTTCCCATTCCTAGAACTGGTGAAAATGTATGGACTCAGACACACAGAATTGTTTTTAACAGAGCCATCTAGTGGCTATTAAATTCATAGGACCAGCCTGGCTGGGTGAGTCGATCCAGAGGGCTGAGGCTAGGAACAGCAGTCATCTTCATAAAAACCTTGCATTAAAGCAGGGTCATTCAAACATCAGCGTTTCTTGTTCTTACCCGCATGTTCCCAGGCAGCCAGAGGATAAGGCAATGTTGGGCTTAGCTGAGGATCTTGCTGCTGTATCAAGCTACTTCCTCCTCACCATTCAATTCAATCCAATAAAGTATTTATTAGATCCCAGACTGTGAGATCTAGAATTGAAGAGGACCATCTAATCCAGTCTTCTCATTTTACCTGTGAGGAAACTGAGGCCCACAGTGGTAAGGTGACCTGTCCAAGGTCACATCGCTATGTGAGGATCATTGATTCATGAGCTAGATGGGAACTGAGAGGTCATTTAATCCAGCTCCCTCATTTTATAAATAAGGAACTGAGGCCCAGAGGAGTGACTCAAGTCATCCAAGATCATACATGGCGTCACTAACACAGATGGAATTCAAACCCAGGGCCCCATTCCAAGTCCTATGTAAAGAGTTTGGAATACAAAGGGGAAAAAATGGTGGAGGTAGGTGAGGGAGTCATAGGATCACAGACTTAGAGCTGGAAGGTGCCTCAGAGGTCTCTGGGATTCATCTCATCACTTTACAGAAAATAAAACCAAGAGACGAGGGATATTTAGTAACTTGCCCAAGATCACACAGCTGGTAAGAACAGAGACAGGATTCAAACTCAGAGCCTCCAACTCCAGAACCAGTCCTTTGTCACTGCATCATAATCTATATTTTCACTATTATCCATGTAGATAATTCTTACACAATGAGAATTTTAATAATTGCTATTACCATTGTGGTCATTTTTTTCCTTCTATTATCAACCCCCCTAACTAGGAGAAGACAAAACTCAAGCCTGGTTCTTTGGGTAGAGGAGAAGCCTGTTAAAAAAAGTTCACTGGTATTAGATAATCACAATATTAGTATGGTTATAATAATAACATATCTTAAGAAGCCTATTAAATAAGCTCATTGGTATTAGATAATAGCAACTGGTATGATTATAATAATAATATATCTGGAGAAGCCTGTTAAGTAAGTTCATTGGTATTAGATAATAATAATATTGGTATGATTATAATAACAATATATCTGCTGAGACAGAGATAACAGAAAAAGAAATAGACAAAGGAGGAAGAATGGGAAAATGACAGAGGGAAGAGAGACAGATACAGAGATAGAAATAGAAGAAAAGGAATTAAGGCAGGGAGAGATACAGACACAGGGACAGATACAGAGAGACAGGGATAGAGGAAAAAGAAAGAAGAGAGGAGAAAGGGAGGAGAGGAAAGAAGAAAAAGAGGGAGAAAACGAAAATGAATCTTGGTCAGGTGCTCCAAGGGGACACTGAATGTACCAAATCAGGAGATGATCAGTCTAGATCTCATGTAAGAAATGGTGCAGAATTATCAAAGGTCCCTCACAGTTCACCACTACAAAGGCCCACAGAGATATCAGATGTTCCCAAATCTTAGAACACTATGATCTCAGAACTTAAAAAAAACAAACAGCCAGGTCATTGAACATTCAATAATGGCAGGTGTTATGAGGTTGTGGCCTAGTGCCAAAAATGACATCATGAGAAGGGACAAAATAAAGTCAGTGAAATGATTTAAATATTTTTTAAATTTTGCTTAAAGTATTTATTAAACACCAACTCTTATGTGCCAGGCACCGTGCTGAGCAATGGATATGTATGATCAGAGAAAGCTGCGGGCCAGCCAGAGAGCAAGCTGTCTGACCCTGGTCAGGTCATTTAACCTTCAAGTAGTGTTAAATTGATATAGAAATGGGGTCACTCAGTCATACGTAAGGATCCTATAGGCTGCATATTGCCTTAAAAATATATGTTAACACTATCTATGTTCGATTGCATTTTTATTCATTTTGCTCAATATTTCCTAATTACATTTTAATCTCATTCAGGTGGTACTAACTGGCCATGTCCTGGGCATCTCTCTAAGACTCCCTAATGCAGAAAGTTGCCCACCTACATCGTAGACAGGGTTCCTCATTAGAGGCTCCCTACCCTAATGAAATTGCAAACTGTTTTTCAAAAGTTCAAAGAAGCATTGGTAATGGAAATTCTAGGAAGACTGTGCTTGTGTGCAGAAGAGAGGGAGGAATGGGTTACACAAGATCAGGGAAGAAATGCATGAGTTCTAGAAATGTTGGCCTGGGGGCTTATTGTTTGGAAAACACCATTAGATCCCACTCAGCAAATGTGCACTATAATGATTCACATCATAACCCACATCTAGTATTGTAAAGATTACTAATGACTGTCTTCATAATAGCTGTAGAAAGGAAGCCATATATTATGATTCCCATTTTGCAAATAAAGAAACTGAGGCTCAGACTTGCCTGAGAGCCTTGCCATAATCAGCCATGATTCAAATCAATGTTTCCCCTCTTATGGACCAATAAGGTGGTGGATTTTAAGTGGGGGAAGGATAGGTCTGGGCATCGGCAGGGAACTCCTAAAGTGATAACTCCCTCCACAGCAGCAACATCAACTCATCTACAACCTGGAGCCTTAGAGAGTTTTATGGGGAATTGGGAGGATCACCCAGCCAGTATGTTTCAAACAGGAAATAAACTGAGTTCTTTTTTATTCTAAGGCTAGCCCTCTAGACATGACATCAGAATGATTCTCTTCTAAAGACCTTAGGCTCATAAAGCAAAAGAAAGCCTATACCGAAAAGCACCATGTTGTTTATTGTTGTTCAGTCATTTTTCAGTCATGTCTGACTCTTTGTGACACCATTTGAGGTTTTCTTGGCAAAGATCCTAGAGTGGTTTGTCATTTCTTTCTCTAGCTCATTTTACAGAGGAGGAAACTGAGGCAAACAGGGTGAAATGACTTGCCCAGGGTCACCCAGCTAGTAAATATCTGAGGCCAGATTTGAACTCAGTAAGATGAGTCTTCCTGATGCTAAGCCCAGCACTCTATCCAACTGAGCCACCTTGCTGCTCTATCAATCAATACACAAGCACTAATTAAGTACTTATTATATGCCAATCACTGTGCTAAGAGCTAGGTATACAAAGAAAACTCTTGTCCTCAGAGAGCTTACAATTTAATTGGGGAGAAGCAAACTGTAAATAACCAGATACATAAGAAATAAATTCAGCATTAACAGACTAGGGAACCTGAAAAGGTTACTCGCCATTTCTAGCACTACTGCTGGGTCTGGTCTTTGAAGAGTATGAATCTCCACCACAAAGAGTCTTCTAATTTTCAAACAGTACAGTTAGGCTACCTATGTCTCAGTGTCTTTTCTCCCTTAGGAAGGGAAAGGGAAAGGGAAAGGGAAAGGGAAAGGGAAAGGGAAAGGGAAAGGGAAATGGAAAGGGAAAGGGAAAGGGGAAGGGGAAGGGGAAGGGGAAGGGGAAGGGGGAAGGGGAAGGGGAAGGGAAGGGATTTTGTTTGAGGCAGCAATCCTTACTTGTCCAGGAGCTGATAAAGTCCTCTCAGTTCTTTCAAATAGGGTTTATCACAGAAGTTGGCACATAGTATAATGCAAAATATACTGGACTAGAAGTCAATGAGATCTATTTTGAATCCCATCTCTAGATACTTACTAGTTGCATGACTCTGGTCAGTTCACTTAATCTCTCTATGCCTCAGTTTTCTCATCTGTAAAATCAGGAGATTGGATTCAGTGGTGACCCAAGGACCTTCTAGTCCTAAATCTATAATCTCTGATTGCTTGTTCAATTTCTAAACCCCAGAGAACCTCTCTAAGGCAAATGATTAGGACTGTCCAAATCCTTCTAAGCCATTATCAGCAAACCTGGGTAGAAGCAGGGGAAGGAAAAATATAGGTAGGGTAGAAGAAGTGGGAAATAAGGACCTAGGATACTGACTACACTCAAAATAAATAAGTAAACCTCTAACTAATCTTGGG
The DNA here is from genome assembly GCF_028583685.1 of Petaurus breviceps papuanus. Taxonomy (NCBI): domain Eukaryota; kingdom Metazoa; phylum Chordata; class Mammalia; order Diprotodontia; family Petauridae; genus Petaurus; species Petaurus breviceps. The sequence goes on along the minus strand of NW_027185889.1, from coordinate 17,693,166 downwards.
TAGAACAGAGGTAAGAAATATATATCAGAGTTTTTAACCTGGAGGCTGTAAACTTTTTAAAAACATATATTTTGATAACCATACTTTAGAACTCTTGGTTTCCTTTTAAATGCTATGGATTTTAATTTAGGCATTTAAACACATTATTCTAAGATGGAATCCAAACACTTCACCAGACTCTACCCAAAGGGTTCAGGACAAAAACAAATCTCTTCCAAGGGTCAGTTTCCCCTTTGCTTCGTTATAGTTAGAGATGTTGCTCTAATTTCAGTCCCTGGAACCCAAAGTGGGGGAAAAGGTCTTTGTAGAGACAACAGCAACTTGAAGGAAGTCTCTGAATGTTTACTGAAATTAATTAAAGAGCTAGGAACAGGAGGTCATTCCCTCCTAGTTTCCACACTCTTATTTTTAGATCCCACAATCATATTAGATTAGATCCCACATCCCCATTAGGACACAACTATCCCTCATCTAAACCCAATTTGCCAGGGGACGCTAAAGGAGAGGAATATTATGGAACGATGAAATGAATTAATAAATGCTAGTTTTGAATATAATGATAAGGAAGCTGTTAATTTTGGGGGAAGACAGGAAACTTTTGCACTAAATATCTCTGATAATCAAGATGTACAGGGAACAGAAAAATATAAGACCAAGAGCCAAAAGTAAGTCATCAAGGGATATGAACAGTACTCAAATGATTGCAAGCTATTCACAATCATGTGAAAGAATGCTTCAAATCACTAATAATAAGAGAAATGCAAAAACAAAATAACTCTAAGGTTTCACCCAGAAAATTGTCAATGCTGATAAAATGGAAACAGTCATGTAGGTGGGCTATGGAAAGATAGCCATACCACTACACTGTTGATGGAGCTGTATTTTGGTCCACCCACTCTGGAAAGTAATTCAGAATTATACTAAGAAAATAACTAAGATGGACCGTATACCAAAATAAAGTCCAAATGGGTACACTATTTAGATATAAAGTCTGATACTATAAACAAATTAGGGGAGCAAGGAATGGTTTATCTGTCAGATTTCGGGAGACTGGAAGGATTTATGACCAAACAAGAGATAGAGAACGTTATTAAATGCAAAATGGATAATTTTGATTACATTAAATTGAAAAGTTTTTGCCCAAAGCCAATACAACCAAGATTAGGAGGGAAGCAGAAAACTGGGACAGAATTTTTACAAGTGTCTTTCATAAAGGCCTCATTTCTAAAATATATAGAGAACTGAGTCAAATTTACAAGAATGCAAGTTATTCCCCAATTGATGAATGGTCAAAGGATATGAACAAGCAGTTTTCAGAGGAAGAAATTAAAGCTATCTATAGTTATAAGAAAAAAAGGCTCTAAATCACTATTGATTAGAGAAATGCAAATCAAAACAACTTTGAGGTACCACATCTCACCTGTCAGATGGGTTAATATGAAAAACAGGAACATGATAAATGCTGGAAAAGATGTGGGAAAGTTGGAATACTAATTTATTGTTGGTAGAGTTGTGAGCTGTGATCCAACCATTCTGGAGAGCAATTTGGAACTATGCCCAAAGGGCTATAAAAATGTATATACCCTTTGACCCAGCAATACTGTTTCTAGGGCTGTATCCCAAAGATAATATAAAAATGGGAAAAAGACCCAGATGCACAAAAACATTTATAGCAGCTCCTTTTGTGGTGATCATCAAGAACTAGAAATTGAGGGGATGCCCATCAATTGGGCAATTACTGAACAAGTTGTAGTATATGAATATAATGGAATACTGCTATGTTATAAGAAATTATTAATAGGCAGACTTCAGAAAAAAGACTTACATGAACTGATGCTGAGTAAAGTGAGCAGAACCAGGAAAACATAGTACACAGTAACAGCCACAGTGTGTGATGACTGATTTTGATAGACTTAGTCCTTTTCAGCAATGCAAGAACCTAAAGTAATTCCAAAGGATTCATGATGGAAAATGCCATCCACATTCAGAGAAAGAACTATGGACTTGGAATACAGAGTGAAGCAAACTATTTTCTTCTTTGTTTTGTTTTGTTTTCTTTCTCCCATTTGTTATAATTCTTCTATGCAACATGACAAATGTGAAATTGTGTTTAATAGGAATGTATATGTTGAGCCCATATCAGATTGCATGCCATCTTGGGTAGGGAAGGAGGAGAGGGAGGGGACGAAAATTTAAAATCTCATGGAAGTAATGTTAAAAAGTAAAAATCAATAAATTAAAAGAAAATAAGTAAGATGTCCATACTCTTTGACCCAGAGATCTCTATGGCAAGAACCAATACCAAAGGGGTCAATAACAAAAAAAAAAAAAAGACTTGTGACATCAAGATATGATGGTCTTGTTTTTATATTAGCAAGGGGATTGCATACAAAGGAGAATGGCTAAACATGTTGTAGCACATGAATGTAACAGAATATTACATGGCTATAAGAAACAATGAATTTGAAGCCTTCAGAGAAGTATAGGAAGAATCTTAAGAACTGATACAGAGTAAAGTAAGAAAAACCAAGAAACAGTATTCACAATATCTGTAACATTGTAAATGGAAAGAACAGTGACAAAAATAAAACTGAATGTTGAAAATTTAGTAATTATAATGACCAAAATTGACTCCAGAGAAAACACCAAAAATGCACGTTCTTCCCTTCTTTGCTTAGGTAGGAGGCCATGGGGGTGGAATATTACATCTTCTGCCAGCCTACACTGGTATGTTGATTAGTTTTGCTGAACTGATTTTTTTTCCTCTTTTCTATTCTTTGTTAGAAAGAATGCTTCCCTGGGGAGAGGATGGATGAGTAATATATTCAGATATGAAAGTAATATAAAAACAAAATATATCTACAGTTTTTAAAAGAAAGTAACCTTCACTTCTGAGGTTTCAAAATACATTTGTAAAACCCTAAACAATCCCTGACCATCTGCCCTTCCTTCTCTTCCTCCTCCTTGGACAAAAAGAAACCTTTATTTTTTAACTCTGAAAATAAGCTCTCAATAGAAGACTGTCTAGAATAGAATATATGTTGGAAAACAGGCCTATTGGGAGAAGGTTACCTACCACTTCCAAACATGGATTCAGAATTCACTCTCTGGAAAGGGGATTCAAGGTCTCAATCTTGGATAGATGGATGTATAGATGGATGGATGGCTATTTGTCAGAGATGATGTTGCAGACTCACAGCTCAACAAGTTCTTCTTGGGTTTCACATTCCCATATCCTCCTTGTTTTAGTATTTTGTTTTATTTTGTCCTTTTTGTTATAGATTCAGTGATCATAGGCATGAGTATGATCTCCAAGGGGCTCAAACGGCTGTGTTCATCCAAGCCCACTTAACAATGATCTTGTCATAAGTAGAACTCTGTATGCTACTAAAGTTGGTATCAGAGGCCTCAGGTTCAAATCTAAACTCTACTATTTACTGCTTAGTCTGGGCGACATTAAATAATCCAGTTAACTTCTCTAGGACTCCCTGTCCTCCTATATAATATTAGTGATATGGAAGAGATGATGGTTAATGTCTCTTACAACTCGAAAATCCAATAAGCCTACCATATCCAGTGCTTTCATCCCTCAGGTTAGAGAGAACTGTGGACAGGAGACCACATAAGGGGTGTCAGCAGGGATGAAACATGCTTTTGTTTGGCCCCTGAGAACAATAGGCAGATGTGGCCAAGTTTGACCATTACATAAAGAAAGAGATTCCTGTACAGGCACAGGTTGGTCTAGCTAACCTCTGAAGTCAATTCCAGCTCTGACTTAATATGGTTCTATCTTTTTTTTACCTAAGCTGCTATTAATTTCCCCCAGGAAAGGAACTCTCTGTACTCAGACCATGCCCTTGATCGTTAGTGCTGACAAGAGTGTCTCTGTTCTTTTCCATCACCCCCAGTCACCCTACAAGGCTTTGAGTAGAAACATTGCTATGGCCCCTGGTCCCAGAGCTTCTGTTATGCTCATTTTAAGGCTACAAAGAGTCTCTCGTTCACCCAGATGTCCCCTTCCCACCTTGAAGATAGGGCAATCCTGACTGCCTCTCCAATGACAGTTCTTCTTAGGGTCTGTTGTCATGAAGTGAACAGAGCCTTCAGCAGGAAGACAGTCACATCTGTGACAGAACCTAGCTCCTTACCTAGATTCGAATGTTACCTTAGGCAACTAACCCAGAATGAGAAGGCATGCTCTGAAGTGGCACACTCTGAGAAAGAACTGCCTCTGGGAAGCAGTGTGGCAGAGAATAAGCCCTAGCTATAGAATCAGAGGACCTAGGTTCAAATCCCAACTCAATGCTGACTGACAGTGTGACTTTGGGCAAGTCACTTGAACTGTCTAGGTTTCATCTGAAAAAATGAGAATGTTGGACATAATGGCCTGGTCCAAGTCTTCATCAATGAACCTATGACCCTATATAATCCATCAATGTGGTAATGAGTCCTTCAGTGGCCACTACACTGAATTCCCTAGCTTTCTGCCCCCTCACTGTCTGCCAGGACAGAATAGAGAAGGACATACTTCATATGGAGGATGGCGCTTGAGCTGTGTAGACTTCAGTGTGGTTGGGGACTTAGAGATTATTTGATATAATCCCCTCATTTTACTGAGAAAGCTCAGAGAACTAAGGTGAATTGTCCAAGATCTCCCAAATAACAAAGATCAGATTTTGAACCCAAACCTTCTATCCCAAAGGCATCAAACTCAAGGCCCACAGATCTTCATGCTGCCCAAGAAACTATCCCAGTGTGGTTTGAACCAGATCAAAATTTAATTGGGAAAGAGCTAACAAAAGAAATACATACATACATAATACAACAGAACACAGAAAATGCTAATAAGTGGTTTTCTAAGTCAATATGTGACCCACAGGAATGCTGACATATGGTTTAGTGGCCTATTTTTCTTTGGAAGTTTGACACTAGTGTTCTATACCATGTATTCTCATGTCAAGTGATTCTGGAACCCATAGGCACCAAGAAATGAGTACGACCCACAGGGACAAGACCATGCTGAACCCGCATCATCTTTGGTACCCAATCCCATTGCCTCTCCATCAGGCCCTGGAACTGGAATGCTCTGAACACCATGTACAGTGAGACTGGGCTCTTCTGGCTACAACAGTGTATAATAATTTGCTGAAGGAAGTATGACCGTAACACAAAAGTATATTCTACTAAAGTCCTAATGTGTTTCAGTAGCTATGAGCATGACTAAATGGCAACCTCTGCCTGTAAAGGGAACCATTACTAGTAAGACCAAGCTCCTGTAATTGAGTAGAGAGAACCTCACTTCAGATATTACCCAGTCTCTTCTGTTATTCACTGTGTCAGGGATCAGAAAGCTGGTTCACATCAGCTAAGCCTTGATGTGTGTCCAATTCCTTCCACCTATTGGAATCACTGCTACCATGGCCTCAGCCATGTGGCCAATCACTAACACCCAATTTTCCAAGACAGGTCCTCACACTGAGACATGTGTTGTCTTGAATGGAGTAGATGTAGAGACATATTAACATTCCACAGCCAGTTGAATTATGCCTTCAACATAGCCCTCAGCTGCTCTGAAAATGCCTTTGATATTCATATGTGTTTGCAAATAGTAGGTGCTTAATAAATGCCTTTTTATGCATACATTCATAAATTTAGAGTAGTAAAGGACCTTAAACAAGTATTCATTGAATGTTTGTGGGTCAGATATTATGATAGGAATGGGGATACAAAGACAAAATCAAAACATTTCCTGCCTTCACAGGGCTTACTTTCTGCTCAGAATATATGTTCACAGATTAAAGCAAAAATAGATGCCAAATAAATACATAGCAATTTTGGAGAAGGGCTACAATCAGGAAACGTCTCTTGCTGGAGGCAGCATTAGAGCTGATATTTAACAGGAGTTAAGGTTTCTAAGAGAAAAGGGTTAGGAGGGACAGCATTATAGGCATGGGGAAAAGTTTGTACAAAGGCATGGAGGCTGGATATGGAATATCATATAGGGGAAATTACAAATAGGTGAGTTAGGTTGTAAGTGCTTTTGACTTATGAAGGAAGACTAACAAGGAACCAATCTGAAGGATGAATTGGAGCAAGAGTGTGAAGGGATTTAAATGGCAAACAGAGGAGGGAGTATTTTGTACTGGAGGGCAACGGGGAGCCATTAACTGCTGTTGAGCATGACAGTGGCATGGTTGGGTCTGTGCTTTGGGAATATCCATTTGTCAACTGTGTGGAGGAAGCAAGAGATAGAATAAGGTGGGTTCAAGGACACCAGTCAGAAAACCAGAGTAATGTAGGTGAGAGGTGATACAAGCCTAGTTGTGGTATGAGTAAAATGAAAGGGGCTAAGAATGTTGTGGAGATATAGTCAGTAAGACTTGGAAAATGACTGGATGTATGAGTCAATGAGGGAATAGCCAAGGGCACCTCTTTGGTTGCAAAGTTGGGTGACTGGAAGAGGTGGTGACCTCAACAAAAATAGGGACATTAGCAGACAAGAGCACCATGGCCAGGATTATTCCACACCTGACAGGGACCTCAGACCACATACAATACAACCCCCTGACTTTACAGATGAGGAAACTGAGGCAAAGCAAGGTGAAGTGACTTTCCTTACGTCACACAAATGGTAAGGATCAGAGGCAGAATCTGAACCCGCATCCTATGACAGTCTACAGCTTGACAAGACCAGAGACCCTGATCTTCTGTGGGGCCTAAAGATGGACCAGGGCTTCATTCAGACATTAGTCCCCACCCACCACCCCCTGCAGGGTTCCCTATCTGGTTTATACCAAGATGTGGATATTTATACTTTTGTCACAACCACTGTGAACTAATCACCATGACAATCTGTAATCACCACCCCCTGCCTATAATCCCCAGTCCCCTGGACATTGGTACAAACTGTTCTGTTTAGTAATTCTGTATGTGGATGTTTGTTTAGGGGGAGGCATTAGAGTCTAGCAAAGACTTAGAAAGGGTAGGGGCTTAGAGACAGCCTTCCTCAATCAGCTGGGCTCACATAAGCCCCAAGGCTTCTTCCATTTGCTTCATTATCAAAACCACAGCGACCCTCTCCTCTGCCAGCTAGTCTTACCCTCACACAGTACAGAACAGGACATCCTGCCTAACTGACCTCATGAGCTAGGGGGTGACATAAGAGAGGGACACAAATCACTGTAAAATCTGTCATAGAAATCTGGTGCAAACATTGCATGCTGCAGAGAGTGAGTACGTGGGGTTTGGGACAAAGGGCTTCATGGAGGAGGTAGTATCTGAGCTGGATTTTAAAGGATGGGTGGGATTTCAACAAATAAAAGTAAATGTGGGGGATGTGAGCATGAACAGAGAGACAGAGACAGAGAGTGATGAGAAAAGGCAACATGTCCCCAAAGGACAACATATAGATGAGAATTCTTCATGGCTAATTGGATTAGAGACAGTGTGATAGAGGAGCCAGGGTCAGTCTCAGAACCAGGAAGATCTGCCCACCTCTAACAAGTACTGGCTGGAGGACCCTAAGCAAGTCCCTTACACTCTTTGGGCTCTGGGCCCCAAAACACTGAAACTTTGAATACACAAGTGGCAAACAATGCACTAACCTCCACAGGTAGAGTCAACTTCCCTTTTTAAGTGTTACCTACACAAATTGAGTAATCATAATAATAACAATGATGGCAACTAAAATTTATAGCACTTCAAGGATGGAAAAACTATATATATATACATATATATACACATATGTATGTATATATAAACACAATGGTTGTGTGTTGTTACTGAATCATTTTCAGTCTGTATGACTCTTTGTGACCCAAACTGGGGTTTTCTTAGCAAAGATACTAGAGTGTTTTGCTCTTCAGTTCTCCAGGTCATGTTATAGATGAGAAATACTGAGGCAAACGAGGTTAAGTGACTTGTCCAGGGTCACACAGCTAGTAAGTGTCTAATGCCAGATTTGGACTCAGGAGGATGAGTCTTCAGGCTTGGCACTCTATCTACTGCACCACCTAGCTGATTTTTATTTTCATATATATACACGTACATATATACACACACATACATATATACACACATATATATACACACATATATGCGTGCATATATATACAAAAGTGGATATATATGTGTTTATATGTATATATGTGTGTATACATATACAAACATATACAGAGAGACAGAATCTACCTATAGATCTCTAGATAGAGGGAGGACAGAGAGAGAAGGAGGGAGTGAAGGGAGGGAAAGATATATTAAGATAGATATAGATAGATAGATGATAGACAGATAAAGATATAGATATAAAATCTCATTTGATCTTTATAACCCTGTGCAACAGATACTATTAGTTTCCCCATTTTACAGATGATAAGTGACTTGCCCAGGGCCACACAGCTAGTAGGAATCTAAAGCAGGCTTCCTTATGCATTGTGCTACCCATCTATAGGATCACAGATCTAGAGTTGATGGGGTTCTAGATCTAGCTCTAAAGTTCATCAGGTCCATTTTACAAATGAGGTAATTGAGAAAAGCCAGACATGGTAAAGCACACACCTGAGATTTTTGAAGAGCCCTTGCCCACAGACTCTGAGGAAGACTAAGTAGGATCCTGTGTGCTAAAACCCTATAAGGATAGTCAGCCCAAGAGGGAAGGAAAATTCTCAAAAATGAAAGTCTGAAGGTTAAAAAAATCAATGATTCTGATGAAGAAAAAAGAGACAGCCATCCAAAATTTAAGTCTCTGTTTGAAGTCCTACGTTGACAGAGAGTTCAATGCCTTCTGTGGAAAGTTCATTCCACTTTGTAATCCTCTCATTGTTCAAGTTTCCCTTCCAACAAGTCTAATTCTGCTTCTCTGCAAATTACACCATTGATCCTAGTTTTGTCTTAGGGGGGTCAAAGTAGAACAAGTCTAAACTAATCTCTCTTCTGCATGACAGCCATCAAATATTCCCAGCCATCTGTCATATTTCCCTAAGTCTCCTGTCAATAGCCCTGCCTTCCTTCAGCTGATCCTGACCTGGAATGGTCAGAAACTGGTCCTTCACCATTTCAGAGACCCTTCTCCACATCATTTTTCATCAATAGCCTTCTTTTAAAATGATACTTTATAATTGAACACAATACCACAAATGTCATCTGATCAAGAAGGATTGCCATAAAAAGGAACATAGGCTTCAAGCTAAAAGGTACCTTAGAGGTTAACTAACCCAGCCCCCTCTTTTTACAGATGAGGAAAATGAGGTCCAGAGAGACTAAGTGGCTTGGCCAAAGTCACACAAATAAGTGAATCTCACTCTCCTGGCACCATATCCAGCACTCTTTGCACTGATGAACTACATTTCCCTCATCTTTTGCAGGATGAGTTATACCTCCTTCAAGGAGATGAGGGGCTACTAGGCCAGAATGCTGTAGACACTGTTTGCCAAGGTCACTCCACTGGGTGTACTCATTCAATTCTTTTTCCTTGTTAAAAGGGAGGGTTCAATTCTGAGATCACATCATGGAGCATTTCCAAAAACGACTATGATATAAAAACATAAGATCAAAATAAAATGTATTTTGTGTAATAAGATAAAATATATGAGAAAATACATAAGAACAAAGTTCATTCCCCAATAGATAAGAGATAATGAAATATACTACCTCCCTCCTGGCAGAGAAATGAAAGAAATCGGGAGGTTGTATACCTTGTCAGACAAGATCACTATTACAAGGAAGTGTTTCAATTCTAGGAGGCAGGGGAGAAGCAGGTATATCCAGAAATGAATATTATAAATAAAGAAAGAACATCACAAATTCTTTTTAATAAATTTCATAGTTAGGAAAAACATCTTTCTTGAATGACCTATACATAGCTACAAGAGTTCTTAACCTGGGGTTTTAGAAATTGAATTTTTTAATATTTTGATAACTATATTTCCATATAATTACATTTTGTAATCCTTTGTATTTTATGCATTATTCTGAGAAGGAGTCGATAAACTTCATCAGATTATCAAAAGGGTCTATGTAACAAAAAAGAAGAAGAAATTAAGAACCCCTGGACTAGAGTATCCTCATAAATTAAAACATAAGATAGGAATAGACAGGCTTTCTTGGACAATTTTCTGCAGCAAACCCCATCTGCAGTCACACACCTGACTGACAGATGTGGATAATATTAGATCCCACTGTGTTTATTGCTTATTGATCTTTTTAAAGCATTTAACTCATTAGAACAAAATTCAGGCTCAAAGGTTCTTCTCACACGAGGTGTCTGCCACACATACATTAAAGCCCTACCAGACTCTCTAGGAGATTCAGCCACAGAGAAAGATTTGTCCAGTGATCCCCTAAGTATTGACAAGTCAGTCTAAAAGCATAAGGTACAAAAGAAATACAAAATAAGAAAACATGTTCACCAGAAGACCCAAGTTAAGGAAGATAGCCCAAGGAAAGCCCAAGCAAAGAAGGAATACTTACCAATGGCAAGGATTTTTAAAATACTTCTCTTTACCCTCCTCCACAACGAAATCCATTGCGATACAAAACATATGGGTCTATCCATCTCATTAGAAAAACAAAGTGGATGAAAATACATGTTTTTCTCATTGTACAGAAAAAAAAACTTTCTAATATCTAGAGGTATTTCCAAATAGTATTGAGAAGTAGTGAACTTCCCCACCTGGAGCTCTTTAAATAATTTTGCTCTCCCTCCCTTATTCTCCCCACCTTCTCTCTAGTTACCTTTACCCCTCCCACCACACGTTCCTTCCAGTTCTCGAACCCTAATAAAATCAATACTGCCATTGCTATTAGAAAAGTTATATCAATCTACTCTCCTATGGTACCACTCATCATTGCTATAACTTTCCAAGCCAACATACTCCTACCTGGCTACCACTTTCCTTTATCTGTTATCTTCCCCTATGGAATTTAAACTTCTTGAGGGTAGGGATCATCTTCACTTTTATCTGTGTATTCCTAGTGCTTAGTACAATGCTTTGGAATGCAGTAAATGTTTAATAAATGTTTTTTTCATTCATCCATCCACCCATCTACGCAAGCAATGCATTTAGCTCTAGTCCTATATTTCTACCTACCTGTAGAATATTTTCTATTTAAATTTAAACCCAGCACCATAAGCTCAATGCTATAATGCCATAAAGTCTTCCCTGTCCCCTACTCTCTTCCTGACATTTCTATTTCTGATTCTGGTATTTCCATTTCTTCACTCAGCCTGGCTCAAGGCCTCAGGGCCATTCCCAATTCCACTTTTCATCCAGAGTCAATCAATGCCAAAGCCTGATAATCTTTCACTTCCATTCCCATTCTCACTATCAGGAATTATGTGTTATCTTTTCCCATTAAAATATAGACTCCTCATAGAAAGCAGTGTCTTGTTTGCTTGTATTTCTCCCCTTAGTACAGTGCCTGGCACAGAGAGGGCACTCAATAAACACCTGTCAAAATTACCTTACATATATACTGCAATGGTTGCTTGAGAGATCTCTTAGTCTCCTTTTCCCCTCTCATCTAAGCAGACCTGCACACTACTTTTCTATTAATGCTTTCACAACACCAGTTTGATCATGTTATTCCTCCGCTCCAAAAACTTTAATAGTTCCTTATTAGCTACCACAATAAAAAACCCCAACCTTGACATTCAGGACCCTAAACACTGGTCTTCATCTACCTTTCCATCCCTGTTTCCCACTACTCCCTTACACCTTTCAGTTAAAGTAGACTATTCCATTAGATTGTGAACTCCTTGAAAGAAGTTGCTGTCTTGCTGTTTTTTTACCCTCAGTGCTTAGCACAATGCCTAGCCTATACATAGTAGGCACTTAATAAATGATTATTGACCAATTGATTACTCATCAGTCTCAAAATATGAATTGTGATTTGCCACCTTTTAGTCATTACTCATGACATTCCCTATGTCTGGAATAACCTCCACCATCTTCTCCAATCACTGCTGTTCAAATCCTACCCATTGTTCTAGACCAGGGATAGAGAACATGCAACCTCAAGGCCACATGTGGCCCTCTAGGTTCTCAAGCGCTGCCCTTTGACTGAATCCAAACTTCACAAAACAAATCTCCTTTTAAAAAAAAGGATTTGTTCTGTACAACTTGGACTTAATCAAAAGGCCACAGCCAAGGACCTAGAAGGCCACATGTGGTCTTGAGGCTACAAGTTCCTCAGGCCTGTTCTAGACCCATCTCAAATGGCATCTTCTTGATTAACCCTTGCTTAAGTGGAGACAGCCTCTCCCTGACTGGAAATCCTATGGCTGCTAATTCTGACATTTCTTAAGAGGCACCTAGAAAGTTGTTGTACTTTTTCTTTACATTAGCCTAACCTCCTGTTTCACACCCTACCTGTATAACTGCTTCTGCAGCCTGATTTGCACAGCTCTCTGGCCCCACTTGAAAAATAAGACCTCAATTTAGCAGGCAGAAGCTACACATTTCTCCTGAATTCAGCATTTCATCCACTATACTACTCTACCTCTCTTGACTTGAACTCCAGGTATGATCATTTCCATTTTACAGATGAGGAAAGTGAGGCTCAGAAAGTAAAGTGATTTGGTCACAGTTGCTGGAACCTTGCAAGAAACAAAGTAAGACTATATAAGAGCCCTGTACCTAGTTTTATCTTGCCAGGACTCTCTAGAATCTCGTTCTGTTTTCCTAGACACGAGACTCTCTGACTTGGGAGCAATCAGCAAGGCTTGATATTTGAAGTCATGGTTATGGAAAGTTGGAGAAGAGAAGATTTACAGGGGAAATAAAAGTTATTTTCAAGTATTTGAAGGGTTGTCATATGGAAGAGGGCATATAAATGTGCATATCTATTTTAGAACAAAAAGGTGGAAGATTGGCGTTAATGCAGCCTTGCAAATACCCTTGAATTGTGCCATTCTAATGAGCCTACAGGATAGAATGTTCATTAGTCCATCACACATATATCTCAGGTGGAACCACAGCTCAGGTGATCAGGTAAGCAAAATGGGAAAATGGGACAGCTGTCACTCTGAAAGCATTGCTTAAAAGAAATGTTGAACATGTCGGCGGAGGTGAGCACGACTGTGCACTGATGCAGAAGATGGCTTTATGATGATGAGGGACAGCTTGATAGCTGTGGACAGTGCATATGTCAGAGGACCTGGCTCTACCGGTTACGTGACTCAGAACTCTTACATGACCTGTGCCTCAGTTATCTGGCAATCAAAACACTTGCAATGCCAACTTCATGGTGTTTTGAGTAAGAATCAAACAAGAGAATATATGTAAACTAAGTGAATAGAATGTTACACAGAGTCAGGAAGACCTGAATTAAAAAAAAATCTATCTCTGACTTTACTGTGTGACCATTAACCTTTCTGTGCCACAGTTTCTTCAACTGTAAAATAGGGATAATCATGCCTGGAGCTCAAGTCATGAAAGAAGTGTGGTAAAGCAGATACAATGATGTCCTTGGAGGCAGGAAGATCTGGGAGAGATCTGAGACTGCATGCCCTCCAGACATCATCCCCTCCATCTCTCCCACCACCACCACCAGTATGTTGGACTCTGCTCCTAGAATGCTGGGCTCTGAAAGGCAAACCTTTACCTTATCTCGCTTAGAACATGACCTCCACACCACTCACGAACCATCTCTGCTCCCTGCCAGAGTACAGTTCTCCCCCACCTTCAGAGTCCTCAGTACATATTGTCTTCCCCAATAGCTCCTCGAAGGCAGGGACTGGCTGTCTTGTATATATTTATATTCCCAGTGTTTAACACAATGCCTAGCACAAAATAAACACTAGGAATTATCTATGTATCCATTCATCCATCAATTAATTAATTAATCAATAAACCTTTATTAATTGCCTACTATGCAGGCTCTCCATCCAAGCATCCAGCTACCATCCATCTACCCATCCATCTATCTATCTATCCATCTATCTACCTATATATCTATAAATCTATCTACGCATCTATCTATCCATCTATCTATCTACCTATCTATCTATCTATCTTCCTGGGCAAATCACTTAACTTCTCTGGTCCTCATTTTCCTTATCTGTAAAAAAGAGGATTGACCTAAATGCCTTCTAAGTCTTCCAATTCTAAATCTATGATCCTGCCTCTGACAAACCGTGATCTTGTGATCCTGGGTGGCTAGAATTGCAGAGAAGGGGATGACCTTCAATATTAGAAGGTGTAGTGGCAAGCACCCCAAGCGTCCTCAGGGTTTGCTGCCAACACAGGTTCATAGATCTGCTTTGATAAAGGAAAGCAACTCAAAATGGGTTAATGAGCTTACTTTAATCAGTCAAATATGTATTATTTACCTAGTTCTGGTGAAAGAGGTCAGCACCCCGAACTTCAGAATATACAGACAGAATTATCAAGACAGAAACAGATCAAGTAGACAGATTCCAAACTGTCCAACCATTACATCCATACCCAATCAACATCTGGGTTTCAACATCTGGGTTTCAAAGTGGGGGGGGGAGGGGCTCTGGACAATGGCTTCCCAGAATTCAGATCAAATCACAGAACACTTCTCAAAGTGAGCCCCCAAAACAAAGCTACACATCAGGGCTTATATAGCCTTCTCCTGGCTCAGAGAATGTAACAACCTTATTGACCCACTGGCCAATCAAGAAGTATCTACTGAGAAACAAGCCTCCCAGCCCAGGCTCCAGGTGCACTTTAGCCTGGGGCAGGGAAGATCTTCAGATTTACATTCCCAGTACAGAAGGACTTCCCCATGCAAGGCAATCACAGGCCTACTCCCTGTCACCATCCATTCTTAGAGAAAGAGGTGTTGTGATGCAACGGATAGAGTGGAAGACCTGGGTTCAAGTTCTGCCTCTGACATCAATGAGCTGTGAGACCCTGGCCAAGTCTCTTACCTTATCAGTGTCCTAGGCAACCCTATAAGACTGTAAGTCCCAGACCAACTGCTGCTCTGCATTGACAGTAGAAGAGGCCTCGGCAGGGGGGAGGGGGGGCGGAGGGAAGGGAAGGCGGACCTTCTGCAGATTCAGTCATAGATCCAGGGGGAAACAATACCTGGAGTATCTCACTCAAATGATCCAGAAAGCCCTTTAAAAACCTCAAAGGTTTACTAACCTTAAAGTGGTATATAAATATTAGTTACTCTGATGATCAGCTGAGGGCCAGGGACCAAAACTGTGGTTTCACTGATGCAGAGAATTCCCCCTCTAATTCTAGAGGTTAGCGCCTTCTCTGTAGCTTATATTCTCCGAGAGCTGCCTAGAGCACCAAGAGGTATTGAGATTTACCCAAGGTCACTTGGCTAGATTGATGGAAGGAAGAAAATAAGCATTTATTAAGCACCTACTCTATGCTGGGCCCTGTGGTACATGCTTTGCAATAATTATCTCATTTAATCTTTAAACAGCCCTGTAAGGTTGTTCATCCTTCATTCTCAAAGAGGAGCGATGGTATCACAACGGTGCTATCTAGAGCGATATAATAAGGTCATTAGCCAAGGTCAAGATAACTGATGGTCCAGGATGCAGTGAGTGACCTTGTACTTTCTATTATTATCCTTATTTTATAGTTGAGGAAACTGAGGTAAGTAAAAGTTGAGTGATTTGCCCAGAGTTAGTAATGTCTGGATCTGGATCTGAACTCAGGTCTTCCTGATTCCAGACCCAGCACTCTATCTACTGCACCACCTAACTGATGCATGAATACTTGAACCCAGAATCATCCAATCTCTGAGGTAAGCTCTCTGTCCCTCACACCACATTGATGCTCAGTCATTCTCATTACCATTCCCATCCAAAACTGGATGGCAACCTGAACTTTGAGTGGACCCACCGATAGGATGCAATTAAAAATACAGAAGTCAAATAATGAACTGTTATGTTTTTCCCTAAACACAACAAGTTCAAATGTAGGCAGAGATAAGTTTATAAATACTTTTAGAAAGAGAGTACTACTTTGGGGGTGATTTTCCCCAGAGTACATTCACAGGAAATGCAAGTTAGGATTAGAAATTCTGTAACTGTCTTTGAAAAAATGACAGTTCATTTATCCCCAAAGGAATTCTTAGAATTCTGGTATAAATAACATCTACCTTCTGCCATACTGTATCCCTTTAGTCCTCATACTTGGGTCATTTAACTCCTCCTCAAAGGCTAACTCCCACTCAAGAATTAACAATCAATCTACCTTTAATGCATCCAAAATTCACCATCTTAGCTTTGAATCAACTTGATGGTCCTTCTCTGATCTTATAGCCCAGTTCCAAGTACTATTATTCATTCATTCCTTGGATTCACATTCAATCTGGAATCCCAATTATTCTGTCTGGATATCTGTCCAGCTGCAACCATGTCCTACTTGGGTTCCTTGTTGAGTATTTTAGTTTCTCCAAGACTAGGTCTTCGTTGTGTACCCAGAGTTTCTTCCATGGATCAGAACCCTACTCCTAGATCTTAATCTCCATGACTGGGTTCCAATCTCCCTAATGGCAGACATTAGAGAAATAAATGGTCTACCTGTCTGCCTAACCTTTACCTCTCCTAATAGCCTGCTGTTCTAACTTCATAATCCAGATCCTCCTTCACATGTTTCCTCTCCTCTTCCAATGCTTTAACCTACTTTGACCCTGATCACTATTTACAAACATTTCCTAAGTAGTCTCCATGACTCCAATTTCTCCCTTTTCTTTCCATTTGGGGTTCAAATTGATATTATTAAAATATCAGTCTGAGCATGTCATCTGTTAACTCCAAAACCTTGAATGATTCTCTATTGCCTCCAGGATAAAATGTAAACTCCTCAGTGTGATATTTAAAACCCCTCACAATTTGGCTGCTACAATTTAGCTTTCCACTCATTTCATGTTATTTCCCTTCCTTCACTCTTTATTCCTGTCAAACAAGACTGTTGACTGCTCCCCATATATGAGACTTCATCTCCTAACCTTGATGCCCATCTCCACCTCTTAGAATCTCTAGCTTCCTTTAAAATACAGCTCAGTTTTCATCTCCCAAACATGAGCACTCTCTCCCTCTTGAAATTACTTTGCATATACTTTGTATTGACTTATTTTTGGATATTTTGTGTCTCCTTCAGTAGAATGGAGACACAATCTTAGCCTTGTCGTTTCTAGTACTTTGTGCATAATAGTTCTTAATAACTGTTTGTTGAAATAAAATGAATTATGAAAAATTATGGACTAATGGGAAGAAGGTCAAGAGACTTAGGCTGTATTCTGAGCTCTGCCACTAATTAACTGTATAAACTTGAACAAGCAACAGTCTTTTGGTGGCCCAGTTTTCTCAGCTCTAAGATGAGGGAGGCAGACTTGATACTTTCTAAAATCTTCCAAAGCTGTAAGATCCTATGACTTTCTCAGAGCTTGCTAAAAGCAATTAACCAAACTAAACAGTGACTAAACAACAGTCTCCTACTTGATCTACTCCTCTCTAGTCTCTCATTCTCCAAATCATCCAGTCCATCACCTCCAGGTGAATCTGGGTACCATGTCACTCTTACCCGCAAAGATTTTCAATGACTCCCAAGTGCCCATGTAGGCAATCTATCCAGAAATATCTCCAAAGGTATACTACATTCCAGGCATTGTACTAGCTATGGGGAGATGCAAAGACAGGTGTGTCACTGTTTCTCTCTGCCCTCAAGAAGCTTACATTCTAACATTGTTGGTTTTGTTCAGTTAGTTCTCAAAGAAAAGCCAATGACCTCACGAGGGCAATGTCTTGACGTTCCAGTGAAATGGGTTTAAGTGAGGCAGAGCTGTGCAAAGTCATCAGCCTCACCCTCTGCTCCAGTCCTGAGGTTGCCCACTCCACCCCAACCCTAATCCCAAACTGTATTACATCACAGAGTAGAAGCTGACACACTGGGTCACATTCAACTTTCACCTGTGCCCTTAAAAGCCCAAGGGGATATGGAGATCTCAAAGGTTAGGGATAATCCTCCTCCTATACCTACAGTACTTCATTGGGGGTGGCTAGGTGGTTCAGTGAATAGAGCACTGGCCCTGGAGTCAGGAGGACCTAAGTTCAAATCCGGCCTCAGACACTTAACACAAAAAACTAGCCATGTGACCTTGGGCAAGTCACTTAACCCCAATTTCCCTACCTTGCCCCCTCCAAAAAGAAAAAAAAAACTATAGTACTTCATTTCAAGGAACCCACTTCTGCCACTGCCTGTATGACCTTGGGTAAGTCATTTACCTCCTCTATGAGCCTTAGTTTCCTCTTCTGTAAAATGCCAGCATTGCACTAGATGATCTCTAAGTTTCCTTACAACTCTAAGTCAGTAACCCTCTTAATTCTAGGACTTTCCCTCTTATTTGCTTCCTACTTATCCTGTACATAACGTGTTTGTGCATATCTGTCTGCTGGTTGTTTCTCCCCACAGACTGTAAGTTCTCTGAGGGAAGAAACTGTCTTTTGCCTCTTTTTATACTCCCAGCACTGGTATATAGTAGGCGCTTACAAATGTTTACTGATAGACTTACTGATATTGTAATAAATGTTCCTATGAGTATAAGCCTTCTATGTTCTGGTCTGTGAAATGGTAGGTGTGGGTCAGTGCTCTAAGAAAGGCCTCTGGTGAATTATTCAGTGTCACATGGAGATAGATGTCCAGTCAACCATTTACCCAGTTCCAATTTTAGAACCAAAACAAGTACCTTTCAAAAGCAACACTCAAGCCCATAGTGTGTGTTTGATGTAGATGGAGAAGAATTTCTGACGGCCCTGATTCTGAAAGCTCTAAGCTGTGGGTTTCTTATGACTGTGGATGTGACTATATATCATACCAGCTTGCCATAGATCATACATGCATCCCATGGTCAGTGTGTTAATAATAATAGCTGACTATTTATATAGCATTTCCAAGCTTGCAAAATGCTTCACATGCTTGATCTCACTGGAGTCTCACAGTAGCTCTTTGAGGTAGGCATTGATAATATTATTAGCTTCGTTTTATTGATAAGGAAATTGAGGCTCAGAGAGGTTAAGGGACTGGGCCCATGGACACAGAATTCATAAGCATCAGAAGCAATGCTGGGATTCAAGTGTATCTGACGCCCACTCTATTCACTATGACACATTGTCTTCTTAAGTTCTCAAACTACTATCACCAGGACAGTATTTCAGATATAAATGGAAGGCAGGAAGGGAGGAAGGAAGGAAGGAAGGAAGGAAGGAAAAGGAAAAGCCCACCCTTCCCAGAGACAAAGGCTGGATTTGAACCAGGCTGGGAACTCTATCCACTGTACCACCTAGTTGCCCAAAATATGGGACTACCTCAAGGTATGACACATTTTTACTGAGCACAACTCAGGTGCCATCTTCTACATGAGGCCTTTCCCAAAGCCCCCTCTCTCTCCCTGTCTGTCTCTGTCTCTCTCACTTTATGTAACTTTGCATGTACTTCTCATTGGATACATAGCTACATGGTACATTCCACTAAATGCCAATGTTCTCCAGCAGAACATAAGCTCATTGACAGTATTTTTTGCCCCAGTACCCAGCCTAGTCTTGCACACAGTAGGCACGTCATAAAGCTTGTGGATTTAATTCAGCTTAGAATCAAACACCAACAGCAAGTAAGAACAGAAGGAGCTGACCAACAGGATGTCCAGGAATCCAGCCCTTATAGTGTTAACAAAATCCCACATGGTCTGCTGTCTCATTTTTAAGTCTGTTGCCTGGAGAAGGAAGGCCTCAGTATAAACAGTCTCCAAGAATCAATTTCACCCTGCTTTTCATCCAGACTTTACAAGCTTTTTACTTTTCCTATTGTATGGTCATGCCCTTTGAATTCGGGCTAGAGCCAAGGTGATGAGAGAAAGAAGATGGAATCGAGAAATACATTTTTTTTCTCTTTTTTTTTTTTAATTCCATCCCTTCCTGACCACCTCTTCTCTTCCAATTTCAGTACTCTATTAACAGAACTTAATTGGACATTCTCTCCTGAGACACCATTCCTGAAGGAACCTTATTAGAGCCAAAGTTTATTCTGTCTAAGTTTACTAAATGCTCAGTCACCTCCTGAGACTCTGCGTGGATGCATTTATAAACATTTTGTCCTCCAATAGGGCTGTTCTGTATGCATTACCTGTTGGAACGGTTTGGCTGCCTGATCTAATAGCCAAAGGGCATGCTGGGAGCACCAGCCTGGCTTCCTTCCTCAGTGCCAGGCACAACACAGAGAATTTATATTTATGTGACAGGCCCCTGTCCATAATTTACCACCATCTTCTCCCTCTTGCTGTCTCCACGCAGCAACACGGCAGGAAAGAAGTAGACTGTACATCCACTCTCCTCAAGTCAGGCTCTCTATTTAATCCTGTCCTTGTAATGTCAGCATGGGGGGTGGGGGGAGTGTCCCTTATATTAAGGGTGACTGTAAAATATGTGCAGAGTGAATATGAAAACTACACTTCTTTTTACAGCTCAACACTGTAAGGCAGAATAAAGTGGATTGAACACTGGATTTGGAATCAGGAAAAACTGGGTTCAAATCCTGCCTCAGACATTTATCTGCTATATGACCCTAGGTAGGTCATGTCTATGCCTCAGTTTCCTCATTTATAAAATGAGGGGGCAGAAGTACATGACCTCTAGGGCCCCTTGAAGTTCTAAATATATGATTCTTTGGTTTTTCTTCTTGATCATTCATATAGGATTTCTGTTCTTTTTTGGGAGGGAAGGAACAGACAGAGGCTGTCTTTTATATTAAGTTAAGGAAGTTCCCCACAGAGCACAATTCTAAGATAGAGGAACCCAGTAACTTCACCAATATGCAAGTATGTTTGTGTATACACATATACATACATACATACACAAATCCATATACAAATATGACTATAAATACACACATATGTGTGAATAATTGCAATTATATAGGCATCGACAACATAGTGAATAGAGGGCTGGACCTAGAGTCAGGAAGACATGACTTCAAAACCAGTCTCAGACTTAATAGTTATGTAACCCTGGGCAAATTGCTAACTTTTGACTGTCTTTGTTTCCTCATCTGTAAAATGGGAATAATAATAGCTCCTACATCTCAGGGTGGATCAGGGGAGAGGATCCATTGTCACCCCTGTTCTCTCTGGTAAGAGTGAAACAGAGATTTCCTACCTTTATTCTTTCAAAAACAGATATAGACAGGTAGACAGACAGATATAGTAGATAGACAGATAGACAGACAGACAGATAGAGAGAGAGTAGATAGAATGAAAAAGAAAGAAAATGTAGACAGCAAGAATAAAGTAAAATAATAGTTATAAAGTGCTTTGTAAATTGTAAAGCACTGTATGAATGCTAGGTGTTCTATTTTTGGCAGCTAGGCGACACAGTAGATAGAGCACTAGGCTTGAAGTCAGGAAGACTCATCTTCCTGAGTTCAAATCTGGCCTCAGACACTTATCAGCTGTGTGACCCTGGGCAAGTCAGTCACTTCTGTTTACCTCAGTTTCCTCATCTATAAAATAAGTTGGAAAAGGAAATAGCAAACCACTCCAGTATCCTTTCCAGGAAAACCCCAAATGGGGTCATGAAGAGTCAGACCTGACTGAGCAACAACCATAGCAACTTGTTGTTGTTATTACAATATTAAGCTTGCATTTGGGGAAGATGAGTGATGTAGCAGACAGAGAGCACTGGATTCAGAGTCAGAGGACTTGGGTTCAAATCTCAGTTCTGCCATCTATATGCAGGGGCTTGAGCCTACCTCTCATTCTCTATGGACCTCAGTTTCCTCTTCTGTCAGAAGAGAGGGTAAGAGGAAGTACCGTCTAAGATCCCATTCAGCTCTGAATCTGTGAGTCTATAACGAAACACCTCATTAACTCAAGTAACCAGAATGCTGGGGGAATGTGTTTTTCCAGTACCTTGAATCTCCTAGTTAAATGCATATAGATTAACTGAGTATATAATCCTTTTTGCTTTAACTCTTATTGTTGAAACCCTTTATACAATTTTAATCTGCTTCTCTGCTCCAGTAATTTCACCTGTTTCTATCATGGACAGACACTAGAGACAGATAATGAGCTGGGCCCAGAATTAAACAGGGAAAGAAAGGTAGGCTGACCTGCCTTTGGGAAATTGGACAGTCCTTTTTAATAACCTCTGAGCTTCTGCCTAAAAACAAAGGCCTCTCTTTTTAATATCAGTATCCTTCTGGTGATATGACATGGCTGTGAGTTATGGAACCTCGTGGTCTCCAAAGAATTCAACTTAAGGGTCACCCAAAGGGCAATAAAGGGAATCATGGTAGGGGGGGGAGGGGAGTATGAGCAGACTACAACATATAGATAGTACAAATGAGGAATTGTGCAAACGGGATAGCAAAAGGGTGTCACCTAGGGGCGGCCAGGTAGCACAGCGAGTAAGAGCACCGGCTCCAGTGTTGAGAAGACTTGGAGATCGAATCCCAGGCTCAGACACTTAGCACCCACCCAGAAACACCTGGCCGTGTAACCTTGAGCAAGTTACTTAACCCCAATTGCTTTAAAAAAAAATTTAAAAATAAAAAAGGGTGTCATCAGAAAAATGTGGGATTGAAAACGTGCAGCTGGTGACAGAACCAGAGAGATGAATAATGAGGCGCAGATTATGTCTTCCAATGGTCTTCTTCACACAATGTCAAAAGACCTGGAGAAATCTCTCCCTCCAGCACCTTCAGTGGACCCCAGGTACTGATTTACAGAAGGACATGGACTAGCATTGCCCAGGATGGGCAGGCATGGAACCACTGCAATCTCCATCAATGGATAGAAGACCTCTTTACATAGGACAAATTTACCATATTTGTCTTCTAAGCATGATCTCAGAAAGGTAGCATGTGGGAATGAATAGAGGGCCAATCCGGGATTCATGAAGACCTATGTTCAAGTACCACTTTGGACATACTGGCTATCTATCTATTTATCTATGGAGAGACAGACTGAGAGAGAGAGACAGAGAGACAAAGAGAGAGAGAGAGAGAGAGAGAGAGAGAGAGAGAGAGAGAGAGAGA
>NW_027185889.1:17643507-17670135 GCF_028583685.1 Petaurus breviceps papuanus | reverse complement strand
AGAGAGAGAGAGAGAGAGAGAGAGAGAGAGAGAGAGAGAGAGAGAGAATATTCAGTTTGTATTTGAAGGGGCAGAGTTTTACATCTCAGAACCCCCAATTACATAAGATCATAATTTGCAGAATTATAATACATAAGATATATAATATACACTCATAATTAGCCTATCTGCATTTGTAAAGGGAGTACCCTCTGCCAATTAAATTACATATCCTATCAAAAAAGGAATAAAGACAAAAATTTAAATACCCTGCCCTGCTATCTCAAACCAAATAACAACAAAAATAACATCTATCAAATGTCCCAAATTTTGGTTTGGAAAGCAATGTCATTTTAATTGCATTTAACAAAATTCAAGCTTTCTTTGCTAATTGGAGGTCATGCATTGCGTCAGTCGTCATTCTGAATCTTAATTGTAATTCCTTTCACTCCAGGGTAGAGGAGATTGACCTGTTTCTGCAGTGACCTCAGACATAAAAGGTGGGTAGTTTTCTGATTTTTTTCAAGCTGAAATAAATCCTGGCTCTCAACTTCATTTCTCATACTTGCTACTTTCTAACAAAATGCTAGACAGTACCTTAAGAGATCATATAGTCTGACCCATTTTGTTTTTAATTCAAGAAGCATTTCTAATCACCTATTAAATGCAAGACAATATGAAAGACTCCAGGGGTGCAAAAACAAAATATGAAAACCTTGGTAGTGCTTTGTAATGAATTTGCGCTCCTGTTTACATAGGTTGTGCATCTCCTTCTGATAAATTATAAACTCCTTAGGGACAAGGATTATTTTCTTTCAGCCTTTTAACTCTCTCCCTAATACAGAGTTGGGCATTTGGTTCAGAAATGCAACCTCCTTCTCAAGGACCTTCCTCTCAACAGAGAAGGAAAATAAGGCAAAGAGAATGTCAGAGTCTGACCCAAAACTACCCGGTAGAACCCAGGTCTCCCGACACCTGGTCTAGTGCCCTTTCCATCATATCCCAAGATGTAAGCAAGTCAGTGACAGGTGTGTGTGTGCAGGTGTGTGCATGTGCCTGTGTGTTGGGAACGAGGGGCAAACAATGCTTAATGAGGCATTTGGTTAGTTGAATTCTAGTTATTCAATATTTGGCTTTACTGTAACACCTATTCTAATTCCTCTTCTTCAAATTCCACAGGCAAATGACCAAAACTTATGTTATGGGTACAGAGAAATTACAGAAAAGGAAAGATTTCCCCCAATCTATAGGCCAGTGAGAAGGGGGTTAAGGCTTCAGAGGTTGATCTGAGAAACATCTCCCCTTTTTCTCATATCAGTGGAGAGGATCCATTGTCCCCTCTTTCTGTTAAGAGTTTAACAGATTTCCTATCTTAATTCCTTCAAAGATAGACCAACAGATAGATGATAGATAGATAGATAGATGACAGACAGATAAATGAAACAGTATTTATTAAATACAGATTATGGATAGGTGAAAGAAATAAATGAGAGATAGATGTATAGATAAATTGATAGATAGAACAAGCAATTATTAAGTACTTACTGTTTGCCAGGCAGATACATGACACAAGCACACGAGACAATCTCTGCCCTCGATGAATATACATTCTTTTTTTTTAGTTGCTTTTTGGAGGGCAATTGGGGTTAAGTGACTTGCCCAAAGTCACACGCTAGTAAGTGTGTCAAGTGTCTGAGGCCGGATTTGAACTCAGGTCCTCCTGACTCCAGGGCCAGTGCTCTATTCACTGCGCCACCTAGCCACCCCAATGAATATACATTCTACTGGGGGAGACAACATATTTGGGAGATCTGGAAAGTAGATAGTTGATAGCCTGGTTTGGATATGGGCAGAAAGTATGGAGATCCTATTCTAGACAAGATGAGACGAAGGTTCATCTATCAGAGCCCAGGAGGAGGTAGGGTGGGAGTGAAGGTGATGGCCAGAATGCAGACAGCATGGCAACACCTGGTTTACCCAAATTTGCTACATGGATCAAACAAGTAAAATTATGACCCCTAACACTTCAGACACAGCAATCAAAGACATCAGGAATCTCATGGGGAAAAGACAGTATGAAAATATATCTCTCCCCTGAAAGTAAAAAAGTATTGGGGATGGAGAAGCTACAAAATTGGGAAAGGCTAGGATAGTCCTGCAGTGAAAATAACAGAGGATATAGAAAGAGAATTCATAGGCACAGCCTGTAAAATGAGAACCCCTAAGACCCTCTCTCAGTTCCAAATCTCTGAGGAGGGCAAAACAGAAGTCTGGCCACAAATACATAGAGTGAGAGAGAAACCAATCATCTATCAATGAAAAGGCATGTATTAAGTTAAACTAAGTGCAAGCTACCATACTAGTCACTGGGGATACACAATTTTTTTTAAATGAAATAGACCCTGCCTTCAAGAAGCTTACATTCTATTGAGAGAATAACATGTGCAAATTTAAGTAAATATAAAATTAAGACAGAGTACCTTCAAAGGGACTATCTGTGAGGGGATCTGAAAAACCTTAACACTGGAATTGGTGCTCAAACTGAGGTTTGAAGAGAGGTAGGGATTCAAAGAAGCAACGATAAGCAAGGGATGCATTCAGATGCTGGATACAAGCAATGCAAAAGCATGGAGGTGGGAAATGGAATATCATGTAACAGAAACCTAGTGTTTAAGTCAGTTTGGATGAAATGTCAAGTGTATAAAGGGAAAGGAATGTGTGATAAACATGGAAATATATGCTGGAGATTGTAAAGGGCTTTAAAAGAATTTATAATTCATCCTACAGGTAATGGGAAGCTGCTGGAATTTTTCAAGGATGGGAATAACATGGACATACACTGCAGATTTCAGAATATCACTTTAGTGGCTACATGGAGATTAGATTGATAAGGACTTGAGTCCAAGAAATCAATTAGGAAGCTCCTGTGACAGCCTGGAAGAGAGGAGATCAGGAGCTGAACTTGTATCATTTATTGTTTAAATCAGAGGAAAAATGGAAACATATGAGATCAAAGTTTGAAAAGAGCATGAAAATTATTTGGCAAGTAATTGATGTGGGGAGAGGGGCTGGAGAGGAAGAAGTCAAGAATGACTCAGTTTAAGACCCTAAGGAAGAAAAAACTGAGACAGGTAGAACAGATCCAAGAATTGCATTGAGAGGTAGTATTATGAGATTAGAAGGGGGGGGGGAAGAATTCAATGTACTTTTAATCCAGAATTAGAAAAAATAATGTCATTCACTAGGAAGGTTTGTCAGAGGTCAGAGTCACAGATAGAAAAAAATAATAATAATAAAGGATCATAGTCCATTAAAGATAGAACAGGGACTAGTCATAGCAACCCAATAGAATGTAAGCTCTGAGAGTAAGGGGTGTTTCATTCTTTGCCGCTAGATCCCTACCTACCAAAGGACCTGGCACAGAGGTCTTACTAAATGCTGTGGATGGACTGATGAAAAACAGTCTGACTTTAGCCCAGAACATAGAAGAAAATGAACAAAGACAGAAGGATATAATAGCTTAGAACCTAGAAGAAGGACCTGTGGACAAAAAAAAAAATTAACAGGTTCACCTTACATTAAACCCACACTGTCAATGATCATAGCTGGGCAGCACAATGATAAGAGGGATAGAATGGGGAGTCAGAAGGATCTAAATCCAAATCTGGTCTCAAATGCTTACTAGCTTTGTGACCCTGGGCAAGTCATTTAAACTATGTCTGACTCAGCTTCCCCAGCTGCAAAATTGGGATTCTTGTACTACACCCAAATTATTGTGAGGGTCAAATGAGATAATATTTGTAAATCACTTTGCAAACCTTAAAGTGTTATATTAATGCTATTATTATTATTATTATTAATAGCATTTCCCGCTGTTGTTATATGGCTATGAACTTCTGAGGCCACTAGGTGGTACAATGGAGATGATGCCAGGCCTAGAGCCAGGAAGACCTGAGTTCAAATTTGACCTAAGACATTAGCTGTGTGCCTGGGCAAGCCACTTTACCCTGCCTGCTTGCCTTAGTTTCCTCATTTGTCAAATGAGCTGGAGAAGGAAATGGCAAATCAATCCAGTGTCCTTGCCAAGAATGAGGCCGTGAATGAGGTGACAGTCAGACATGACCGAAATAATCGCACAACAAGACCCCAATCAGAATGTGAGCCCCCTGCAAGGAGGAATTATATATTTGTATCCCTAGTGCCTGGTACAGTGCCTGGCACATTAGTAGGCACTTAAATATTTGTTGACTAGTTGATTATTACCCACCATCTCATCCAGACAGAACTTTTCATAATAAAGAGATGAAATATATAACTCTTCTCTCCCCCTCCACCCCACGCACAGCATTTGGCCACAGAGCAAACAAACCAAATTTTAAACTGATTATCAGTGATAAAACAGATTTATAGGAAGCAGTGATGGAAGAATGAATACTTCATGAACCTGGTTTGTTTAAAGAAAAAAACCAACAACCCACGACTGTTTCTTCAAAAAGGATGTCCCATTAAAATTAATACATTCATTTATTTAGCAACAATGCTATTAACTCCTAGGGCCCTTAAAATAAAGAGGAGAAAATGTGTGTAAACACATGTCGGATTAAATGTGCAAGGTAACACCATATGGAACTCTAGTTCTATTGTCCATGAAACCTGAATGAGGTCTGAATCTGATTTCTCTTCTCCCTGCTTAAAAATCTTCCCCAGATTTGAGAGAAAATATTAACGGAGAATAAACCTGCATTGCCGTGTTTGCGAGCAATACATATACTCCTACCCACTCCCTTCTTGAACTTACATAACACCATTTGTCCAGTGATCTCAAAGTGTCAAAGTGTTTTAGAAGACAATTAATCGTGTTTCCTTGGAGAGAGCCTTATGTGAGAAAATTAAAATGCCCTTGCTGGGTTGACTGTCAAATCGTGACATACACATATACCCCTCACCATTACCAGTATTCCCGCTGAGACTTGGGAAACTAATGAGAGAAAGAGTGTATCTCCTGGCAACACCATCATCCACACGCCTGCCTTGGCCAATCAGACAGTACATCTGATGGTCTTTCAGAAAACCATTTTACAGCCCACTCCCAGTAAGGCCAGCCAAAAGCCACCATTTCCTTCCCACATCCCCTTCTCCTAGCCTCTGCAAGGCAAAAATAACAACAGAATTCAGGGCTTTTGTTGACATAGTTCATCCCAATAAAATGAAAGGAAACCTTAACAGACAGGGAGATAGCAAAACCCCAAGTACCATACTGGTTACAGAAGTAAACAAATGGCTTGAATTAACATTTTCTCCCTTCTGAGGCTTTTGGTGATTGTTTTTTCTTTCTTTTTTTTTTAATGCACCCTCCTCCCCATACTTCTTCAATTCCATTTCCAACACTCAAGTCACTGACTTATTAACCATTCTCTCAGGAGATCACTGGTCTTTCCAAGGAGACTATTATAGCAAAAGCTTATTCTGTCTAAACTTACTATTACTGGGACACCTCAGGAGACATAACATTTATAAACTTCCTGTCACCTAATGCGCTGCTCCGAAGCCATTCATTTTAAGTTAATTTGCAGCACTGAAAGTCTCTGGCTCACTTGCTACATTTTAAAAAAAAGTGACTTTTTAGCTGTGCCCATTATCATTCTGCCTGGTGCCAACAGCAGAACTGGGGAGTTCACAGGCTGGAAACCCTTTCTTTGTAGTTAAGCGATGAATGGCAAGACACCTGGAAGGTAATCTTTTTTTCCCCTAAGTCTAATAATAATATCATCATAGCAAGCTGTACCTTTTCTCAGGCTAGTGTTGCTGATGACAAACCATCTTACAGCCCACAAAGACATCATGGAAAACTCTGGAAAATGCAATTTAAGGAATTTTCCCCCTGCCCCTCTGTTTTCTCTTGGAATTCCCCATTATACTACTTCCATTTATGTAATGCTCATCCTGGACCAGGTCACAGTGGCTTTTATGAGGAATTAGTGCTGTACATCTCAGATTTTGATATGTCAGACCATAGACCATGCTGTTCCCAAGCTCAGGAGGCTCCAATAGCTTCCCATTGCTTTGAAAATAAACTATTAACTTTTCCATTTGACATTTAAAGACATTCACAATCTGGCTACAGTTGTGTATTCAGTCTTGAGTGTCCCAGTTCAAAAAGCCAGCCAATAAGCACTTATTAGGACTTATTACATGTCAGGTATAGTGGTAGGCACTAAGGTACAGAGAAAGTAAAAAAAAAAAAAAAACAGTCGCTGTCCTCCAGGAATATGCAGTCTCACATAGAGACAACATGGACCTCCAAAATATCCACAGAAAATGAAAGATAATCTCAGAGGGCAGCTAGGTGGCGCCATAATGGATAGAGCGCTGGGCCTAGAGTGAGAAAAACTCATCTTCCTGAGTTCAAATCCAGCCTCAGACACTTATTAGTTGTACGACTCCGGGCAAGTCACTTCAGCCTGTTTGCTGCAGTTTCCTCATCCATAAAATGAGGTGGAGAAGGAAATGGAAAACTCCAAATGGGGTCACAAAGAGTTGGACTTGACTGAACAACAACAACCACCTCACTAGCAACTAGGGGAAATGGAAAAAGCCCCCACAGAAGGCAGGAATTGAGCTGAGTGTTGAAGGAAACTAAGAGGCTGAGGTCAGGAAAGAGAGCATTCCAGCCACGGAATACAGTCAGTTAAAAAGCATGGAGGCAGGAGACGGTGCCACGTACATAGAACAAAACAGAAACTGACAAACAGGAGAGCATACAGAAAGGAAGGCAAGATGGTGAAGGGCCTTGAGTCCATTGCCCTATGAGGACTGGCTAAAGAACCTGGGAATGCTCAATCAATCAATCAATTAATATTGATTAAGTACCTCCTACATGCTAGATACTATATTAGTGCTAGCCATACAAAGACAAAAATGGAACAATCCCTTCTCTCAAGGTATGTACATTCGAACAGGGGAGAGAGTGTCTACATATATTGGATAAATATATACAAAATAAATGTAACATGAAAACAAGGTAGTTAAATGTGAGGAGGTTATGGAGGGAGGGTGCTAGGAGCAGGGGACATCCGGAAGAACTTCATGTGGATGGTGGTACTTCAGCTATGTCTTGAAGAAAGAGAGGTATTCAATGAGATGGAAATGAGGAGGAAAGCACATTCCAGGTCTGGGGGACATAGGAGTGGGAGAGGGAAAGTCATGTGTAAGGAACAGAAAAGGCAATTTGGCTATACTGTAAAGATTGGAAAGGAAGCAATGATTTGTGAATATGGAAAGGTAGGATTGGGCCAGTTTGTGAAGTAGTTTGAAAGCCAAAAAGACATCATGGAAGACTCTAGAAAACTCAATTTAATTTCTTTTTTATCCTACAGTCAACAGGAAGCCACTGATATTAGTTGAGCAGGGGCGTGATACCATTACTGCTGCCCCTAAGGAAAATCACCTTCTTAACCAGTCAGCTCTAGATATGTTTTAAGTACCTACAAAATGCCAGGCATTTTGCTAATAGCCTGGGTCACAAAGAAAGGTAAAAAACAGTCCCTACCCTCAAGAAACTCACAGTTTCATAGCAGGGACAACACACAAACAGCAATGTACAAATAAGATATAGACAAGATCCATTTGAAATAATCAAAATAGTTGAAGTAAATTTGAAATAATTGCAGTGGGAGAGACTTGAGGGAGGGAGAAGAGTTAGAAGACAATTGCAATAATCTAGGCAAGAAGAGATAATGACCTGAACTAAGGTGAAGGCTATGCACATAGAGAGAAGGGGTCAAATGAGGAAAGTGTTAGGGAAGATCAATAAAACAAGATTTGGCAGGTATTTATTTGGATACCTGAGATGAAGGAAGTAAGAAAAGCATAAAGTCCAGGTTACAAACCCAAGACACAGGAGAAATTTTGGGTAAGTCGAGCAGTGCAGTAGGTTTGGGGAAAAGACAACCAGTTCTTTTTTGGACATGCTCAGCTTGAGCTGACTCTTATATGATGGAAAGTGGGTGACTTTTAGATCTGGAAAACCTGCATCTGAATCTTGGCTCTGCAACCTTGGACCAGCCACCTGTCTTCTTTGGATCTCAGGCTTTTATGTGTAGAATGAGGGGGGTCTTAGAAATTACTTTGGAATTCTACCTAAAAAGCATATACCCTTTGACCTAGCGATGTGACTACTGCACACAAAGGATAATAGCTTTAGAGTTGGAAGGGACCTTAGAAGTCACTGAGTCCAACTACACCATTTTACAGCTGAGAAATCTGAGTCACAGGGAGGTAGCAGCCTTTCTGACTCCAAGTCCATCACCCTCCATCATTCTGGAGAGAAATTTGGAACTATGCCCAAAGGGCAATCAAACTATATATATCCTTTGATCCAGCAATACTACTACTAGGTCTGTATCCCAAAGAGATCATAATAGAGGGGAAAGGACCCAAATGTACAAAAATATTTATAGCAGCTCTTTTTGTGGTGGCAAAGAATTAGAAATTGAGGGGATGCCCATCAATTAGGGAATGGCTGAACAAGTTGTGGTAAACAAGAAACTGAGCTACAAGAAACGATCAGCAGGCAGATTTCAGAAAAACCTGAAAAGACTTATATGAACTGATGCCAAATGAAGTGAGGAGAACCAGGAAAACATTGTACACAGTAACAGCACATTGTGCAATGACTGACTTTGATAGACTTAGCTCTTCTTAGCAATGCAAGGCTCTAAGACAACTGCAAGAGACTCATGATGGAAAATGCTGTCCACATCCAGAAAAATAATTATGAATGCAGATCGAAGCATAGTATTTTCTCTCCTTTTTTTTGTTTCTTCTTTCTCGACTCCTATTGGTTCTAATTCTTCTTTACATATTATACACCATTTTGGCACAGTAAGCATACAATATAAATATGAGTACTGTATACAGGAGGACATCATACACAATCAACCATGACAGACTTAGCTCTTCTCAGCAATACAATGATCCAAGATAATTCCAAAAGACTCATGATGGAAAACGCTATCCACACCCAGAGAATAAAACTATGGAGTCTGAATACAGATCAAAGCATATTATTTTCATTATTTTTTGTTTTTGTGTCTTTTCCCTTTTGTTCTATTTCTTCTTTCACAATGTAATGGCCTGTTTCCTTTTTTTTTTTTCTTTAATAGAGGACAGTGGAGACATCCTTAAGCTCCTGGGGGATAACTTTCTTTTGCCATATAATCTGGAAGTTTCAGTCAACCTCCACATAAGCAACATATAAGAAATCTGCCTTGTAGATTTCTACTAGGATGAACCCAGCACCAGGAGCTTTGCCTAGTGAGAGGAGCATGATGGCATTTCTCTTCAGTCCGAGGTTCATCTAGAGAGAAACTAATTATGGTATATGTGTGTTCCTTTTACCTGTCCTAAATCTGTTCCTGGCAAGTTTCAAATAATGCTCCCTCACCCAGCTACACTGCAATTAGGTGAAAATGGATAGTCCCATGCCCAAATGACTCTGTATACTTTAATCTTATCTCAACTCAGCCTTCTACTGGCCCGGCAGCAGAGATGTCAGATTTTTCGTCTGCCTTGTACAACAGCCCACACACTCACTGAATTGTTTGAGCTGCTCTTTCCTGAGCTTTCCCCATCCACTCCCACCCATCAACCTCGATATATGTGCCAAGGGACAGCAGCCAGAAGTCTACACATACTCCAAGTACAGGTGCTCCAGGCTTGAGTTTGAGCATTTGCTCTGGTGGGTTATACAGGCCAATGGCACCAAGGCAGAAAAGAACACTTGGGGACCCACAGCACAGAACAGTTTGGCAATACTTGTCCCGGGGATACCAAGCCAGAGTGAGACACAGGGGGAATCATCTGTTTACCTCCCATTAGTAGGTTTGCAGATTGCTAGAATGCCTTCCAAGTCAAATCAACAAGCGTGTAAGTACCAGGCACTGTGCTAACCATCAGGAAGCACCTTCCAAAGTAAGGAAGAATGATCACCAAAGGTACCATAAAAGAAAAATGAACAGATTTTTATATCCATAGTTCAAAGACAGGAGAGACCAGAAAACACAGCCAAGGAGAAAGTAAAAATTGAATGACAGATTTGTTTTTACAGTTTGATTTTCAAAATGACTGATTTTGTAAGGGTCTGGGAAGAAACAAAAGAAACTGGGGGATTAGAATGAAAGAATGTTAAAACTAGAAGGGACTGAGAGATCATTTGGTCCAACCCATTTTACTTAGAGAGTTTTTTTGAAGGCACAGAGAATTTAAAATGGTCGTGGTCACACAGATATGCTTCAGAGAATGGGATCTGACCCTAATTCTAAAAAAAAAAATAGCTTAGAAGACTATATCTGATTTGAACCTTAAGACACAAGTCAGAGAAGTAAGTGAAGAATATTTATTTGGGCCTCATGGGGTCTAGGTTCCAATCATACTCTGACATTTAATTACTTATGTGACATTGGCCACATTACTTATCTGTCTGGGCCTCAGTTTCTTCATCTGTAAAAAGTCCCTTCTAGCTCATGGGTTCTTAACCTGGAATCCATTACCTTGTTGTATTTTTTTAATATTTTGAAAACTATATTTTGATTTAATCAATTTCCTCTTTAATCTTGCATATTATGTTTTAAGCATCTAAAAACAAGATTCCAACTTCACCAGACTGCCAGCAGGTCCCCAACATAAGAGAGATAAAGAACCCCTGTTCTGATTCTGATTCTGCAACCTTATGCTTTCATGGCCAGAGGAAATTATATGGATTCTGGACTCAAAAAACCTGGTTTCACAGCCTCTCTCTCATACTTACAATATTTGTGACTTGAGTCAACTGACTCAGCCTCTCTGGTCATCAGTTTCATCATCTGTAAAATGGGATATCCAGACTAAAGTTCCCTTCTAGCTCTAGAGCTATAAACCTAGAACCCTAAGTTCTAGAACCTAGAGCCTACAGGCAAATCACTTCATCTCTTTGTGAAATGCTTACTCCTCATCTGTAAAATGGGGATGTGGAAAAATTGAATTAGATGAACTCTAAGGTCCCCTCCAACCCTAAATTGTTGATCCTAGCTAAAGTGAATCCCTCTAACTATGCCCAGATCCAATCCCCTCCTGCCTCCTTCAGGAATCACTTGCCTGCCCCTGCCCCTTCCCTAGCCTCCTTCCTACAAACAAGAGCAGCATCTACATCAGCCAGCACTCTGCTCGTAAAACCCTTGTAGGATCACCCAAGGCTTATTGTTGTTGTTGTTATCCAGGCATTTCAGTTGCATCTGATTCTTCAGACCCCATTTGGGGTTTTTTTTGGCAGGGTAATGGTTTATCATTTCCTTCTCCAGGTCATTTGACAGATGAGGAAAATGAGGCAACCAAGGTTAAGTGACTTGCCCAGGGTCACACAGCTAGGAAGTATTGGAGGTTGGATTTGAACTGAGGTCTTCCTGACTCTATTCACTGCTCCGCCTAACTGCCCCAATCCAGGGCTACTGCCATACTAAGAGGCATCCAGGGAAATCCTTTACTACCCTAGAAAACACCTTAAAATCCTCAAGTTAAGAAATATACTCCTACAAGTCATTCCCCAATTGATGAATGATCAAAGGATATGAACAGGCAGTTTTCAGAGGAAGAAATGAAAACTATCTATAGTCATAAGAAAAAATTCACTAAATCACTGCTGATTAGAGAAATGCAAATCAAAACAACTCTGAGGTACCACATCACACCTATGAGACTGGCTAACATGACAAAACAGGAAAATGATAAATGCTGGAGAAAATGTGGGAAAATTGCAACACTAATGCATTGTTGGTGGACTTGTGAACTGATCCAACCATTCTGGAGAGCAATTTAGAACTATGCCCAAAGGGTTATAAAATTCTTTATACCCTTTGACCCAGCAATATACCACTTATAGGGCTTTATAGCAAAGAGATCATACAAATGGGAAAAGTACTCACATGTACAAGAATATTTATAGCAGCTCTTTTTGTGGCAGCAAAGAATTGGAAATCAAGGGAATGCCCATCAGTTTGGGAATGACTGAACAAGGTGTGGTATATGAATGTAATGGGATATTATTGTACAATAGGAAGTGATAAGCATGCAGACTTCAGAAAAACCTGGAAAGACGTATATGAATCGGGGCGGCCAGGTAGCACAGCGAGTAAGAGCACCGGCTCCAGTGTTAAGAAGATCTGGAGATCGAATCCCGGGCTCAGACACTCAGCACCCACCCATAAACACCTGGCCGTGTAACCTTGAGCAAGTTACTTAACCCCAATTGCTTAGAGGAGGCCAGGTGGCTCAGCGAGTAAGAGCACCGGCTCCAGTGTCGGGATGACCTGGATCAAATCCCGGCCTCGGATACTCAGCACCACACCCAGAAATAACTGCCCGTGTAACCTTGAGCAAGTTACTTAACCCTGATTGCTTTAAAAAAAAAAAAAAAAGACGTATATGAATTGATGCTGAGTGAAGTGACCAGACCTTGGAGAACATTGTACACATTAACAGAAACATTGTGTGATGACTGACTTTGACAGACCTGGCTATTCGCAGAAATGCAAGGATCTGAGACATTCCAAGAGACTCCTGATCGAAAATGCTGGCCACATTTAGAGAAAGAACCATGAAATCTGAATACAGATCAAAGCATATTGTTTGCTGTCTTCTTTTTTTTACTTTTGTTTTTTCTTTCTCATGGTTTCTCCCATTGGTTCTAATTATTCTTTGCATATTACATGCCATCTTGCATAATCTTATGGAAGTGAATGTTGAAAACTAAAAATAAATAAATAAAACGGGGAAAAAAAGATTCCTTCAGTCTAAAGCAAGGGTGGGGAACCTGTGGCCTCAAGGCCACATGTGGCCCACTAGGTTCTTGGGCGCAGCCTTTTAACTGAGTCCAAGTTTTACAGAACAAATCCTTTTATTAAGAGGATTTGTTCTTTGAAGTATGGATTCAGTCAAAGGGACATACTTGAGGACCTAGAGGGTCACATGTGGCCTGAAGGCCATAGGTTCCCCATCCCTAGTCAGAGGCATCCCATACATGGGAGGCATCTAAAAGAAATTTTATTGATCTTAATAATTTAACTAGCCTCAGACACTTACTAGCTGTGTGACCCTAGGAAAGTCATTTAACCATTTGCCTCAGTTTCCTCATCTGTCAAATAAGCCAGAGAAGGAAACGGCAAAACAGTCCAGTATCTTTACCAAGAAAACCCCAAACGAGGTCATAAAGAGTTGAACACAAAGTCAAATATGCCACTCTGGAGAAGACCTTGCTACCTGAATGACCCCATGGATCAGATGATCAGTTTCTATCAGGAAAGCTAATAGCACCAACACTTGTACACACACACACACACACAGTTCAGAAACAGACTCTCATTGACACCTTGTGCATACTTCTTATAGGGCCACTTTCTATTTGCAGCCCTTTGCTAGCAACCAATTCCTAGCCACAAACAATTGCTAAATTGGGGTCACAGATGAGAACCCAGGAGACACAAGGCAATCTCGTTAAAATCTAAAAAGGACTGATTGAAATGTAGAAAACAAAAACATCTAGAAGGCTTTATAAGTAGTACAGAAAAGCAGCTGGGGAGTGGGATAGTGTTCTGAAAGTGAAAAAAATAAAAGGGGAAACTGAGGCAACTGGCACAATTTTTTTCTTTTTTTAAACAAACATAGAATTTCATTAATATCCAGAACTCCTAGTAAGGAAACTCCCTTCACAAAGTGGATCAGTATCTGCTCTGTAAATTATGGTATTAGAACAGAGGTTCTTAACTGTTTGGGGGTCCTGGACCCTCTTGTTTGGTGAAGTCTATATACCTCTTCTCAACATCAAGTTTTTAAGTGCATAAAATGGGGAAAAAAATGGAATTACAAAGGAAGCCAATTATATGGAAATAGCTAAAATGGCTTTTAAAAATGCTAAGTTTCCAGACCTCAGGTTAAGAACCTCTGTTTTAGAGAGTTGCCTGAGGACACCAAGAGGGCAAAAATGACTTGGTTGAGGCCATGGGAAAGATTAATTCAGGTCTTCCTAACTCTAAGAACAGCTTTCTACCCAATGAACCATGTTGTTCCTTAGTGGATGACGTTTTCCAGGTAATTTATAGCTCATTAAAAGATGTTTTTCTATTAAATATTCAGATAAATAAGCTTGATACAAAGGGTTTTCAACTTCTCTAGACCTCAATTTCTTCTCTGTAAAATGGGGATGATAACACCATTTACTTTACAGGGCTTTTGAAAGAGTCAAATGAAACTGTAGTCAAAGTACACAGGCAACTTTAAAGCACTATAGAAATGCCAGCTGTTACTGTTAGCATTATTGTCACCCAGGTATCTGTTTCACTTCTCCACTTTACTTCCCACTCATGGATTCCACAAAGTTGGTATCTAAATCTGCTGACACAGCATTTTCCCACTGGTAATTGTATTGTCTCTGAAGAATCCCCAGTAACAATGTAAAATCCATTCATGCATGGAAAAACTAGATTTACAATTACTCCAAATATACCTCCCACAGTGTTCAAACAATTTCTCTCAACTAAAATCAGTGGGGTTTTTTCTCATTGAAGTGTATGCCCCCTTAAATTATAAGATGAAATTCTACCTGCTCCAACCTTACTAGTATTTTACTTTGAAACAAAAGCCCCATTGTGCATAAAATTTAAATTTTTTAAAATTTTTATAAAAATGGTTTATTAGACAAAATGTTCAAGGTCAGAACTTGTTGCCCTTATCATTTACATCAATGTCATTATCATGCACATTCACATGCTGTTTTAAGGTCACAAGGCAACATGTGTTGTCCTTTCTTCCTTTTTTAAGCAAAGTATATAGTGAGAAAAGAAACTAGACAGGAGAAAGAACAAGATAACTCTGAAACTAATGAGTCACCAACCATGATCTCAGGTTTGGGAGGGACATCAGGCATCAACATCATTGAATGCAGAGTAAATCAAAACAGAAATCTCCTCTAACAATATCTATGCCAAATGGCTGTCCAGCTTCTGATCAAAGGCTTCTTGTGATGGAGAAATGACTACCTTCTGAGGAGATCCATTCTGCTTTAAGATAGTGGTCATTGTTAGGGTAGCAGTTTCCTTCTATCAAGCTACAATGTACCTCTCTCTGCTCCTGCCCTTGCTTCTGGTTATGATCTCCAGCCAGGCAGAATTGCCAGCTTTTCAGTCACTTGAAGCTTTCATCTCTCCCTGAGTCTTCTTGTTTCCAGGCTAAATTTCCCCCATTTCTTCAATCACTCCCATTTGACATAGTGGTATCATTCATTTTATTCACATGCACACACACACACACACACACACATCAACTCCCTAGTTTCATCAGAAAATAATATTCTACACTAGTGAGGCTTCCACGATATTAACTCAATGAGGCAAGGCTTTGAAGACAGAAGGACCTAGGTTCTCATATCACTTCAAGCACATATTACCTGTGCAACCCTGAGGAAATCACATTTCTGGGCCTTAGTTTCCTCAGTTGTAAAATGAATGAGTTAGACTTGGTTGCTGGATTTCCTCCAGCTCTAAATGTATGATCCTATAACCAAAAAATTAACCATCTTTCTTTTTTTTCTTTTGGAGGGGGGAAGGCAGGGCAATTGGGGTTAAGTGACTTGCCCAAGGTTACATGGCTAGTAAGTGTTAAGTGTCTTAGACCAGATTTGAACTCAGGTCTACTGACTCCAGGGCCAGTGCTCTATTCACTGCACCACCTAGCCGCCCCAAATTAGCCATCTTTCAATGAAAATTTTTCTAAGATATAAAGCATCCTTTACTTCCCGAATTTTTTTTCAAAATAATAATAGCTAATGTGGGTCAGGAGAGTTGGTGAGTAAAAATGCCCAAAACCAGTTAGAGATCTGGAAGGATCTTTCAGAAATAATTTCCCCAGTAAAGCACCCTCTGAGTATTTGAAAACTGGGTCATCAGGTTATTCTGAGGGGAGGTGGCAATCCTGGCTTTCCCATGCTCACATTGGAAATTTAATAATTGGCTAGTTCTCACAAAAGTTGTAGTTCTCTCATTTTTGTTTCCTCCCCAAAGCTAGAAGCAACCAAGCTCAGGGGTGCACTGGAAAAGTCCCAGAGGGAAGTGGCATACTTCCTGACAAAACAAGAAAAAAAAGGGAAATTCAAGGGAATGGGGGAAAATGACAAAGAAAGATTTTTAAGTGGGGGTAGAAAAAGTCTCTTTTCCTCACTTATTAGGTATGTGACTTGGGTTAACTTACTTAACCTCTCTAAATTTCAATTTACTCATCAATAAAATGAGAGGTTAGACTAGGTGGCCCTAAGATTCCTCCAGGTCAGAGTCATGATTCTACGATCAACATGCAATCCACCCTAGCCTATACAGCCCATTCCTCTTCTAATAATGAACAAAGTCAGAATGGTTGGAATCAACCCAGCTGATGAACAAAGAAGCAAAGAGAGAGGATTGCTACATGTTACAGAATAGTGAATAGAAAAAAAAAACAGTCACACTGGAGGCTAGGAACAGCATTTAGAAACTATGCCATATTTCCCAGAGTCCTTTGCCAGATCCCAGGAAGAAGAGCCATAGTGGGACTATGTGTTTCCTGAAACTATACAATTTGGACTATACTTAATACACTGGTCTTTGACTAGATGAAGCTGGAAACAGCTGAGTAATGGATTATTTTATTATATATTGATTATTCCTTTTAATGATTCCAAGCCAAAAGAGTAAAACATTGTATATAGTACCCAAGCATTCCCATCTGTTCCCATAGAAAGTCAATTCCATTCTGCCAATATCACTTGACTAAGGCTCAATGAAATATACAAAAATGAGGGAGGAGCCAGGATTTCTGGTAGGTGGGGGCTCGTGAGCTAATTCTGATTGTGCAAATCCATATTAACAATGCTTTTAAACTTAAAGTGATGAGTGAAGCCATCTAAGCAGAGATGGAGCTGAAAGACATAAATTTGCCCAACCTCTGAGGACCATAGAGAGTCTCATGCTTTCCTAGCATTTAACCTTCATCAGGGTGAAGTCAATGAGTATTCATGCAAACATGAAACTTACCAAGATTTGGGCCTTTTGGGGGGAACAGGATGAGGTTAGTGACTACCAATGCTGTGTGGTGGCTAAGTATATAGATATATATGTGCCTGAAATAGTCACTGTGATTTACAAGTTTCTGTTATATAAAATCTATCTTTTCATTGATTTCCATTTTTAAAAATATAAAGTATGTCCTGTCCTTCCAAGGGGAAAATATTTAGCCTAAAATGATACAAATCAGCCTTCTAAAATCCCATACTTTTAAACAATAACCTTTCATAAAACATCATCAATAATAGTTGACATTGATTTGATGTCCTCTGAAGTTTGCAAAGCACTTTCACATACATGATTTCATTTTATCCTCCCTGATGGAGGAGGGTAGATACTGCAGCCATTACTATCCCTATTTTTCAGATGAAAAAAATGAAGTTTACAAAGGTTTATAGTTTTGCCCATAGTCACACAGTTAATAAATACTGGAGGCAGGATGTGAACCCAAGTTAGTCTTATAAAAGAGAGACAGTATTAGTACATGAATGAAAACTGCCGAACTCCAAGTCTAGTGGTTTTTCTATTATATACTATCAAAAATAATAATGCTGTGCTACATTAAAAATATCACAAAATAAGGTATAAATAAAAATGTAACAAAATAGCAGAAACCTGGAGAGTATTTCCCTAAAGTAGCTGGCTAAATTCCCGACTAATTCAATTCAACAAATATTTATTGATGACCCATACATATTGATCACCCCTACACATTAAGGCACTATGCCAGATTAAAAAAAGTACAGAGATGAATACAACATTTTTCCTAGCCCTCAAGGGGGTTATGATCTAGTAGGGAGAGGAAAAAAAATATGTGTAGACAAATAAGTAGAATAAAAAGCCAAATGTGAAAGAAGGGAAGAGAAATTCTAAGTTTGATGACATTTCCAAAAGGTAAATCTCATGTCTGGTCAAGAAGAACATGGAAGATTTCATGCAAAGGTGGCATTTGAACTGGGTGACACAGCCTGTCTCAAGCAACTCTAACATTTCTAACTTTATGTTCCAGATCATTTCTTTCCTTTAAAAAAAAATTTTTTTCCCTATCAGGTGAATGTATTGACCTTGTTTTAAAGACTTTTTTCCTGGTAAATTCCAGATGGAAGGGTCCTTGGACAGAAAGAAAGAGCAGAAATCAGCAATAGAC
Organism: Petaurus breviceps papuanus; assembly: GCF_028583685.1. Taxonomy (NCBI): domain Eukaryota; kingdom Metazoa; phylum Chordata; class Mammalia; order Diprotodontia; family Petauridae; genus Petaurus; species Petaurus breviceps. The sequence continues at coordinate 17,651,889 of NW_027185889.1, read as the reverse complement.
CAACGAGCATTTATTACATTCCATACACTATGCTAAAGGCAATCACGGTCATCCTTGTTTTCATGATTACCCTCTCCCTCAAATATCACCCATCAATTACTTTAAAGGCTGGGTTCACAGTTACTAATTCTAAATGTTCTCTCTCTCTCCAAAATAATAAGTGCATTTAAATGTTTGCTGAATCAAAATGAGTTGAAATAACTGAAATCTCAAGAAATTTCCCCCCAAATACATAATTTTAATTTTTTTCTTAAAACACATAAATTAGGGCAGCTAAGTGGCACAGTGAATAGAGAGCATCAGCCCTGGAGTCAGGAGGACCTGAGTTCAAATCCGGCCTTAGAAACTTAACACTTATTAGCCATGTGACCTTGGGTAAGTCACTTAACCCCAATTGCCCTGCCCTCCTCCCTCCAAAAAAAAACCATAAATTTTTTAAGTTCAAAATTCTGTAAAAGTATATTAAGAACTACTTTCATTTAGACCAAGTGACACATATAACTTTATGAGCTCAAAATGGACATATGACCTGAATAGTAAAGGTGTTATAAAAATGAGAGGACAATTTGGTAAGGTTTCACAGGTATGGTTGGGGAGGGTGGAGGAGAGCTGTATTCCTAACCAAATGAGAAATAAAGAAGATTGCCAAAATAACTCAGGGTACAATTTTAAAAAGTTTTTGCATGGATAAAACCAATGCATCTGGAATAAGAAGAGAAGCAGATGATTTTGGGGCAGGGAGGCTCTCTGCCTCAAAACTCTCTGAAAAGAGTTCCAATATCCAAGATACAAATAGAGAAAAAATATATAAATGTATAAGATCACTAGTCATTCCCCAATGGACAAGTATTCAAAGAACATAAATTTCTCAAAAAAATTTATAAATCAGGGCAGCTAGGTGGCTGAAGTCAGGAGGACCTGATGTCAAATTCAGCCTCAGACACTTGACACTTACTATCCATGTGACCTTGGGCAAGTCACTTAACCCCAATTGCCCTCCCAAAAAAATTATAAATCATTAGCAACCATTGAAGAAAGATTCCAAATCACTCATATGCAGAGAAATGCCAATCAAAACAACTTCAAGGTTTATACATATCAAATTAGCAAAGACAATGAAAGATGGTAATAATATTGGAAGGGCTGAGGGAAGACAGGTATGTTTGGTACACTGGTGGTAGAACCATGAATTGTCCAACCATTCTGGAAAGCAATATGGAAGCATATGATGGAAGTAACTCAAAAGTAAATCAACTGCCTTCTTATATAGGGAGGAGGTATCTATTCAAAAATGATGATATATAAACAATAGATAGCAATTTTTAAGGACAAAATATAGATAAGATACACATCTCAGATTTGTAGAAGATTAAATGGGATGATATTACCTAAAGCAATTTGTAATATCAACAATAATAGCATCTATGGTAGCTAGAGTGCCTAACTTAGAATCAGGAACTTGTCTTCCTGAGTTCAAATCTGGCCTCAGACACTTACTAGCTATATGGCCCTGGGCAAATCACTGAACCCTGTTTATCTCAGTTTTCTTATCTGTAAAATGATCTAGAGAAGGAAATGCAAACCACTCTAGCATCACTGCTAAGAAAACCCCAAATGGGGTCACAAAGTTAGACACAACTGAAAAAAAAAAGACTGAACAACAAAAAAGTTACTTCAATAAACTTACTGGCAAAAAGTCACAAAACTCATGTTATCCAAAAATTCAAATCCCATTCCAAAGACCTCTATTAAGGGTCAGGTCCTGTGATAGGTGCCAAGACTATAGAAATAAAAATAAAACAATCCCTCCCCTCAGGGTGATTACCTTTTACTGGGCAAAAACAACCTAGGCTTCTCTTCTACCTCCTCTCCCTCTCCTTGTGCGCCTGGCTTTCTTCCTATCTCAGCTAAAGTCTCATCTTCTGTAAGAAGTCTTGCTTATCCCCCCTTAATTATAAAGCCTTCTCTCTGCTGTTTATCTCCAATCCATCCTGTACATATCTTGTTTGCACAGAGTTGTTTCTGTGTTCTCTCCACCATGAGACTGAGTTCTTTGAGGGCAGGGATTATTTTTTGCTTTTCTTTATGTCTTCAGGCCTTGACACAAATTATGGTACATGGTAAGTACTTAAAACATGCTTGTTGACTTGATTAATACAAAGTAGTTTCAAGAGAAAGGAAGTATTAATAACTGGGCAATAGGAAAAGGTCTCATGGAGAGGGGAGAACATGAACTGTGTTTTAAAGAAAACCAGAGCTTCAACAAGGAAAGGAGGAAGACACAGTGGACCAACCAGAGTGTGGAGGCAAGACATGAAGAGGTGTTTGGGGGAACAGGCAGCAGATCAGTATCAATGAATGAAAACTAATAAAACCCTAAGTGTAGGTGGGAGGAAGGTTGTAGAGGTTTCAAATGCCAGAGAGAGGATGGAAGTGTCAGGAAGCATGTGATTCCTCAAAAAAAGGCAATTCTGTCAAGTGGTGAATGAATGAGGGATGCCAGATGGGCAGCCTAAGGAATGGAAGGGCATGGACAGAATATAAGAGGATTTGGAGAGGGGTCTCCAGCATATTGGGTGCTCCTAGGTGGTGACTCTGGAGGAAAACATGGACATGAACAGAACAAGGTCATGATATTACAGATTTAGAGCTCAAAAGGACTTTAGAGTCTATTCACATTTAACAGATGAGGATGAGAAAGTACTGATGGGTCGCCATTTATACTGATTATGGGAATCCCCCCATCAGTGATGTCACAGACTCTTTGAAGGACTGAAGCCTACTTGAACGACAGAGGTATCTAAGATCTTAGATGGGCTGCCTCTGCTACTATTCAGTGGATTAGTACAGCTGGCAAAGAGAGAGCTTTTTCCAATCAGTCTCACTTCACCTCATTTCCCTCTGAAACACAAAAACAACAACCACCACTAGCATTTATGTAGTACTTTACATTTTACAAGGCACTGTACATATATCGTCTCATTTGAACCTCACAATAACACTGTGAGGCAGAAGTTATTAGTATGCCTCTTTTACAGATCAGGAAACTGAGGTTGATACAGGTTAAGTGACTAGGGACACAGCTTGGGGCAGAATTCAAACTCAAGTCCAGCAGTCTTATCCAACCTTATCTTATCTTAACCAAGTCTTACCTAGAAGGTCAACAACACACCTCTTGTAAATTATAATTTGTTATATTATAAATTATAATTTATTATGAATTTTATAAAAATGTCAACTGAAATGATATCCAAAATGGTCTCAGTGTTCCACTGCACAATAACATTAGGATTGTATATTCCATAAAAAATAATATCAAGAGATGAATGATAGAAGACAGTCTTCAAGGAGATGGCTGGCTGGCTGACAATTACATGGACCAGCTGCTCCTTGGTTTCAACACAGAAATGGAATGGAATAGAAGAGCAAAAACTATAGAATTTTAGGAATTACCAATTTCCACTCGCAGAATCACAGATTCTGAAAGGCAGTTGGGACATCAGAGGTCCTTTAGTTCAACCCATTTGAGATTTTGGACCAATTGCCCAGTGGTCATTGGATCACATTTCAGAGGTGATCTAATCTAACCCCCTCATTTTCCAGTTGAGAAAATGAAGCCCAGAGAGGTTGTGATTTCCCCAAGGTCACCCTGGTAAAGTGGATACAGTAAGTCTCAGGAGAAAGAATGCTCATTCAACAAGCTATCAGCATAGGCAAAAAATAAAAAGTCTTTGTTATGGTACATAGGACTGTACTTTCGGCACAATTAGATGCTGCTTGCTATAATAGAAAATATATTAGAAAGAATCAAAAGATTCCCAGCTCCAGTCTAGCCATGTGACCTCAAACAAGGTTACTTCTTAATATTTCCATCTATAAAATGAGATATTGCACTAAAATTTTAGTGTCCCTTTCCAGCCTTTAAAAAAAAAAAAGAATAGGGGTGGCTTATAGAACACTGGCCCTGGAGTCAGGAGGACCTGAGTTCAAATCTGGCCTCAGACACTTAACACAAAACTAGCCTTGTGACCTTGGGCAAGTCACTTAATCCCAATTGCCCTGCTTTTCCCCTTGCAAAAAAAAAAAAGTAACACCCAATTTTTCCATGGAACTACCAGAAGATTTTGGGATGGTTCCTTTAGGACAGCTCCTCTAGCACAAGAGTCAAATGAACCTGAGTTCAAATCCAGCTTCAGACACTTACTAGATATATAACCCTGGCAGGCAAGTCACTTCACCTCCTTCTGCCTCAGTTTCCCCATTTCAAAAAAATGAGAATGATAATAACACCTATCTCCCAAGGTGATTGTGAGCATCAAATAAGATAGTGCCTGACACATAGCGCGTGCTATCTTAATGTTAGCTATTATTAATATTATTATTATTACCATTAAATGTGTAAGATTCTTTGAAGGAATCATGGAATATGGGAATTGGAAGGGACCTCAGAAACAACAGTAATATTAACTACTATTTAAATAGCACTTTAAGGTTTGCACAGCACTTTTCAAATATTATGTCATTATATATTCACAACAAGCCAAGGAGGTAGGTGCTATTATTATCCTCATTTTACAGAGGAGGAAACTGAGACAAAGAGAGGCTAGGTGGTTTTTATCTGAGGCAGGATTTGAACTAAGGTCTCCCTGACCCCAGATCTAGAGCTCTACCACATAGCTGCATATAGAAAGAATTCTCTCTCCCATACTCTCAAAAAGTGTTACCCATGATCACCTGGCTCATCGCTTAAAGACCTCTAGTGACAAGGAACCCACTAACTTCCTCAAGCTAGCTTCCCCAATTTTGATCACAGGATCATAGATTTAGAAGTGGAAAGGACTTGGAACTCAAGTCCAATCCACTCATTTTAAAGCCAACTGCTTTACATATTATTTGAACTTTACATACTCATTTGATCCTTAGAACAATCCCTATGAAGTGGTGTAATGGCAAGCACAGAAGCAGTTCACACCTTGTTTCAGCTATTAAATTAACACCTTGTTTCAGTTCAAGTTTCTTTTGTGCCTTGTACCAAGTCTGTTAAGAAACAGAATGCGTGAACCCCACAACTTGTGAACGCTAGAACTCATGAATTCCTGCAACAGGGAGGGGAGGAGCTAATGACCATATATAAGGAGAATTTCCAGGCTAGAGACAGCAAAACAGAGAAGAGGACTCTTGTAGTGGCAGAGTAAAGAAGGAGAAAACTCGTGGTATCCTGGCACTCTGTCTGCTCTGTTTGTGTTGACATTTGTTTGTGATACTTTGTACAGAACCCTGGGACTTACTGGAAGCCCTGAAAGAGGATTTTCTGGTTGTATGTTTACAGAAGTCCTGGAATAGGGTTTTGGAGGTCCTGGGACTTGACTGATGATTTGTGCTGACCTCTTGGACCTTGTTTGTGGGTCTATGTTGATGATTTGTGCTGAATTCTCAGACGTTGTTTGTGGGTCTGAGTTGATTTCACAGGCAGATAGTGAATGGTGCTGACAATGTGTATGAATATTATTGTTGATTTGTTGAGCTTTATCTTTACGGAAACAGGAACTGTAAAGGACTTAAGGTGGACCAGACACTGTGAACTTCAATATGGAATGGAAACTGGGTGAAGAACTGGACAAGGATCTGGACGAGGAACTGGGAGCTCCTGTCTTTGAACCCAGGTGACAGTTGGAGCTGGGACCATGGAAGAGGAACCATGGAAGCTGAGAGCCAGCCTTGAGTCAAGCTGAAAGAAGACTTTACTTGGATACTGTGTGCTGACTGAGAAGATTATGATTTACTGTGACCTAGGGGTAGAGAATTTGACTTTCGTACTTTGTGATTGAATTAAGGATTTGGTGATTGACTAAATGAATGTATTTGTTGAAAACTCTGTGACCACTTTGGTGAAAACTATGTGGCCATTTTCGTGATAAGTTGTTGAGTTGTGACATGGTTAATGCTATAATTTTGATGTTCTGTGATTAATTGTAACATTGTGAATGCTGTATCTTGATTTTCTGTGAATGTTTTGCTCTGATTTGTTATTGAATAGAGAGTTCACTACACTATGTAATAAGAATGTTGAAAGCTGTTCACAGCAGCAGTCCTCTGAAAAGCTGTTCATGCTTGGCTTTACAAGTGGTTACTAATATTATCTCCATTTTACAAATGGGAAAACTGGGGCTGAGAGATTAAGTGATTGCTAAGTGCTGTCCATGGTGGGAAAAGAATATGGTCTTTCTGACTCCAGGTCCAACACTCTATCCATTTGCCAAACAGGGATACCTTTAATTATTGGGAAATCATTTCCTACAATTAAAACTAAACCCTGTTTTTCTTGGGGGCATCAATTGATCATCTTAACTTCATAATATCTGGCTGCTATTGTTTTGAGTCAGTGAGGTGGCACAATGGATAGAGTCAGATACTTGGAGTCAAGAAGACCTGAGTTTAAATCCTGACTTAGACATGTACAAGCTCTATCACTCTGAACAAAGTCAGAGCTTCCCAATCTATAAAATGGTGATATCATTAGTATCTACTTCATAGGATTATTGTAAGGATCAAATGAGAACATATGTAAAGGCTTTTGAAAACCTTAAAGAGTTACTCTGCCATACTTAATTCACGTGCAAGTTGAAACATCACCCTCATCATATCATTGGTCCTCTGAGTACAAAGGAGGAAAAAGAACAAGTGCTATTTATTATCAAATCAGTCTCTGTGACATCTACCCATTATTCCTGCCAGACAGAACAAGGCTAACTTCTATATCAGTTCTTTCGATAACTGAAAACAACTATTATTAACTCCCCAAAACCAAGTTTTCTCATCTCCAGGATAAATATTCCTAGTTCCTTTCAACTGAGCCTCATAGGACAGGAACTGGAGAAACCAGTGAACCACACTTGTTTACTCCCAAGTGGGTTTACCCTCTGTTGCTCAGAGTGGATTGTATCTATGTTCAATGGCAGAACCATGGCCACCCCTAGGCAAGGACTTGAATTAATCAGTTGCAATCTTTCCATAACAGTCTAATCAGGATGAGTGACATTTTCAGGGCTTCTCTAATCAAGCCACAGGGCAGAGAGACCATCATGGCCACAATGATCTCACCAACCCTGACTGGAGCCTCCTTCTGATGCCTCAACTCCTCTATCCAGCCTCCACTCTCACGTAGGTGCAGAATCTCTCACCGCCATGGCATCTGCTGTCAGCAGTGTGCCGAGTGGATTATAGATTCTCAGAAAAAGAATTTAAGCCCTTTTCTTGCTTTACTTGGAGTAAAAATGTTGCAGTGGGACACAATCACTCTTGTGATTTAAAAAAAATACCTTTGCTAAACAGTGAGTAGAATAACAAGGTGAAAGATATATGGCCTTATAAAATATTAATATTCTGTTGGATTTTTATCCCTTTTTCAGTACTAAATATGGCCAATAACCATACATGCTCTCTCTCTTTTAGTTACTGAGCAGGTGTGCAGGTAACTGGTTACCAAGACAACATATTGGCTAGGGATTAGAGCAGACACTTGTATAGGCATAACTCTGAATAATGCAAACCTCGTTAAGTGATACATTTTTCATTATTTTCATATTGCATTGAGTCCTATACAATACTCCTTTTTTCCCCAAATCTAATGTACATATCCCTTTTAAGAGTCTTAAAGATGCCCAGTGGTCAGATATTTCTCTTTTTTTAATTAAAAAGCAATGAAAACTCCAGGAATTCATTATCTTCTTTTTCATCTAAGTGAAAGAGTTACCGACCTGAACATCTGTTCAACACCTATTGTCATGTTTAGAAAGAATCATTACCAAATAGATCCAATAAGAAATGAAATATGATGGCATGTGTGAACTTTGCTGATGATGTGTATGTCTACTGCTCCTGCAGTTAAGGCACTGGCCCATTCTGGTAATCCTATGTATTCAGTCAAAATTGAAAAGGTATCAAATAAATTTTTTTAGCCTTGGTTTTGGTTTTGTATCCAAATGCCCTGGAGTCTCAATAGTATCCACCCCCACTTTCTCAAAGAATGCATTTAAAGACACCACTCAATCAATAAGCATTTATGAAGTGCTTACTTTATTCCAGGCATTGAGGGATGAGAATTCAACCAGTCAGTTTACTGCCATGGGGAATTTCCAGGTGAGTAACTTCATCTACAAGTGTAGAGCAGGACACTTTTTCTGCAACCAAGAGTCTTAGAGAATAATCTGGAGCATTGAGAGATTATGTGACTTGTCCAAGGTCACACTGCAAAATATTTGTCAGAGATGAGATTGAACCCAGGACTGGGGAGGGGGGAGGCCTAGTGTTGAAGCCAGCTCCTGTCCACTATACCATGTTTCCTCTCTAGACCTGGGGACATACAGACAAAAAAAGGATAGT
>NW_027185889.1:17570020-17643497 GCF_028583685.1 Petaurus breviceps papuanus | reverse complement strand
GAAGGAAGGAAGGAAGGAAGGAAGGAAGGAAGGAAGGAAGGAAAGAAGTAAGGAAGGGAGGGAGGGAGGGAGGAAAGAAGAAAGGAAGGGAGGAAAGATGGGAGGGAGGGAAGGAGAGGGAGGGGGAGGATGGACAGAGAAAGGAAGGGATAGAAGGACACAAGAAAGAAGGATGGAAGGGAGGAAGAGAGGGAAGGAAGGAAGGAGAAAGGAAAAAATGAAGGGAGGGAGGAAAGAAGGAAGGGAGGTAGGGAGGAAGGAAGGCATTTATTTTTTAAAGAAAATTCACTCCTTTGCAAAAATAGAATAGGAAGGGGGATTTAGTCTTGAGAACATCACTATAATTTTTTTCTTTAATTTAGGATTAAATATAATACATATAGCTCACTAATGTTGTAGTAATGTAATTCAAATATTACTGGTACATTTTCCCAAGTTTCCTGGAAACAAGACAGCAGAACTCTGTCACATTTATGAAGATTCAGAAAAAAATCAACTTATCTTTCATCACATTCTTTGGTAGCAAGATGACGCTTCAAGTGTATAAAATTGCTTGCTTCAGAGAACTGAGCAGTAGATACCTCCTTCTAACCTTGTGGCTTACTGGAGCTCAATGTGACAATTTCATAAAATCTCAAGCAGCTTTGTAACTATGTCTATTATTTATGATTCAGCATCTTCGAATTCATCTAAAGTACACTTAACTTATTTTTCCTCATCTCTGAAAGTACAGTGGATGGAAATATTGGGAAAAGGAAAAGAAGGAGGAGGAGGGGAAAGAGAAGGAGGAGAAACTGTGCAATAACTCTTACCCCTTCCCCCACCCCCTTTTCAGGAAAGGATCACAATATTCTCCATACCAAGGAGAAAGAACACTAGTGTTTAATTTCTTGAAATGAGGATTCTGTTCCATATACATGTATTTATGTAGACACATAGCAGTATGTATGTGCATGTGTATATAGAGACATACCTCAGAGATACTGCAGGTGCACTTCTAGACCATAACCATAAAGCAATAATCGCAATAAAGTGAGTCACACAAATTTTTTGGTTTCCTAGTGCATTTAAAAGTTACGTATACTATAGTCTATTAAGTATGCAATAGCATTATCAAAAAACCTTAATTTAAAAATACTTTATTGCTAAAATAAATGCTAATCTTTTTGCTGGAACAGGGTCTTGCCTCAATGTTGATGGCTGCTGAGTGACTGGGTGGTGGGTGCAGAGAAAACAATGAAGCTTGCCTCTTTGACTCTTCCTTTCACTTGAACTCTTAGAAGTCATTACAGGGTTATTAATTGGCATCATTTCAATACTGTTGTGTCTCAGGGAATAGGAAGGCCCAATGAGAGGGAGATAGGGAATGAATGGCTGGTCAGTGGAGCAGTTAGACACCATTTTATATGTGTGGCTCAAGGCACCCCAAAACACAATAGCAGCATCAAAGATCACTGGCCACAGATCCCCCTCACAGACATAAAAATAATGAAAGAGTTTGAAATACTGCAAAAATTACCAAAATGGGACAGAGATTAGCTGTACTGGGAAAATGGAGTCAACAGATTTGTGTGATGCAGGGTTTCCACAAACCTTCAATTTTACAAAAGTCTCAAAAACTGCCAAGTGCAATAAAGCAAAGCATAATAAAACAAGGTATGCCTGTGTGTATGTATTGATAATGATAATTTCTGTGACATAGGCCCCTTTGACAACCTGCTATAACCTTTAGACCCCTTGTCAGAATACTTTTAAATGCATAAAATAAAAGGCATAAATAACAAAGGAAAACACTTATATTAAAATATAGTTACCAAAACTTATTTTTTGAAAAGGAAAAAAATTAGTTCAAGGCCCACAGGTTCACCTCTATGAAAGCAAAATGTATTTAGAGTGGGTTTGAATCCTAACTTTAGTCAAATCCCTTAAGTTCTCCATGGTTGTTTCCTCATCTGTAAAACGGGGATAATAATAACATCTGTTTCTCACAGTTGCTGTTGAGGATGAAAAGAGATACTGCATGTGAAATGCTTTGCAAAAATTAAAGCCCTGAATAAATACTAGCCTTTATTTATTATTGTTTGTTTTGTTTCTAATCCATGGAATAAAACAAGCATTTACACCACATAGTACAATATAAAAGACGATTGCCCATGAAACTACAAATCCACCATGCACAACTTGCTATTCCCTCCAAATACACAAAAGTTATTGTGTAAATTTCTTTTTTCCCCTATTTTTTACTTCCCTCCTCTCCTTCCCCCACCCTAAGCATGGCTACCATTAGACACAAATAAGTATATATGTAAAAGCATTCTATACATGCTTCTTTTTATCAAAGTTAGTCACTACTATTTTCAGTTAGCCTCATCACCATCATCATCATTTTCATCTCTTTGGACCTTAGCTTGAATCCCAGAGTAAGCATCCATAGCAATGTTTATTAAAAAAACACACACACACACACACAAATTGAAACTGACTTTTAAAAAATCAAATGTTGAAATGGATAATTAAATTTAAAAGATTTTGCACAAACAAAATCAATGCAACTAAGATTAGAAGGGAAGCAGAAAGCTGGGAAACAATTTTTATAGGCAGTGTCTCAAAAAAAAGGTTTTGTTTTTAAAATATATAGAGAACTGAGTCAAATTTATAAGAATACAAGTAATTCCCCATGATAAATAGTCAAAGAATAAGAACAGGCAGTTTTCAGATGAAGAAATTAAATCTATCTGTAGTCATACGAAAAAATGCTCTAAATCACTATTGATTCAAGAAATGCGCATCAAAACAACTCTAAGGTACCACATCACACCTATCAGATTAGCTAACATGACAAAACAGGAAAATGATAAATGTTGGAGAAGATGTGGAAAAACTGGAACACTAATGTACTGTTGGTGGAGTTGTGAACTGATCCAACCATTCTGGAGGGCAATTTGGAATTATGCCCAAAGGGCTATAAAACTCTGCATACCCTTTGATTCAGCAATGCCACTACCAGGTCTGTATCCCATAAAGATCCTAAACAAGGGGACTCACATGTACAAAAAATATTTATAGCAGTTCTTTTTGTAGTGGCAAAGAATTGGAAATTGAGGGGATGCCCATCAATTGGGGAATGGCTGAACAAGTTGTGGTATATGAATGAATTGTTCCATAAGAAATGATGAGCAGACAGAGTTCAGAAAAACATGAAAAGATTTACATGAACTGATGCTGAGTGAAATAAGCCGCACTAGAACACTGTACACATTAATAGCAATATTGTGTGATGATCGACTTCTTTAGACTTAGTCTTTCTGAGCAATGGAATCATCCAAGATAAATCAAAAAGACTCATGATGGAAAATCACATATCCAGAAAAAGAACTATGGAGTTTGAATGCAGATAGAAGCATAATATTTTCACATTTTTTTCTTTCTTGTGGTTTTCCCTTTTTGTTCTGATTCTTCTTTCACAACATGACTAATGTGGAAATATGTTTAATATGATCATACAAGTATAGCCTATATCAGACTGCGTGCCATGTTGGGAATGGGGGGGTGGATTTAGAACTCAAAATCTCATAAAAGTGAACATTAAAAAGTAAAAATAAATAATTTTTAAACAAATCAAATTCTGGGGAATAACATGCTTCCACCACTATCCATTCAATCATCAAGAATGCATCTTTCACAACCTGAAGTGAACATGGCAATGCTTTTTCCATTTTCTTGTTTTGTTTTATTTTAGTTTTAGTATTTAAGTTTGTTCCTTTTTTTCTTTCCTTATTTTGTATTATTTTAGTTATAGTATTTAAATTTATTTCTTTTCTTATTTTGTTTTTAAATTTAAAATTTAAAAATTACAAAAATATATGTATATTCATCATCCATTAAAAAAAAAAGAATGCATTCATTATCTCATATGCAACCAGGAACTATGCTAGACTCCAGAAATATAATGTGGGAGGGAAAAACTACTTCATGCCCTCAAAGAGCTTATAGTCCATTATACACAGAAAAATGAAAATAAAATATAGAGACAATAGATGGAAAGATGTGCCTTGGTTTCCCTCTGCCCTCATTGACCCAAAATATATACAGCTCCTGCCTGTGAGAATCAGTAATTGCTCTGCTTTCCAGAGTGGAAAGGAGATTTCAAGGTTCCAGACTCCCAAGTCTTTGAGGTTGTTTTGAGAAAAAGCTGAGGAACCGTCAGCTACTACATACTCCCAGCCTGAGTTTGGTTGCCAAAGTATTCTGTTAAAATGAAAAATTTCACCCCATCAACCTTTCTTTATTGAAGTCAGCTGTGATGCTCCCTTAAATTGTTTCTCTGGAGAAAACTAACCACCTGTTTTTTTTTTCCTTTTAACCATTACAAGTACTAGCTGCAAGTAGGTAACACAACTTGAGTCTCATTTGCATCAAGCTGGAAAAAATTCCTTATAAATCCCTTCACAGGCAAATCAAATGTGTCAAAAACTATGCCTTACATGCTGATTATGAAGAATTAAAGCTCTTCACAGAAACCTGGATTAGGCTGATACACATAAAGATATACATGTGACATCTAGAATAATGTCACATAGTCACACACAGAGTAGTCACTCAAGATGCAATCAATACCTCCAAAGGCATTAATTCTCCAAGGCTATGATCACATGGTTTGGCATATTCTTAGCTGAAAGCTTCTCTCAGAAATCAGCCAGCTGTCTTTCTCAGAAACAAACAGAAAATCAGAGGGGAGGAAAAGGAGATATCTATAAACATGCTTTCTATCATAAGCTATCACAGAGGAACCCAGTGAATTACAAACTAGAACCAAGCCTTTGAAATTCACAAAGTGTGCAAACACTCTACTTTGCCATGAGTACAAGTTTGCATTTCTTGAACATACAATGTTGACTCAACACAGTGCAAAACTGGCAGTTTTTGAAAGTCAGTGATAAGCCTGAACTTTTATAGGCAATTAAGCAACAACACCAACAAAAAAATCAGTGGACGGCAAAACGAATTCACAATTCTCCCCTAACATTTCAGATTAAACCTCATTTCTTCCTCTTCTTCTTCCACTACAGATGTTTACATGATTGGCTAAGGGCTGTATTAGAGTTAGTTCATTTTCTTCCTCCAACAACCTGGAAAAGTCTCACTATTGCAGAGACGTCTGGGCTAATTAAATGATGTGCTCCCTTCTGCCATAAATGATGCTATCAATGCAATTTTCCCCAATGTTGCAAGGCAGTAAAATATCAATTCACTTAAGTGAACTCCACTACATTTTCAGATATCATGCTTGATTAAAAAAAAAAAGTTTCCTCATCATAGTGGATGTGCAATTTGTTAAAAGAGCATTTATTTGTCTGTTTACATGTTTCAGCCCAAAGATAGAACATAACTCCTTGAGGACAGGGTCTATTCCCTCCTTTTTCTCTTTTTCCTTTTGTCTTTGTATCATCTCTCTCTACCCAGTGCCTACCACAATGCCTGGAACACAGTAAAAACTAAAAAAAAAGTTTGTTGTATTCAACTATAGTTTTGATTACTATGGAAATATTTTTGGACTTCTAACATGGGCATATTTTAAATTTAAATCATATGACTACCAGGACATTACACAAAGTAGGAACTTATTTAATGTCTATTGGATTGAATGGATGAAATTTCCTTTCATTCATTTGGCAGTGATGTTTTCAATTTGTACAGTTAGATCTAGCTTAAGAAATTTGAAAATAAAACAGAATAGCTTCCAGAAAGAAGATTGAGTGACCATAAAATAAGTTGTGTTCTATATACAATCTTGGGTAACTCTGCTACTCCCACCCTCACCCTGCCCCCAACTCAGATAATTCAAATGTAAAATGAGGGAGTTGGCTAGATGGCCTCTAACATACCTTCCAGTTCTAAATCCATGGTCCCATGAAAAAAAATAAAGCCTATAAAAATGTATGGAATATCTGCTGTGATCAACTGAGAAGTTGTTCCCACCCCCAGGTTCCATGGTCCATTCATCTGGAAGGGGAGGATGCACTGCCTGGGTCACGTGACTGGGTAAATGTTCTGAAAGTTGAAAGAAATTTCCCCAAACAAGCCAAAAGGCTAAAGGAGAAGTAACCTGCAGCCCAGACATACCAAGGAATGAATAATATCACACAGGAAATGAAACTGATTCAATTCTAATAGACAGGAAATTACTCCTAATAAATGTGAGAGTCATTCCTGAATCAGCTGCCCACATACAGCTACACCACTAACTTGTTAGAGCAAGGCTTATAATTAATATAAAGTTTGAAGAAAGAATAAAAATAGACCAAAAAAGATATGGCATGCAATTAAAACAACTCCAACCTGACTTATTTAAATAAGCTATTGATGTTAAAGAATGGGAAATGGATGAAGGAAAGGACATTGACACAATTATAACAATTACATGCAGATGCTTAACTAATGTAAGTCAAATGTAAAACTACTACCAGTGAACAAACACCTAAGCAGCCTGTCTAGGAGAAAGTTATGACAACCAAGGGAATCAATAATTCAGAGTATGAACTCAGTAGTAATATCTTATAATGAAGGATGAGGGAAGATTGTGAGTAATTTTACCTCATAAAAGAGCAAGAATTAGGGGGCAGTTTGTTGACACAGTGAGTAGAATGCAAAAACCTAGTCTCAGGAAGAATTGATTTCAAATCCAGCCTCAAAAATTTACTAGCTGTGTTAGCCTAGGCAAGTCACTTAACCTCTGTTTGCCTCAGTTTCCTCATCTGCAAAATGGGGATAATAATGGCACCTACCTCCCAGGTTTATCAATGAGATCATGTTATAAAGTGTTTAGCATAGTGCCTTGAACATAGTAAACACTATATAAATATTGGCTATTAGTGGTAGTAATAAAGAGTTAAACAGTCTGTTTTTTCTAAAACTTAGTGATATATCCAAGTAAGCAAAGTCATTCCAAGGTCACCTAAGGATGAAACCTGAAGAACAACAGATGAAAGATGGAAAAAATCTGCAAAGATCTTTATCACAAACTCTTTTCATTATCAAGGGAAGCAAATTCCCCACATTTGTCCTCTGACATCACTGCAGTCCCAGATGTGATTCAGAGGAAGTAGAAATGGTACTGAAGAAAATAAAGATGGATAAAACAGCAAGATTAGAGCAAGTATACACAAAAGAGGTTGATGGTGGAGGTGACAGTGTTGGGTATACTGAGATGCTGATTCCCAGGTTTAATGAAGGGAAAATGCCAATATACTAGCAAAAACCTAGAACTTAATCCCACCTCACCCCCTTCATGGCCAAAATAATGTTGATATCTACATAACTAGTGCCTACTTCTTTATCTTTTTTTTAATGGATTTGTGTTTTCATTGATGTAGAGAACATCTTCCACAAATGAAGACCAATTGTCTCGCAACTTGGAGTGGTGAGAGTTCCCTGGCACTCTGGGAGGTCAAATGAACTACAGTCACATAGCCAGTTTGTGTCAAAATCAGGACTTGAAGTAGGGTCTTCCTGTCTCTCAAGTCAGCTTTTTATCCACTCTGACATTTACCTCACTTCCCATATACTTAAAATGTATACCTGCCCAACATCACATCAGCAGTAAAAAGCCAAGATGGGATTTGCACTGAAGTCTTCAGATGCTAAATCCAACAACATCATGCTAAGAATACATTATCTCTTTCAAAAGAAGTATAATCACATATGAATATGCTTATCTGCCAGCAGACTCTTCCTTTAATACCCCACCATGATCTATAGGTAATCATGGGACATCAAGGTCAATACCAGCAAAGCGCATGCTTTGAAAGATTCTGCCAAACCAAGATCTCAAGTATTGGTCTGGTAATGGACTGACTGTGTGTCCCTTGTCTGTGAACCAGTGTAACTAGATTCAGAAAGGTTCATCCCCAAAAGGATGGAGACTATATAAAGATCTGTTCAAGTGTATGCAACAACTCACGAAGAGTAAGGTTTGTTCCTATATCAATAGAATCATAGAAATTCTTGAAAAATAGAAGGTTATTTATGTGTGTGCATGTGTGTTGGCATTCATATGTCCATAAACATGTATGAATGAACAAATGAATGAAAATCATGAATTAAATGCTTACTCTGTGGCAGGCATTGTGCTGAGCACTGGAAATACAAATACAAGCAAAAGGGTCCTTTCCCTCAAGGAACTTTCATTTTAATAGGGGAAGACAACACATATTGAGGAATGGTGGCCTGGGGAGGTGTTTTGAACTGGGAAGTAGGAAGGAATGGTCATTGGAGTCACTGGGGAAATGGATGACTTGTTCTTTCATACAATTCATTTATTCAATAAGCATTTATTAAGTACTTACTATGTATTAGGCTCTATGCTAAGTAAAAATATGCAAAAGACAGTCTCTGTCCTCAAGGAGCTTATAATCTAAGGAGCTACAATCTAATTCCATGAATGAGCGATCCATGTAGTGATCTAATTGCATGATTCATGTAGTTCCATGAGTGGTAGTGTTGATTTCATTACTGTTCTCCAAGCTAGCACTGAAAAGTAGAAAGGAGGGAGGGGAAGAATTTGGGGGCAGAGGCAGAGGCTTCAGAATATAAAATACAGGGTAGAGATGGCCAGAAAGTGGTATGGTGAACCTGAGACTGTGCAAGATAAGGTCAAGGGCCACAAGGGTAGGAGCTCGAGTCCAGGTCAGAAGGAGAGATTAGAGGCAGAATGACAAAGAGAAAGACACACAGATACATGAGTGTTTACAATGTGTGGCACTGTCATCTGAAATAGGAATTTGATCCAAGGGCCACAATCTATGCTTTTTTTCATAGCCTTTGGGTGACAATATTTGTTATATTTGAGCATGCTAATGTCTATTGGGCACCAGTTCCGCTTCTGTTGTTGCAAGAGGTAGGGGAGGTCACTAGACTGCTCTTAACTGAAGATTCCTTATCTACAAAATGAAAGGACCGGGCAAAGCCTCAAAGAAGGAAGAAAAGAAACATTTGTTAAGTGGCAGGCACTCCATTTTACAAATTTTATTTCATTTGCTCCTCAAAACAACCATGGGAGATAGATGCTACTATTATCCCTATTTTACAGACAAGGAAACTGAGGCATACGGAAGCTGTGGCTTGCCCAGGATCACATGGCTAGTAATTGCCTCAGGTTAGATTTGAACACAGGTCTTCCTGACTCCATACCCAGTACTGTCTATCCATGGCGTCTTGGTCCCTTCCAGTGCTAACAAGGATGACACTGCTCAAAACAGTTTCCTGATTCTTTTGTGAAAGGAACAACACTCTGGGGGCGGCTAAGTAGTGCAGTGAATAGAGCACCAGCCCTGGAGTCAGGAGGACCTGAGTTCAAATTTGGCCTCAGACACTTAACACAAAACTAGCCGTATGACCTTGGGCAAATCACTTAATCCCCATTTACCCCTCCAAAAAGCAAAAAGAAAAATCTGAAAAAAAGAAAAGAGTAACGCTCATTCCAAATCCTTTTTTTCGCCATTTTTATTTTACCTGTTCAAAATTTTTTAAAGTTATTGAATTTTAGAAAAGAAATATAATTGCAGCTGAAGTTTTGCTTTTCTGGCTAGGAAACAAACTACTAAGGCAGGAGAAAATAAAAGTTGTAATTTAAATTCTAGTCCCCTGTGTCATACAAGATACACAGCTTTCTTCAGTAATATTTAGGTAAGGAAGGAGCTCATAGCTATTTTGTGGAGAGAATTATTCATTCCCCACTGGACTTTTTGCTCCATCTTTACCTAAAAGTTTTATGATGAGCTCATGTATATCTGCATGCCTCAAAAGCCTCACTTTGTTGTCAATTTCCCCCCTAGAAGGTATAAAAGGCACACACATTTGTCCCCCTAGAAAGGGGATCTATCAAATCTAAAAGGTGTTTTCTCCCAGGCAAATGACTAGTCATCTTCCATAATTTGCTCCTGGTTGAGGGAAGGAAGGAGAGCTGAGACTTCAGGACACGTAGAATCCATTTTTGGTGTTCCCTCATGCTTCTTCTCAGTTGTTCAAAATTTCCTTTTGTTAAAAGGTTTAGATGCTGCTACGATTTCTTCCATGGTTACAGGTGGAGCTGATATAAGATTTGTCATTATAGTGTGTTTCTTTTCCTTCTCACCAGCATGAAGGTCAATGCTAGATTCATATCATATAATTGTGTCTGAAATACAAGGTCATGTTTTAAAAGGTGAGCAGGTTAATAAACCAGGCACCCTCCATTTGAGAAAAGAAACAAGCTATGATTACTTGTAATTTGGATTGCTTAATTAAGGATTTCTTCGTCAGTGTTTTTGTGCCAGTGTATCTGGCAGGGTATAATGATATTCTCCGTACATTTATATTTTCCTCTCTTTTCTTGACCTTTCATTATTGCCTTAGGTGGATGCCTCCCCTAATCACTTGAACAACATCAGAGTAAGCCCAGGTGCAGAGCTGATCGGGCTTACAATTAGAAGCCAGGCCCCAGGATTCCACAAACCCCTGCCTTAACCATCAGAAGTGACCATGAACTCACCATCTGCACTGCCACCAAAGGGCATATCTACCTATCCTCCCCTTGATCCCCCCACTATGCACACACACAAACATCTCTTATTCAGGGCTTGAGAGCCAAATCAACATTTCTGTGGCCACTATGAGGGACCTGATACTATACAGCTTTGCTAATACTGCACTAAGCGATATGCTTACTTTACTAAGAATCCCTGTGAATGGAGAGTCAGAAATTTACTTCCCTGCCTATAATCTCCTGCTCCCTAACAGTTTCATCCTTCCCATGTCTCTATTCTATTACCCCTACCTTTCCACTGTGCCCTCTGAATTTCCAATTCTATTGTTAACAAACAGACTTTAATATTAGATCTGTCCCCTTTATTGCCCCTGAAATTACTTTGTATAAATTTTCTATTTAATTTTCTATGTACATGTCATTTCCTACCAATAACAAAAAGGTACTATTGTATACTAGAAAGACCTATGGCTCTGGAGTCAGAGGACCTGGGTTCCAATCTTGCCTCTGATAACTACTACCAAGATGACCTTGGACAAGTCATCACCTCCCTGGTGCCCAGTTTCCTCACCTGCAAAAAGAAGTAATAGAAAGCTTCTCAGATGACTTACAGCTCAAGCACCACTATGATACTGTGGTGCTAAGAATTTAAGCACCTTGAGGGCAGGAATTACTGCATTTTTTTGTTTTGTGTACTCAAAGGCTGGCACAATACTGGAATATAGTAGTGAGTTAATAAAGCTTTAACAAATTGAACTGAATTATGAATATATGATCATATGAATACATGATGGCAATATAAAAATATAGTATAACAATAATTGGCATTTCTAAATCACTTTAGAACTTAGAAAATGCTCCACATTCATCTTCTCATTTGAGCCTCTCAAAAAGGCTGTGAGGCAGGTACTAGAGGTGTTATTAACTTTGCTTTATAGATGTGCCAACTAAAGTTCAGAGACATTCATCATGATGTAAGGGAAGGGAAAAGGGAAGGTAGGGGAAGGGAAGAGAAGGGAAGGGGAAGAGGAAGGGAAGAAAAGTAGAAGGAGAAGGGAAGAGAAAGGAAGGGAAGATCTTCCTCCCGACTCCAGATTCAATGTGCTATCTACTTTGCTACCCAGTCACCTACCTCTATGATGATACAGCTACACTCTCATCAAGCTGACACAATGAAATCTAAAAGACAAGCACACAGAATCACAGATTCTCAAACTCTGGAGGGATGTCTCCTAGTCCCACCTGCAACTGAGCAAGGATTCTCCCTAAAAGAATCCTACCAGCAGCAGTCTAGTCTCCAGCAAGAGGCAACCCTAACTCAAGCAATGCCACTTTGGGCCAACTTTTATTGTTAGGAAGTTAACAGTGCTGGGAAGAACTGAGTTCAAATCCTGCCTAAAATATCATATGACCCTGGGCAAGTCACAACTTCTTTCAGCCAATGAAATCATTTATAAAGTGCTTTGCATACCTTAAAGAACTATATAATTGCTATTATTGTTGTTGTTATTACTGTGCTTTTTAAAAAGATACAGGAATTTTGTCCTTTTATAGAAAGATGGCCTTTTTATAAAAGGCTAAATGGTATAAATAGAAAGATCACTGTACTTGGAGTCAGGAGGAACTCCAGGCTCATCTCCCAGTTCTGATAACACTAGCTGTGTGACCGCAGGTAAATCACTTGACCCCTCTGAGCTGCCATTAGGGACCTAAGGTTTACAAAATTAGCACAATAATGCTAGGGACCACTGCAAAATGGAGATAATACCTGTTTACCTTACATGGTTCTCTTTTCTAATTCATATGAGATAATTTATATAAAGTGCTTTGCAAACTTTAAGCAGCTATAGTTGAGTCTTCTAGTATCACTGATTATTACTATACTTTCTCACCTTGTCCAGTGGGGTTGAGACAGAAATAATCTTGGAACAAGTTGCTATCCCAACAGTATTCTTTTTTTCATTGATGTTGTGAGGCCAAATTCTCTCAACCAATAAAGGTAATCAATTGTTTGGCACCTTACAGTCTTAGAAAAATCACCTGCAGTACTAACACAATAAATGATTTGCTTCATGTGTCTGGAGCAGGACTTGAACCCATGTCCTTCAGACTCTGATGCCAACTCTCTAACCACCATGTCCTGCTGCCCTTAATGATGATCATAATGAATAAATGTCATAAGAAAAAAAGGCATCATGCATAAAGGGCAGGATTCGAGCTCAGATCTAGTCTCAGACACTTGCAAGCCAGTTTCTTTATCTTAAAAATGGGGATAAGAATAGCACCTATTTCCCAGGTTGCTGTGAAGATATTATTTGTAAAGTGTTTTGCAAACCTTTAAATGCTACATAAATCAAACTGTTTTTTAATCATGCAAGTGAATTGTTTGTTAAATGATACACACCAGTCATCTACACCCCCTTAAAAAAAAAAAAGATACTGGAGTAGTTCGTCATTTCTTTCTCCAGCTTTTTATACATGTGGAACCAAGGCAAACAGGGGTAAGTGACTTGCCAGGGTCACCCAGATAGTAAGTGTCTGAGGCCACATTTGAACTCAGGTCCTCCTGAATCCAGAGCCTACATTCTATCCATTGCACCACCTAGCTTAGAACAATTTTTAAAATTGTTTCCTACCAATTTTACATTCACTCTACTTTTGTGGACCTGAAAAATGAGAGATATCAATTATATCAGCATAGCCCAAATTATGTTGCAGACCACCAAAATTCTGAAATTCACTCTTATTAAAAAGACATGAACATGTGGCAGAGGATAGACAGACAGACAGACAGATAGATGGAGAGATATAAATTACATGGTTATTATTATATATCATTATATATTATATTATTACACATATTATTACATATTTTACATTATATTATATAATTATATATGGATATATAAATTATATACCTGTATTGAATCTACAGAGGATAAAAATTATTTTTAAAATTTTCACTCCTGATATCAATGAAATGATTATTTTATTAATAATTCTATATTTATATATTTAAAAGAAATTGTCAGAAGTCCTAGTTAAGCATAAATTCCTAACTTTTTAGTGAATTCATATAATAATAAAAATAACAAAACTGGACAGGAATCACCATGCTTTTTGCTGTTTTTTCACATCTCATTCCTTTCCCCCGCATCTTTGGAGTTCAACTCTGAGATAGAATGACTGGACAACATTGAAGAGGGCCAGAAAGCCACAGTTTTCTTTGCTTTGGTTTCCAGCCACAATTCAAAAACACAGACTGCAGTGAAGGATACTTCTATGACTAAACACTTTTTAAAAGAGATTTTTATTCCAAAAAGATCTATGGGCTTCTCTTCTAACCTTAAATATTTTGTTGAGCAAGCTGGCTTGGCCTAGTGCTTCCATCTGCTAATACATTACCACCAAGGACACTGACATTTTGACAAGCTTTCCTCTACCCCAGTCTGAACAATCAGACCAGTGTTTGAATGACCTGAATTATTGGAGGGCAGGGAGGGCTGATGTAAGGCCGAAATCTTTTCATCTCAGGTGAACAATAAGTTCCACTCAGTTTTTATGTTGTCAGGCAGAGCCAAATCTGATGCATTTGATTAATGGTTAAATCTTCAAACAAAACCAACCAACTCCCTTTGCATTTTACCACTCATTTTTAAAGCACCCTCATATTTCATAAGCAGTTAAGTTAATATAAAAATATTTCAAGACCTCAAGGAATTGTGATTTCTTTGGTTTGGATACCCCCTTGAACAATGTAAATCATCTCCTATCTGTCTCAGCAGATAAGTCTTCAAACATTGCTTTGGCTGAAAAATTTATCCCCCAGCAGCTAACCTGGAATTAAGTCTCTCAGAATTTACCTAGGCTGCTCCCCAAGAACCAGTACATACTAATCATCAGGACTGGCATTCAAAGCCTTTTCCAATCTGGCTCAAACTGACCTTTCTGAGATCATCACATATGGCTGGTGTTGAGTCATTTTTTCAGTCATGCCAGACTCTTCGAGACCCCATTTGGGGTTTCCTTGGCAAAGACACTGGAGTGGTTTGCCATTTCCTTCTCCAGCTCATTTGACAGATAAGGAAACTGAGGCAAACAAGATTTGATGACTTGCCCAGGGTCATCCAGCTAGTGTCTGAGACCAGAATGGAACTCAACAGACAATGCTTCCCACGACAGTCACAGACATCCTCAATGGTCAGAGCCATCAGCTGCAGTTCAGCACCCAGATCAGGGACCACAAAATGTGAGCAGCTGTGCAGGGTTGATGGGACAGAGCCCGAGATAATTGCTTAGGGGGGGATGTCACAAGGGTAGCCAGCAATGGAATCAAAGAAGGGCTGACCTGGCAGAGGGGAAGGCCTGAAGATCCCCCTCAGTCAGTGAGCATCATTCTTGATTTTCATTGAATTACAGGTGGCTTCCATGTGTCCTGACTCACCCAGTGCCCCAAGAGAGTCTGGTGTAACCTTCCCTGTTTGTTGAAATATAGTTACTACCCTTTTAGATGCTCATCAGGTCTGTAGCCTCAGATGCTTTTCTAGAATAAAGTATGTACGATATACAGGCTTCTGAATGTGAGTGCTTACAATGGTGCTGATACATTCTAATGTTTCCACCAAAAAAAATTGTTTCTCATATACTGCAACCCATTCATCATGTCTTCCCATCCCATGGAACCCTTGTCCAAAGCCTTCCAAAAGTTCCCCATGGAGCAACCACTCAACACTGGACAGGCCAGCCACCTAACAGCCTACTTCTTCCTGAGTTTGCTATTCAATCAGCCTTAATTTCTCCCTTGAGCTGTACATGCTGAGGTCCTGACTCAATTTCTCTTGCCATTCAGATGTTGCCCATTGGGTACTTACTTGGGCTCTCACTCTTTCCACATGACCAACCCATCTTCTTTCTTTCTCATACTTTCCCTAATGACATCTTTTTTCCCCTCGTTCTTTGGATGCCCTTATGGGAAAAGCACCATACTTTAACCCTGTAATAAGCTGACTAACATTGTCAAAAAGTACCAAACTCTACCCATTTTAGATCTTGCCATGTTTCTGAAAAGTCAGAGTATATAAATCACATCCTTCTGACTTGCTTCATACAGGGCTATAGTGAGTCAATTTACAAATAGTAATTAAGGGCTTATCCTGTGCCGCAGACTATGCTAAGCCCTGGGACACAAAAAAAGGCAAAAACAGAGGAATAGCAAGTCGGCTGGGGGCTGGAGCATGAAGCACATGGAAATCTTCATCATTTCTTCACAGAACACCATCCCAGGTGGCTGTGACCAGAACCTCGCAGAGGTGCCTAGGATGCCAATATTCTAACAGAATGCTAAGGCCTGAAAAGGGCAGCCCTTGGCCTATTCCACTTCTGATGCCAAAATAAAGAGCAGGCCATGCTCTCCATGTTGCTAAGCTCCAGGATGGAGAATTTTCATACGGTGATTTACAATTTGTTCAGCTTCAGGTAACTTTCACATAATTGGCTGTAAAGTAATGGAAAACACAGTCTATTCAATTTCATCTTCCCCGTCCATGTCCACATTGCAAGTATAAATAAGACTGGACAAAAAGGCAGGATCATAATTGTAAATATCACACTCCAGGTGAACAAACTCAGAGTTAATGGAGCCCAAAGGGCCTCTTTCAAGCTTTTGTGTCTGCTTTTCTTTCTTTTTTTTAACCCTCATCTTTTATAAGATTGGAGGGGGAAAAAAACCAACACTGCCTGGATACACCTAATTAAATTAAGTAATTATTGGGTTATAACCTTAGGAGAGAAATCAGACTGAGGGGGCTTTTTTTCCTCCCTTTTTTGGGATGAAAGAGGACAAGGCAACTAAAGGGATTTCCAAGAGAATATCATGTACCTGCCCAATGTGATCACCTCCATAAACATCTCCCAGGCCCAGAAGCAACCTTGTGACCCAGAGGAGGGCCAAAACTCTCAAATCCGGTTAGTGCAACAGTTAATGAACCTCATCTCACAGGACAAACACAGCAGGCTGTTCCAGATTAAAGATACCATCAGCCATTACCCTAATGCAAATGCACCACAGAGCTGTTATCATGAAATATGACTCCAAGGGAACAAACGCACACTACAGACCACAAAGGAAAAAGAAAGCAAGCACTGTTGTGGCGTCCAAGATGCATTTTCAGCCTGTGCAAGAAAAGCATGAGGAGAGAGTTGAATGTAAACCAGGGCCTCCCAGAAACAGGCCAGGGAAACAGAGATGTCTGCACACCTGATTCCTTTGTGACAAGTGGGTCTGAGTCTCCCTGGAGGAGTTTGCCATGTCTCCTCAAAGCAACTGTCAAAGACTGTAAGTTACATAGAAGGTGCTGGTCTGTTCTGGTGAACAGATTTTCCACACCTAGAAGGCAGAACTCAAACCCAGGGCTTCCTGACTCTGAAGCTAGGTCTCACTTCACTATGTCATGCTGCCCCCTGGGCACAAGGGAAGATAATGAACAGGGGGAAAAATGTATTGGATTTGAAATTGAAAGAGGCCAAAGTCTTATAGACCCCTCAGAAGTCTCATGCTTACATGTTATCCAAATTTTTCTTTAAGAAGAAGGCACTGAACACAGCAAGCACCAGATAATACCAAAAAATGAAAATGGGAGTCTCTTAACAAACAAGAAAATATCATGACATGTGAGAGACATTTCTGACTCAGTCATCTCTTTTGGGTCAGATAGACCAGCAACTATTTTTTGAAGAGGTAGGAAAGATACTACCTTCAGTGGCAGCAGTTCTAACCTGACCGAGTCAAACACAAGATATCAACATGGACCATTACCATTTCTATAAAATTTTAACAAAGGTAAAAACAGTAACCACAAAGATGAGGTCAAAAAAAGCCCCCCATGGTGACTCAGCCAGCAAACGTGATTTTGGTGCAAAGCAGAGAGACATAGCAGTCACGGGCAGTATGTATGATTTAGAATATAAATCTATTTACAAACTTCTTCCAAGAAGAATGGTAGATAATTACAAGCATTGTTTTGTTGTTGTTGAGATGTATCTTACTCTCCATGATCCCATTTGGGGTATTCTCGACCAAACTGTGAGAGTGGTTTGCCATTTCCTTCTCTGACAAACAGTATTACCTGAAATGAATGGCAAAGAAGAGAAAATGAGTCTGTAGAAAACTTAACATGGGAGAAACTGGAAGGACAGCAAACAGATAAAGAATGGAACAGCTCTCTATCACCAGTTCTTAATATTTTTTTTCTAATTACACAAAATTTTAACATTCATTTTTTTTTAAATTTTGAGTTCCATATTCTCTCCATCCTTCTCTACCTTCCCCCTCATTGAGAAAGCAAGCAA
This sequence comes from Petaurus breviceps papuanus, assembly GCF_028583685.1. NCBI lineage: Eukaryota > Metazoa > Chordata > Mammalia > Diprotodontia > Petauridae > Petaurus > Petaurus breviceps. The sequence goes on along the minus strand of NW_027185889.1, from coordinate 17,625,628 downwards.
TTTGACCTAGGTTATACATGTGCAGTCATGCAAAACATTTATCAGCCTTTCTGAAACAAACTATTTTCATCATCGATAACCGTGAAACTACCACATTTGAACTTTCAAACCCCAAAATGCTATAAGAGAAAGGAGCCATGGTTAAGAAGATGAAGATGGGAAAAACAGAGAAAAAAGCCCCAGCACAAGCCAAAGAAATACATACTGGAAGTGACACAGTTTTAAAAGTACTGAGTGGTTAATTTTTAAGGCATATGAAAGACAGGAAGATTATGAATTTTTGGAAATAATAATGATCTATATCACTATGGGAAAAGGGCAAGCCATTGGCTCATAGTCTTACTTTCCAATCACTATCAATCATTATGAAAATGATCTATGTACATATAAAGAGTACCCAAGATGAAAATCTGAGGACATTTAGGCTTTTGCAAATTATCTAATACAACAGTACATATCATCACCATCCCACTATTAACTAAAAAAATGGTGAGGATACGGGAGTTGCTGATGAGAAAATAGTACACAGAGAAAAATGAAATCTCAGGGAGACTCTTGACCAAGGCATCTCTCATGCACATATTAAGATCACAAAAGATTCCTTGGAAGATGCAACAAAGAAAATAATGTTGATGACCCTTAGAGTATTCATCTGAAGCTGCATAAAACAAGAATGCCTATTTGCAAAAGGTATCTGCAATTCTCATAGAGAATGTTCAGAGCAAATTGCAAATGGAAGAGGAGCTCAGAAGAGATTATTAGGATTTCTAAATGGGCCATTTACAAACAATACTATACTCACTATATCAAGTCCAAGAGAACTACAAAATCTCATAAATGGACTCTACAAACATTCAAAAAGTTCAACTTAACAATTCACATAAGAAAATCTAAGTGGATATACAATGCAGTTAGAAGAATAGCTCATTGAATTGGTCCATTGTCAAACATAAAAATATGTGCATATGCTTACATAAATAAATGTATATATGCCTATAAACATAAATACATTTAAGATGCAGATGAACAGAGAATTTAAAACAAAGGAGAGAACTGACTGGATTACATTTTGGAAATTAGGTAGCACTTTCAACAATCATAGGCTCATAGGTCTAAAGCTAAAAGGAACCTCAGATTTCATCTAATCCAAATCCTTCTTTGTACAGTTGGGGAAACTGAGACCTAAGGAAAGAAAGTGGCTTATAAAGGGGGTAATAGGATCATTAATCTAGAGTGGAAAAGATTCCAGAAGGCATCTAATCTACTTTCTTCATTTTACATTTAAAAAAACTGAAGCCCTGCAAGGAGAAGTAACTTGTTGAGGGAGAAGGGTCATAGACTCATAGATTTAGGGCCAAAAGGGAGATCAGAGGTCATCTGGTCCAACCCCCTCATTTTATACATGAAAAACTGAAGCCCCTGAAGATCAGGTACCTTGCCCATGGTCAGAGAGGCAGCAAGCATCAGAAGTGGGGTCTGAATGCAGGTCTTCTTAAACCCAATCCCCCTGTATCACAAAGCTCCCTATGATAACCTCCATTTGTTTGAACAATATTCTTCTGGTGATATGACATGGCTGAGAATCACAGAATACCATAATTTCCAAAGAAATGCAGATTACCCAAAGAAAGAGTAATGCATGGTAACAGTAAATGGATTATAGAAAATCACTGGGACATCTAGGTGGCTCAGTGGAGAACCAGATATGGAGTCAGGAGGACCTGAGTTCAAACTAGACCTCAGACACTTACTGTGTGACCCTAGCCAAGTCACATCACCCTGTTTGCCTCCGTTTCCTCTTCTGTCAAATGAGCTGGAAAAGGAAATGGCAAACTACCCAAGTATCTCTGCCAAGAAACCCCAAATTGGGTCACGAAGAGTCAGGTATGACTGAACAACAACAGAATGTTATTAATAGTGATTCACATATAAGAACTGGCAGAAAAGGAAAGGGATGATAGAAAGGAATGGAGAAGCATTTATTAAAACACTTATTATGTGCTGAGCCTTGTTCTAGGCATTAAGGATACAAATAGAAAAACAAGACAGTGTTCTTAATAAAATAATAAGTGATAATACAAGATTATTACTTATTATTTATTATTAGTATTGATAGAAGGCTTTAAAGTATACAAAGCATTTTATAAATATCATCTCATTTTATCTTCACAATAATTCTGGGAGGTAGGTACTATATCTTATCCCCATTTTACAGATGAGGAAACTGAGGCACATAGCAACTCACCCAGGGTCACACTGGCCAGTAATGTCTTAGGCAGGATTTGAACTCAGAACCACCATTCTCTCTACTGCAGCCCTAACTACTTCTCAAGGAACTTATACTCTAATAAGGAGAGAGACAACACAGAGGAAGGGTCAGTTTGCACATCAAAACAAAAGGCCAGATGACATTTGCTTTCTAACAAGCAATATAGAATAAACAGCAAAGAGCCCAAAGGCTTCAGGGGCAGGACCCCAAACAAGATAGTAGCTCCAAGGGTCAAAGCAGAGTGGGGCTCTAGTATATGCCTGGCAGAGACAGGGATGAGGAGAGATCAGCATCCACACAACAATAATACAATGAAGGTAGGGATGGGGAAGCAAAAGGTCCTTAGCCTTGGACAGAAAGAAGTTGGGCTCAGTTGGGCTAGAGGTGGAAGGGGAGGGTATCCAGCTCCCTGCCTAGGCTGCAGGTGGTGGTGTTGAGCAAGGGATAGGAAACAATCTGAGTTATTAAGCTGGTGTGCACATAAATTCAAAAGACCTAGAAGAAGGCTTCTTAAATATGGTAGAAGCTTTATGGAAAATTTCCTGGAAAGTCACAGACAAGGACTGAACAAGCAAAGAGGGCATAAGCGAATGAGTTGCAATATGTAACCCTGAAGGGAAAGGCGAGGTGGACCCAAATATGCTCAGAAGTTGGGGCAGCAAGTAGCAGCTGAACACCCTGAGGACTATACTGATGTCAGCCCCCTCTAGGCTGCCTACAGCAAACAGATATAAACAGGAAGCAGCCAGCCTTCTCAGCTGGTAACTGTAAGACCTTGTCTTTGAAGGGAGGGCTAGATGGAAAGTCCAGGAGCATCCCCTTGTGATCGAGCAAACCTCCATTGTTCAGAGCCGGCTTCCCCTCCGGGTCTTTGTTCCCTTCCATTGTAAGTGTCCCAGAAAAAAGTTTTCTGTGCCTGGATATGCCATGAGATGCCCATACTATTGGGTGCCAACAACATGGAAAGACTGTGACTGTACTAGGTATAGACGACAAGACTGATAAGTGGCAGCCCTGACGACACCTTCAGAGCCATTTTCCATTATCTCAGGCAGGTCAGTCTGAGGGTTACGAGATTAGGGAGGGCATGTAAGAAATGACAAAAGGGGGGAATAAGCATTTATTAAACACCTACTATATGCAAGGCACAATGCCAAGAGCTTTACAACAATAATCTCATTCAATCCTCACAACAACCCTATGAAATAGGTGCTATTATCCCCATTTTATAGTTGAGGAAACTAAAGCATACAGCTTTTATGATGTGTAGGTCATATAGTTAGGAAGTATCTGGGGATGGATTTGAACTTAAGACTCCAGGCCCAGTGCCATCTGAGAAGACTTGCATGAACTGATATAAAGTAATGAGCAGAACCAGAAAAACTATCTATAACAACAATTATAACAGTAAATGTGTTATGACAATAAATTATAACAAGACATTGTCAAAAACAAATAGTTCTGAGAGACTTAAAAAAAATCTATCATGGTTCCAGAGGATTGTTGATGAAAAAAGCTACTCACCTCCTGCCAGAAGTGTTGGACTAAATATGGAGAATGAGCTACACATTTTGGACATAGGTAATTTGGAAATTTGTTTTGCATGTTTGTTAACAAGGGTGTTTTTTCTTTGGGGGGAGGGAGAGTGGAAAGGAGAGAAAATAAATTTTTGTTACTTTAAAAAATTTTATTTAAAAATATGAAGCCACCTTGTGCAATGACTAACTTTGATAGCTCTTCTTAGCAATCACAAGGACATAAAACAATTCCAAAAGACTCATGATGGAAAATGCAATCCCCATCCAGAGAAAGAAATATGGAGTCTGAATACAGATTGAAGCAGACTATATGCTATCTTGTTTCGTTTTTTTCTTTCTCATGGTTCCTCCCATTCATTCTAATTCTTCTATACAACATAACTAATGTGAAAATATGTTTAATAAGAATGTATATGTAGAGCCTACATTGTATTGCACACCATCTTGGGGAGGGAGGAGGAGAAAATTTACACTTATGGAAGTAAATGTTGAAAACTAAAAATAAATAAATTTGTAAAAAAACAATAAATGAAGCTATCACATGCATAATGGGTATCATATGGTTTTGCTTTCTCACATAAGAGAGGGACTAGAGGAAGGCAAGAATTTGGAATTCAAAAATTTTAAATGTTTTTAAAATAGGCTTATATTTATTATATAAAATATATATGCTTATACATATTTTATAACTAAAATATAAACATACATATAAATATAAAAAAGAAATAAAACCAATCTTTTTAAAAAAGTTATTTTAATGAAGTTTTGCAGCTAAGTTTAGGCTTAAGGTCAAAAAAAAGGTTGACGGTAACTGCTAAAGATTCTTTAGTCTCACAGGTATGTATACTTTGATAGAAATGGTATTTTAAAAAGATCAGACTAGAAGGCATAGGAAGAATGAAAGAAGGAAAAAAGAAACCAAACTCACTGAAGGTGAGAGTTGATTGTAGAGGGGGCCAGACAGGGAAGGGAGTTTTGTTTACAAGAGACATTTTCACAGGCAAAATCAATGAGATTTTTGTAATTTAACTGGCCAAGAAATTAAATTGAGGGATATTTTTTACAGGGTGGCAGAAGGAATGGTGATGCCAGTGAAAGAAAGAAGAAAGTCCAGTGTGGTAATGGATTGGCCAGGAAATGTTAGGAGCAAAACCATCCAGTGGAAGAGATCAGAAGTCCTGAGTTCAAATCCCATCTCTGCTGATTACTATCTGGGTGGCTTCCCTGAACAGACCTGCATTTTTTCATCTGTAAAATGAGGAGGTGGACTAGGTGCCTCTGAGGTCCCTCTAATGCTCAGATCCTGTGTGAATTTCATGAAATGCACCAAATGCCCCCCCCACCAACTCTTGACCTCTCTCCTTCCCAGCATCTCCCTTCCCTTCCTAACTCTTTCATGCTAACTCCCGTAGGATCTTTTCCTCTCCCCCAAACCCCAGCAACTTTCGCCATCTAGCTGTACTGTTTTAGAGCCCTGGGGACGCTATCAGTTTTGAAATACCACCTAAGATATCCTTTTTCTTGGCATCTAAAAAATAATTTAGAGGAAGAGAGGAATGTCTTTTGAAGTTAGACATTATTTTAGGAAACACTTCAGAGTAAGTTGCTAAGAAGCTGTCATTGCAAGTGCGATCCGAGATTTAGGCTGAGAGTCAGAATGGCTGCATGACATGGGTCCTTAGCAATACCTGTGTTTTTCCACCTGCAAAATGGGAATGATGTCTGTCTTATCATACGCTCTATTTCAGGGAAAGAAATCCAAGGAGAAAAATGTCATCATAGTAGCACAGTGACTGGTACATAGTAGGTGCCTAATAAATGCTTACTGATTGACTGATAATGGGATTCACACAGTGCTTTACATGCTAGCTCATCTTCAATGTCCCTCTGGAACAGGTGCTAGGATTACCCTCATTTTGCAGAAGAGGAAACTGAAGCAGATAGTTTGCCCAGGATCACAAAGCTACTATGTTTCTGAGGTTGTGTTCGAACACAGGTCTCCCTGATTCCAAGTCCACACTCTAACCACTGAGCCACCTAGCTGCCTCCAACAAGAGCGCCAGGTGTTGCAGGGGGAAGAGAATCTCTGGCAAAGGAAAGAGCCGTACGCTTGGGGACAGCTTGCAAGCACAGGCCCATGGAAAGGGGACATTCCCACAAGGCAAAAGGACTGCTCCAATTTCACAGAACAGAGCTACCGACGTGACTCTCAGGGCATAGAATGCTAAGGCTAAAGGAGATACTGAGATTCCATGTGGATGGTGTCTGCTAAGGAATAAAAAACCAACCTTTGAATCAGGAGGTCCTGGGTTCAAATTCTACCATCGACACATACTGGCTGTGTGATCTTGGACAAGTCACTTAACTTACTAGTACCCCCAGGCAAGTCTCTAATGGTGCAAACCACAGAGCAGGCATCAGTCTGCATCAGCAGAGAGAGTTTCCTGGGCAGTAGTAATGAAATCATAGGCACAGGCCTCCCTAAAATTGTCCATCCTACCTAAAATGGGCACCCACTATGACCATTGCCTCTACCTAAGACATTACTATTATTATTAATAACTAACATTGATATAGTGCTTTAAGGTTTGTAGACTTCTTTATAAACATTATCTCATTTTATCATTTACTTTTAAATAATTCATCACGAATAGGTGAGAATATAATTAGTGAACATTTGTTGGTACACTTTAGCAAATATTTACGGAGCATGAGATACGGTGAAAAGTAATAGATTTAGAGTGAGAGAGTCTGGGTTCAAATCTTGGCTCTCCAAACTCATGTCTATATGATCTGGAGCAAAAGTCATTTTCTCGCTCTAGGTTTCCCCATATGTAAAATAAGGGGAGGTTGGTCCTTTCTAGCTCAGGATCCTACCCTGTACAGAAGGCTGTGTGTGCTAGGTACTACTGAAAGAACAAAGAATGGGGCACCTCTAATCATTTCTGCCTTGCCAGAATAAAGTCAAGTGGCATCATAATTCATGGATATCTTAGAGAAACAATGTGTTCCCTGTGTTTTGAGAAAAGGGACAGGGAGGACAGATGGGGACTGAAAGGATCGCATCCGGGTCCATTGGATAGACTCCAACATCTGGAGTCAGGAAAACCTGGGTTCAGATCCTACCTCCGACATTTAGTGATGAAGCAAACCTGAGCAATTCCCTTCATCTCCTGGGCCTCAGTCTGTTCATCTGGAAAGTGAGGAGGTTGGACAAGTTGGCCTTCAAGGTCTCTTCCAGTCCTAGATCTATGATCTGGCTTAGGAAAAGCTAGCACCAACATAGCTTTCTAGATATTTTCTCATTTCATCTTCACAACAACTCTGGGAGGAAGATGTTCTTATTAGCTCCACTTTACAGATGTGAAAACTGAGACTGAGAGCACTTAAATGATTGCCCAGGATTTGTTGTTGTCCAGTCGTGTCTGACTCTTTGTGACCCTATTTGGGGTTTTCTTGACAAAGATGCTGGAGTGGTTTGCCATTTCCTTCTCCACCTCATTTTACAGATAAAGAAACTGAAGTAAAAAAGTGTTAAGTGACTTGATTAGGGTCACACAACTAATAAGTATCTGAGGCCATATCAGAACTCTGGTCTTCCTGACTCCACATTCAATGCTCTCTCTACAGCACCACCTAGATAGCTCTAGCAAGGATGGTCACGGATTCTTTCATTGGTGAGAATACAGTTAGGGTTAGGGACGTGGCACCACCACAATGTGAAAAATCCACATAAAATTTTTCAGCCCTCCCTTCATGCCAACAAAGAAGTCTAAATTATTGTGGTATTAAAAGATAAAATATGTTGATATTATATAATATCATTCATATATGGTATGAATTTCTGAGTTTCTCAACTTTTCTGTGTCACCTGCTGGCCTTTGCTTATCTGCAGTTTCTGTAAAACTCCCCCAAAATTCCTTTTTTTATGCAGACCAATGAAAATTGTGGAAGGGCTAACTGTATTTACACCACTGGTGAAAGCATAGATCCATTGAACATAGACTCTAAGGTCTCTTCAATCTATAAATCCATGGGAAAAAAAATAACTAACAAAGTATTCAACAAGTTACTAGAATTGACTCTTCCCTAGCTCCTACAAAAGGACAGAAATTAGGCCATCCCTTATTGACTTCTAATCATCAGCCAAGTCATTTCCTCTGCCTCATTCATGGGTGAACTGAGGGGTCACTCTCAAAGGGGAATAATTTAGCATCTTAGGAAGAAGCTAATCCCATTTCCTTTGCTACCATGGAGCTGCTGCCATGTTGTGAAACACTCAACCACTCTGTTGATCTTTTTCCTTATCTGTGGAATGTAAAAGTAATTCCCTTTTAATTGGATCCTGAAGTGTTGTGTCCAAAGCTCAGTCATGTCTGCCAGCAATGTCCTAGCTCAGAAATCCCCATTACTTAGAAATGTGCCACGACTTAGAAATTTGCACCTCTTTTCATGAAATACACAACCTTCGTTGATGTCTCTTTGACTTGAGAATTACCCCGGAGGTAAATTTTATTGTTAGTTTGCTAAGGTCTCTCTCTCTCTATCTGGTTGCATTGTCCCTAAGTTCAAAATGAAGTAAAGAATTGGGATAGTTATCCAAAAAGTTCTGCCACAATTCACTCCATTCATCCATTCAACGGTTTTTAAGGAATACCTACTGTGTGAGCTCAATCCTCTTGGCCTGAAATGACTCATTTGAATTTTCTGTGTCTCTAATCACTACATTTCAGCCTTTATCAATTCCATGGCCACTAGGAGCTATGGCTAGCAGCCAGTCAGCCATCCTTTATAGATCATTACCTCCACCTGCCCGCTAGACATTTTCCACTTGGGTGTTCTGCCATCACTTCAAAGGCAACAAAATGAAACTCATCATCCTCTTCCCAAAACCGGTCCCCCTAGATTTGGTATCAATGGCACCACCATTCTCCCAGTTACCCAGGTTTGGGAGCTCAGAATCATCTCACGTTTTGCTCCTTCCTTTCCCTCCCACATTCAGTTAAGCATTTCATCCTGTTGCTTTTTTCCTCACGGCATATCTTGTCTCCCTCTTTGTGTCTCTCTGCCACAACCTAGCCCTTCTCCTGACTTCCTTTGAAATTCAGCTCATATCTCACCACCCACAAGAGGATTTTCTTGGTTCCCTCTCCCTGCCCCACCATTAATACATTCCCTCTGAAATTACCTCCCATTTACACTGCAGATACAAGGGATCCTTCCCTAGAATAACATTTTTAAATGTATAAAATAAAACACATACAATTACAAAGAAAACCAATTATCTTTAAATACATTATCAATTTTTTCTTAAGTTCATGGACCCAAGGTTAAGAATTCTTGTCATAGGGCTCACTTCACAATGCAGGAACAAAAATAGAAAAATGGTATCCTCTAAACATCTTGAGGAAGGGGGGAAGAGAGGGAAGGGGAAAAGGAGAGGGAGATGGGGGAGAGGGGGACAAAGAGAGGGAAAGACAGAGACAGAGAGAGGCAGAGAGAAAGAGACAGACAGACAGAGAGAGAGAGAGAGAGAGAGAGAGAGAGAGAGAGAGAGAGAGAGAATGTCAGCTCTTTGGGAGTACTTTGTTTTCGCATATCTTTTTATGCTTGGTGTTTAGATCAGTGCCTCACATAATACATGTAATTAATAAATGCTTTTTGATGATACTACTATACCCCACCATCAGATGGGGGGAGAGGAAGAGGAGGAGATAAATTACAATTGTAATTCCATTGGTTTGGAGTATTCCTGGTGAGGATTTTCCCTTCCCCAGTATAGATGCTGGGCAACTTATAATCTTGGAAATGTTAAATGACTTACCCAGGGTCACACAACCAGGATATGTCAGGGGAATTGAACCCAAGTCATAATGATTACAGTTCTCTATCCTTGCTCCCTCTCACTGCCAGATTAATATTCCTAAAACATACTTTAATAATCTCATTCCTCTTGCTCCCAAACCATCAATAGCTCAGCACTGCCTAAAGGCATTCTGGTGTTCAAGACTGTCAATGACCCCAGCCTAATCTATTTTTTCCATGATGTATCTCATCAAAATGGCTACTCTCATCAATGGTACAAATCACTCACCTTCCATGACTTCTTATCCTGTGTGATTAATCCATGCCCTCCCATAAATCGTTCCTAAGGGGCAGCTAGGTGGTGCAGTGAATAGAACACTAGGCCTGGAGTCAGGAGGATCCGAGTTCAAATCTGGCCTCAGACACTTAACACTTATTAGCCAAGTGACCTTGGGCAAGTCACTTAACCCCAACTGCCCTGCCCTCCCCCCTCCAAAAAGCAGAAAGAAGAAAACAACCTAAATCTTTCCTAAGATCGTAGGTTCAGGGAATTGGAGCTGAAAGGATCTGAGAGCCCACTGAGTACAACCCTAGATGAGGTAAATATGTGACCTGCCAGGGGACATGTAGCTAGTAAATGTGTCAGGCAGGATTTGAACCCTGGTCCTCCTGACTCCAAGTATTGGGGATGCCTGCATGAGATAAAACACACACCCTATCCTCAAAGAGCTAATAAGCTAATATGGTTTTGAGACGACACAAAGAACAAGTGGAATACACGTAAGGAAAAGTCCAGACAAACAGACAAAATGCTGCCCATGTCCATATGTGCTTCACCTACCAAACTGTACTGTTGAGGAAGCCAGGTTCAGAGACAGCACTTCTACATCCAGAAACAGACCCATGGAATCTGAACGCAGATCGAGGCGTATCATTTGTTCTCTCTCTTTTCTTTGGTTGTTTCTTCTTTCTCAGCATTTCTCCCATTGGTTCTAATGTTTTACAACACGACTAATGTGAAAATAGGCTTAATATGAATAGAGAGAGCTTATATCACATTATATGCCATCTTGGGGTGTGGGGAGGGGAGAGATAGGGAGAAAATTTGGAACTCAAAATCTTATGAAAGTGAATGTTGAAAACTAAAAATAAATAATTTTTTAAAAATAACAAAAAAAGCACTGTGTAAATGTTATCTCCTCTTATGGCATTGTTCTCCCCCCAAAAAGAAGAAAAAGAAAGCTGGCTTCAGAGCCAAAAAGATCTGGTTCAAGTCCCACTTCTGAAATACACTGGCTGTGTGACCTTGGGTAAGTCACAAGTTCTCAGTCCCACAGTGACATTCTCAGAATGTGAATTGAAGAATAGATGTCAACATGCATTGGTAGTGAGAGTTCCCTCACCTAGATGTCCCCTACATAAATGAAATCATAAGTCTATTCCCTAATTGTTGTTGGGGAATGGGCATGTCTTAATTCTTCCTTATATACTCCACAGTGCCTGTAGTGTGTACTAGGCACTAAACTAGCATCTTCTTTATTTTGTGCATTAAATACTTCAATACACTGAGGATATGTGATTTCATGGAAGCAGTTACTCATTCCGCTAGTACACATCTGTGATAGTAATGGCAATTAAAGATTCCCCTGTATTGGCTTGGTTTTCAAACTGATTGTGTTAAAACCCAGAGTTTGTTAATCCCACCTGTGGGATGGGCTTGTTGATGTGAAAAGAAAGTCCTGAAGTGGGAGGAGCTGGTGATGTAGATTTGGAGAGACACTAGAGAGAGGCGGAAGATCTTTTTTTTTTGGTAGCTGCACCTCGTGGAGAGAGAGAGACTAAGAGAATTGCTGGTGGCCGCTTTGAATTGCCCTGGACTTTTGAGACCTGCCCCCTGAGCTGCCAAGGACTGAGGAGACATGGCTGTTTTGCTGGTACTTTGTCTGTCTGTTTTGATGTTATTTTGCCAGATTTGTCCACTGGTGAAAGACTGTCCTGTTGAAGAAGTCCTGGAACCTGGTATTTGGTTAAGAAGGCCTGAGACTGTCCTGCAGACAGAGAGTGAATACTGTCCACTGGTGAGGGACAGTACTGTTGTTGCAGGGGTCTGGAGACTGTCCGGCAGACAGAATGAATACTGTCCACTGGTGAAGGACAGTGCTGTTGTTGCCGGGGTCTGGGAGCCTTTCTGTTGGTTCAGAAGCCCTGAAGAAGGATTTTCTTGTTGTATGTTTACAGAAATCCTGGGAGAGGGCTTTGCTAATGTGTTCAGGGGTTCTAGGACTGTTCTACAGACAGAGGATAAATTCATGAAGGGACTGGCAATGTATCTTATGGCCTTGCTAAGCCTTGTCTCCCCAGGAACTAAGATTGCTGAGAACTTGCCTCGTGTCAAGATGAAGAAAAGACCTCCATTTGGGTATTAAGTGCTGTGTTTAAACTTGATGTAACTCTGGGGTAGATTCAATTGTGATCCAGGGGTGGGAAACTTTTGACCTTTTTGTGTTCTATGGTTGAGCAAATGAATGTATTTTACTTATGTTTGGAAACTAATCTCCATTTGAGAAGAGGGGCTTTGTGGTGGACTTAATTAAGGTATAGCCTAGGAGTGGAGAAGTATTTAGAACAGAGACTTTGTAATTGATTGAATGATTGGAAGGTCCTGGGGTGGGGTAGTCCTTGGAGATTATTTAATCACACTTAGTAAATGCTGTATTTTGAATGATGTCATGTTTTAATCTTCTCTGTTCTTGGTTGGTCACTGAATAAAATAGAGAGCACCTATGCTGGTATTTTGAACCTGGGAAGTTGCCTTTGCTTGGTATTACATTACAACATCCCATCTTCTCTATAACTTAGCACTTGGTCTTCAACAATGGCTATGGCTGAAAATTGTATTAACCTGCAGCCAACATAGTAGAGAGCCTGTTCAAAGGTTAGCTAGTCTCGTCCTCAGAAAAAAAAAAATTCACTGCCAGGCTTAACCTTCTCATCCTGATAGGAAAATAGTAACAAACTGATTTAGAGAGATAATAAGTCAAGACTCTCAACTGAGATTAGCAGTACCAGATTTGGGGCTATCCTGCAAAGCAGGAATCACAAAAGTGATTTGGCACTAGCTAAAAAATGAAATTTTGGACAAGTATGCAACATGCAGAAGGGGAAAGGAATCCAGTAGGCTATTGTTTGATAAATGCAAAAACTCTAGCTATTGGGGGGAAATGTTGTTATTTGACATAAACTGCTAGGAAAACTGGAAAGCATTCTGGCAGAAATTGGGTTTAGACCAATACCTCATACCATATACCAGGATTAGCTCCAAATGGATACATGATAGATATAAAAGGTCATATCACAAATAAACCAGAGGAATAGTCTGAGGATTAACCTAGGTAATATGATGAGACACTCATCATCATTGGCCTAGTCAACTTTTAGTCATGACAACCTATTGATTGTAGTAATGTTTGCCTAGTCTTAAAAGCCCCCAGTATTGAATTCCATTTTCAAGTCACATTAAATAAATGCAGTCAATCTTGATAAGACATGTAACTTAATAGAAAAAATGACTTGGGAAGAAGCTCAGGGCATGAGAGACCGGGGAAGAGTATGACAAAAAAAGGAAGGAACAGAATGGTGGGTTTCAGTTTCATCTTTCTATTGACTACTAGACAATTTGTAAGGTCCCTTTCAGCTCTAAATTTATGATCCCCACAATCTATAATGAGATATTTGAGTGGCAAGGTTAGCACTCTTGTAGGCTAATCATGAGTACATAGGATTTCACATTAAAGGCCATGTTGGTTGTCAGAACACATGATTTTCCCAGAGTTACATCCACATCCACATAAATAGTAAGTGTTCTAACAGGATTCTGGGTACTTTTTGAAGGCAATGAGTTTTTCAAAATCCACCTGAATTTTATCCTCTCTACCAGAAGCCTTTGTTCATGGCCATATCAAGGGGTGACAGTGCCCAGGCATTGCAACAGTCAAGGACACAGTGTACAAATTTACTGGAAAGATCAGTTCTTGATTATTTCATAATCATACACTTGATATTTGGAAACTTCTGCCTCTTACTAATTGCTTAATTAAGGTGCACCAAATTTCATAGAAATCACAGGTTTAACTGCAATAAGAGAGATACGGAGTGTTTCTCTTGATCTGAAATTCAGCTACATCCCATCTATCCTCCTATGGTACATACTCTGACTCTAGTTATTGGAGATGATAATAGAAACTCATTTAAATGATTGGAATCCAAGCACCTGGTGACCTGTGGGACTTTATTTTTCCATCTGTATGTCCACAAGAAGATGTGAAATAGATAAATCAATAATGGCAGAGAACTGGAAACTAACTTTACATTCTCCAAATCATTAAATAAAAGTTTCATTAACAGAGACTTCCATAAATAGACTGCCAGGTAGGTGACCTTCATGAAAATTACTGTTAAGACAAAGGCCTTTTCATTCATTTTGAAAGATGTTTGACAAGTGAGTGACTCTTCCCTGAATGTCTTTGCTATTAAGCTTCCCTGGAACCCCCAAGGCCCCCATACCTGAGCTCTGGATACCGTCTTTTAACACAAGGCAACAAATACCTTTGGTGAGTTAGACCAGTAGCCTACACAACAAAAACAGCCCACATAATTGAGTCCTAGGCACAGAGTAGAAAATCCTATTGTTTTCTTATCAACAATCCCTGAAATTTGCAGAAAAGGAGGTGACTTTAGCACACAGGGAATGGCTAAACACACCAGAGCACAGTGTTGTGGCAAGAACATAAGCTATGATTCAAATCCTACCTGTGATTATTGTGACTTGCCCAAAAATCATACAGATAGGCTATATCTTTCACTGTGTTAAATGGTGGGGATGCAAATATGAAAGTGAAGACAGATCCTGCCCCAAGGAGCTTACATTCTAATATGGGAGACAATATTTATAAAGGAATGGGGAGCAGAGTGGTAGAGAATTTTGGTTTGGGAAGATGGTGAATAAGGCCATAGAAGAGTAGATTCATACATCCTTTTGAGCAGTAATGCCAGTTTTGCTTTGATTATGGTTCCAGAACTTGAGGGAGGAGCTTTGGGAGAGGTGATGAAGGAAAGGGAGATTGGAGGATATGGCAGAAGAGCTAAGGAGATAGCAGGGGAGTAAAGCCAAATATTGCTATAGTCTGCCAATATGCCATGATCCCATGAAACTACATGGGGCACTCACCAATCAAGATAGCAGCGCTCTAGGGTAGAAAATCTGAACATGAAAGGATTAACTCCTCCAAGGCTTGGTACCTGACAAAATGCCAGGTAAGCATCAAAGGAAATAAGGACTATGGCAATTTTGAGGACCGAGAGATTATTTCTGATTGAAAAGAATGAAGTACCAAGGGTATTATATATAATATATATTCCTTTGAAATAAGGGCAGAATTCCCATATGATTGGAAGGCATTCTGGAGGAGGGCAACACAAAAGCAAACACTTGGAGGCTGCAACCAATGAGGATTGTCTGAGAGATGGAGAGGAGATCTGTTTGTAGGACAAACATTTATTACATGTAGTAATGAAGTGTAATTTATGTAGGTAAAATATGTAGGTACTGGGCTAAGTCCTGCAGTTAAAAAGATTTTAAAATGACACAATCTCTACCCTTAAAGGGCTTACATCCTTTCAGGTACATATGATATATACATCTATGATGTGATGTGGAGTGTGATAGGGACAAAGAAGGAATCCAGACAAAGTGATCTAAGGAATTTGGGGGAGGAGATGAACCCTTGCTGGCAAAGGGAAGAGGAAGGTGGAGAAAATGAGTGTGTGTGGTGAGGGATGGGGGATGGCCTGTGCAAATACATGGGGGAGGGGGAAATCTTCAGTTTGGGAATATGTAATAGTACTGTGAAACATGTAGGATAAGTAGAGAAGCAATGGGGGTAATAAGACTGGAAGCCAAATATAGAAGATCCCAAATAGCAAGACAAGGAGTTTGGCTTTTATCCTAAAGGCAATAGGTAGCCACCAAAGAAGCAGTCTCCCTGGAGCAGAGCATTTTGTTTTGTGGAGCACCAAAAAATAAGCCCAGAAGATATGTAAGCTCCCAGAGTTTACATTACTGAATGTAAGCTCCTTGGGGGCAGGGACCAGGCTTCACTTTGACTTAACATAATACATGACCTAATATAATATATTATGCTAATATAACGTTACTAATTTTTATGCATACATTATTCATCATTACTACGTGTAGTAGGCAATAACAACAAGAAAAACAACAATAATTACATTGGGGATGACGGCAGCATTTACACAGTATCTACTATGAACTAGGCATAGCACTAAGTGCTTTATAAATATTATCTCATTTTTTCCTCACAAAAACCCTGGGAGGTAGGTGCTGTTATTATTCCCATTTTATAGTTGAGGAAACTGAGGCAGACAGACTTTCCCAGAGTCACAAAGCTACTAAGTATCTGTGGCTGGATTTGAACTCGAGTCTTCTTGACTCCAGACTCAACATGCCCTCCAGTACACCATTTATCTGCGTAATAAAGTTGGTTTGTCTTGGATTATAGACGGGCTGAAATATTAATTTAAGAAGACCTGGGAACAAAGTGAACACACATTGATTAAATAATGGCTAAATTAATTGTTCTAGATGAATGTAACGGAACATCATTGTACTGTAAGAAACTATAAATAAGCAGAATTCAGAGAAGTATAGGAAGATTTATATGAATTAATATCAAAGTAAGCAAAAGTAATATTCAGGACTACCACAATGTAAAAGGGAAGAAAAAATTGAATGATGCATAATTATAATAACCAAGCTTCTCTCCAACAAAATGAAAAAATGTATCTCCCTCCCTTCCTTGCAGGAACTTGCACATACTAGAAAATAGGTGTTTGATATGTCTTATAGATTTGCTGAATGCTGTTAAACTTAATTGATATGTTGACTAATTTGGCTAAGCTGGTTTTTTTCTCTTCTTAGTCTTTGTAGGGAAGAGTGAAGAATGTATCATGAGATACCACAGTGTGTCCCAAAAGTCTTTGTGCATTTCTAAGTTTTAACTCTACTAAAACTTTTGAGACCAACCTCCCCTCATGTATGTAAGGCATTTTGTGAAAATGTAAAGCCATGTATAAATGCTACTTATTATTATTGTCATCATATACTTGGGCAAGAAGGTGATAAAAAAACAAAAGACAAAAAATTAATTTTTTTTAATTTAAGACTAAGGATTTGGAAAGTTGTTTTGTGTGCAATGAAGAAATCATCTGGTGGTGCTGGCCTTCTTGAGTCAGAGAGACTTATCTTCATTGTTCCCTTTTCTTATCATGGATTTCAATGACTGGAACTTCTGATGTACTGTTTAGATCACAACAGTCTCTTCTTTGAAATATTTTTTGGGGGGAGTATGACTCAGGCAGACTATAGGACATCTTATCAGAAACATTTACAAAGTACAAAGAGACTAATAAATTCTGGTTTTGAAATAACAGAGGCTAGTGATAAATTTCTACCATCTTCCATAAATCCTTCTTCATGTCAACACAGACCAATAAACCTAAAATATGTCCCCAAGAACTCCCATGTTCATTCAAGGTGGCAACAGCAGAATGCTTGTGCAGTGCCAATGAAACCAATTTCCTCACTTCGCCTTTTATTGGCTGGGAAAGGTTACCTTCCACCCACAAAGGCCAAACATTATTTTAAATGTACAAGAAACATAAGCATTGCACAAGGCACATGGGGATGTGGAAGGAAACAAACTCCTATAT
The DNA here is from genome assembly GCF_028583685.1 of Petaurus breviceps papuanus. Taxonomy (NCBI): domain Eukaryota; kingdom Metazoa; phylum Chordata; class Mammalia; order Diprotodontia; family Petauridae; genus Petaurus; species Petaurus breviceps. Next base: position 17,608,228 of record NW_027185889.1, on the reverse strand, counting down.
TTGTACTGCAGAAAGATACTGCAAACATATACTTTTACTTTTGAAACCCAGGTTCTATTTACTTTATTTTAGGTCACCGTTTTGTTACCATAAATAGCTACCAAGTTTGTTACTGCACTCCAGAGGCCTGGGAGGGTTAAACTGTGTTTTCTAGAAGGGTGAAGAAATGGGAAATGGAGAGAGTTTTTTTTTTTTTGCGACATTCAAAATGGTGAGGGTTTTTTGAGTATCATTTTATTATGGCCTAGAGAGGCAGCTAGGTGTCTCAGTGTATAGAGAGTTGGACTTGGAGTCAGGAAAGCCTGTGTTCAAATCCAGTCTCAGACACTTGCTAGCTGTGTGACCCTATTAGGCAAGTCATATAATCCTGTTTGCCTTCATCCACTAGAGTAGGAAATAGCAAACCACTCCCAGATATTTGTCTAGAAAACTCCATGGACAGTATGGTCCACAAAGTCACAAAGAGTCAGACACAACTGAACCACAACAACCATGAAAAGCAATTCTTTCGTGAATAATAATGAGAGGTGACATCAATAGTAGGAGTAATAGCAACGGCAATAGTAGCAGCAGTAATAGTAATTGGGCAGAAATAGTAGTAGTGTTAAAATAGTTACAGTAATATTAGTAGTGGCAGCAATAATAGGAGTATAAATACTAATAGTAACAGTAGTAATAGTAACCATAGCAGTAGTAATAGCAACAGTAGTAGCAATAGTAATAGTAGTAATAGTAACAGAAGTAGTAGTAATAGTAATACTAACAATAGTAGTAACCATAGCAGCAGTAATAGTAACAGTAGAAGTAGTAGTAACAATAGTAGCAATAGTGGTAGCAGTAGTGATAGTAACAGCAGCAATAGTAGTAATAGCAGCAGTCATAGCAGTAGCAATAATGATGTCACATTTCAGCAGAATATAAAATAAGCAACTTGAGGACAGGAATTGTTTTCTGTTTTGTCTATAACCTTAGATCCTAGCACAATGCTGGGCCTATAGAAGGCATTAAATAAGTGCCTGTTACAGAATATATATATTGCTTTATAATTTACATAGCATTTCTCTAACAACAACCTTCTGGGCTAGGTAGTGTAAGTATCTCTGCTTTATAAATAAGTAAACTGAAATTCATAAAAAAGGACACCTCCAAGTGTTTTGATTGTACATCTATGACACCTCACAACTAAAAACAAAGTAGTCTGATATACTAATAACAGAAGATGGCTAAAACCACAACTAGCATAATAAGGGAAAGAAAATGCTTTGTATAACTCAGTTTAGCTAAAAGTTAACCAGAAATACACCCTCAACTGTTCTTGCTGAAAATATTTCTGCAATAATTTTCTTATCTTATTAAGCAAAGAACACAGAAAAATGTCTTAGTGTTTCTTTGATGGTTTAAAATGTTGTAGTTCCCTAGAATTATCTTTAAGGGCATGAAATTTCATTGGACCATTTTTTTTAAACCATAAGTGTAGGACATCAAGCTGAAATAGATACTAATTGCTATATCTACTAAAATGTATACTAAAATAAACTATTTCTAAAAACAAAATCACTGTTTACAAAGTGGGTAACTGAATAAATGTGTTATATTTGTTGAATGTACTGTTATTACACCATAAGAAATGGCAAAAAAAAATGAAGAATTCAGAGAAACACAGGAAGACTTGGATGAACTGATGCACGGTAAAGAAAGCAAAAGTCAGAAGACCATTTAACAGAATGATCACATGAATGTAAATGAAGACAAGCCAAAAAAGGTGACAAAACTCAGGTTTCAACTCATTACCATGTGACTTCCTTTCTGTTAACAAATATTAAAATACAAAAATGAAAAGTAACAAGTACCATCAAGCTCAGTGGATGGTTTTACTCATGGGGACATACTAAGGTGTAGAAAAGTGGGTTTGGGGAACGGATGTATTTTGGGAAGTGACCAATTTGTCAAAAATAAAATGCATCAATATTTTACACGAATGAATTGCACCAAAAACCATGAAGCACTCAAGCTTTTGTCTTCTCTGAGCCCATATTTTAATATTCTTCTTGATACAAGAGAAGTAGAGAGTCAACAACAGCCAAGTCAATGACACCAAAATATGGAAGTCACACTGAGTTTCAGAGAAGTAAACAGCCTTGAATTTTAAGAGTACCATGCCAGATCATAGGAAAGTACTCTGTGGGAGATCAGAAAGGAATAATGCAGTAAAGGGAATAAAGTACTTTACTCTGACCACTGTGTACTTACTACACGGGCCAGGAGATGGAAACAAAGAATCACGGGGTTAAGAGATTTGGAACTGGAAGAGACTTGAGGCCATCTAAGTCCACCCCCTCATTTTCCAGATGGGTTGCCATGATGTTTGTTCTGATAAGCTACTGAGAAGAGGCGAGGCTTCCAGAGAGTGGGACAGTTTTTTTTTTTCTTAATGTTGCTTCTTTATTTTAAAGTTTCAGGCTGGAAATTGACTTCAGGCACATGTCAACTGTGACAGCAAAACTTTAAGATTCAGTAGGAAAGTAATCTGCTTGTACCTCATAAAACCCATCTCCTGACTTCCTAGCAGAATGACTTTTTCAAGTAAAGCTGTATTTAAATCTTTTGCATTTCTTTTTAAAACATGACCAAAATTTCTCTTAGTATCCCTTCCTCGCTTACCTCTAAGAGATCCATCCAAAAAACTCACAAATGTTTCTAAAGAAAAGAAAGGAAGAGAAAAAATTAGCAAAACTGATAAATATATCCAAAATGTCTGAAAATGAGTACAAGGTACCATACATCTGAAAAGAAGTGGGGTGGGGATCTCTGCACAAGGATTTTTCTTAGTTCCAGTGCGTTAAACTATCACTATTTCCACCTGTCCAACTAAATCTGATGTTACTTTCATGAAACATCTTAAGCTTTCCACATCTTCATAGGTTCATAGTTGCTACAGTAGATTAGTAGATGGTTCACAGATGTTATAGTACACACAGGTTCAAAAGTCAGAGGAAGTGGGGTCAAATTCTACCTTTGATGTTTACCAATCATATGCCATTGGGCGATCACCATTGGGACACTAGCATCACCTTAGAAGACTATCCTAGGATTCAGAATTGGAAAGAACTTAGAAGTCATCCAGGCTAAAAATACATCCCCATTTTAGAGATGAGGAAATTGAAACCCAGAGATAAAATGACTTACCCAAAATCACATGAGCAAAGCTGGGACTCAAACTCATCTAACTCCAAAGCCCCAAATTCTTTCCATGCCTTTTTAAGTTCGCTCCATCCCCTTCTTGGTCTTCTTGGTGTAGTGCAATGAAAAGGCAGATCAATTTTTAGTCAGAGGACCTGTCTCTGCCACTTACAAACCTTGGGTAAATTTACCTCTTTGGGCCTCAGTTTCCTCTTCTGAAAAAATGAGAGGAACTGACTAAATAACCTCTGAGGTTCCTTCCAGCTCTATGATCTTAAGCAACTGAATCTCTCTGGGCCTCAGTTTCTCCTCTGCAAAATGAGGGGATTGTACTCAATGATCTCTTAAGTTCTTTCTGGTTCTAAATCTATGATCTTAAATTTAACCTCTCTGGGCTTCTGTTTCCTCTTCTGTAAGTATGTAAGATGTTATTCTGTAAGAATGACAGTCTCAGAATAAATGACCTCTGAGGTCCCTGCCAGCTCCAAATCTGTAATCCTCAATTATTTAACTTCTCTGGGCCTCAGTTTCCACATCTGTAAAAATGAAAGACTCAGAATAACGACCTCTGAGGTCCCTGCCTGCTCCAAAGCTATGATTCTGTGACTAGAACCAAGTGATAAATTTCCCAATGTCATGCTCCACACTGACAGAACCCAAATAGGAGAGAAGGATGAGTCTTGGTCTCCTTCCTCCAGAGGAAGCAAAGTCTCAGGAAAGAAGAAGATGGACAAGCTGGGATTGTTTGCTTGTGTGAATGCTGCTCGGGAGACAGCCTGCATAGTATTGGAAATTAAAGCAAACTGCCAAATGGGAAAGCTCAAAAAAAAAAAAAAAAAGAAAGAACCCCATATCATATGGGGACAAGCATGGCTCTTGGCAGCAGGGTCCATCATTGGAGATGCTACTGAGAGAGAAAATTAGACTGACCTCTGAGGCATAGGTCAAACCTCCCCTCACCACAGGGAAACAGAGGTACAGCCCCCCACCCCACCCCCTGGGAGAGGTGGCAAAGGTCTCTCAATACCTGGGAAATTACACAGGTGGAATTTTATCTCTGACATTTCATTCCCTGACCCTGAGAAAAACAGGACCCTCCAGTTAAACAATGACAGGCTGAAAGGAAACATGCCCGTGGATGACATCTCCCGAACAGCTAGGTCTCTGGGGCAGGCATCACAAACGGCATTTCATAAAGCCGGTGTATGTTTGGATTTCATCAGAGGAGTAGGAAGGAGGGGGCTAAAAGTTTAGAAAGAGGAAAATAAGGAGGCTGTGTACCATTACTCTGGTTCTCCTCCTTCCCAAGGGCCATCCATATCCTCTCCATATGTGTCTGAAAATGACAGTCTGACGGGTTGGCTGGAGCCGGCCATTTGGTTTATTTGGGCCTTTCGGTGTGATATTTTAACTGAGAGGACTGGCTGCAGAAACTGAGACACTTTGTGTCGGGGGTGGAAAGAGTAAATCAGCCGGGCAGCTCTACTGTCAGAGAAGCCCCAGGAAAGGTGGGAGGTCTGGAATTAGCCAGGCCAGCTGTACTCTGACACTGAGGCTCAGAGGTGTCAGCCCAGACCCTGCCGTCTGGTCAGGGAAGCAGGGGAGTGGAATCATCCTATGACTGCAAAGGAACCAAGTGGCTTGCTCGTTATTCTGTAGTGAGATTGCTGCCAATGGAAGCAGCTTCTATCTGAAGGGAAGGAATAGATTTTTAACTATTTTGACGGCCATCAGACTGTGGGAATAAAGATCAGTAAGACACCTGGGATTCCATTGATATGGAGAACCCCAGAGGAGGAAGTTTCCTCTTACCAATGCACCTTCTCTACAAATTAAAAGTCTGCAGGGACCCGGGGTCCCTGGGAAGGTAACTGACTGGCCCAGGGTCACACAGACAGTGGGTGTCAGAGGCAAAATTTGAACCCAGGTGTTCCTGAACCTGAGGCCTATTCTCTAATCATTACGCCATGTTGGTTTTCATCAGAATATAGCCCCTTAATAAAAGGATTTGTTCTGTAAAACTTGGAGTCAGTCAAAAGGTTGCACCCGAGGACCTAAAAGGCCACAGGTTCCCTACCCCTAGGATAAAGCACCAGGCCTGGAGTCAGGAAGAATCCTCTTCCTGAGTTCAAATCCGGCCTCAGACACTAGTTGGGTGACCCTAGGCAAGTCACTTAACTCTGCTTGCCTCAGTTTCCTCATCTGTAAAATGAGCTGGAAAAGGAAATGGCAAACCACTCCAGTGTCTCTGCCAAAAAAAACCCAAATGGAATCATGGAGATCAGATAGGACTGAAAGGACAGACTAACAACAACCTCTGTCTCCAAAGCCAGAATTCCTTCCACTGCCTCAGTTTCCTCATCTGTAAAAGGGGATTATAAAAGCCTGTAGCACCTCCCACAAAAGACTGTGAGGCTTAGTTGAGATAATGTCTCCAAAGCACTTTGCAAACCCATGAGCCCTACAAAAAGTAAGCTTTTATTATACAAGAACCAACAGTGCCAGAAAGAAGTTCTTTGCATTTTGGTCCTGATAACAAACTCTATTTTGTGCAGTGAATGGCCCAGACACAGAACAGCCCATCCGTGACTATTTCAGAAGTGTGATTACCCCGTTCTTTTTGTCACTGTTCCCAGTCACCTGATACAGAGCATCGCACATGCTGAGCCTTCCCAGTGCTACCCACAAACTCAAAACAGGATGATGAATTTGTTTAAGTCTCCTGAGCAATTTTCCAGGGACGCAAATGAAATGCCTTGGCATTTGGTTCACATCTTTTTAAAAAAGGGAGGAAAAAAAACACCTTTCTGTAGAGTACAATGGATCTCATGAGATCTGAAGCATGAATCTTCCATTTGTCTGCTTGCATATTTTTATGACTTTGCTTGATGGATAATATCTTAACATATTCCAGTCCATGCCCTTAACTGAGAGAGGAGTCACCAGCAAAATAGGGTCTCTTTATGAGGCAGCCCTCAAGGTCCCACGTGACTAAATGGGCTCATGCCTCACCAATGCTTTTGTACATCAGCCTGGCAATGAAGAAAGTTGGGAAATAGATCATCTTAATTTGAAAGAATGGCACCTATGAAGTGGGCTATGGTCCTAACTTCTGTCTCAGTCTGATATTTTAAAATTTTTCTTTAAAAATATTTCCATGACTGGGAAATATTTAATACTTAACAATAATTTAGGCTTTCATTGAACTAAAATGAAAATTGAAAGGGAAAGGAATCAAACACATAGATATATGGATCGATAGATAGAGGGAAGGATGGATGGATAGATGGGTGGATGGATGGATGGACAGGACAAATGGATAGATAGATTTTTTTACTGTAACCTTTAGATATGGTGGAAAGAAACCTAGTCAAAGATGGATGCATTTTATCAATAATAGTAACTTTAAAAACTAGCAGGTTTGTAGGTTTGCAAAGCATTTTACAAATGCCATTTACAAAAATCATTAAATTCTCACAACAACCCTGTGAGGTAGGTACAATTGTTATCCCCATTTTGCAGATAAAGAAATTGAGGCTGAGAGTATTATCCCCCATTCACTCCCTTTAACTGTATTCCTCCTACGGCACTTTTTATTCCATTAGGGTAGAAGTTAGGGGAGGCAGTTTTCAGGTGAGCATCAAGAGCTTTCTAATAAATCAAACTGTCCCAGAACGGAATGGACTACTTTTGGAACAAATGAGGTCTCCATTAGTGGAAATTTCCAAGAAGATACTGTATAGCCACATCTAACTATTATGTCTTACTCATGAGACTCTATCTCCCTTCTCTGTGACTTTGTACTGGCCCTCTCCCTTGGAGGAATCTTGGAATTCTTGGAATCTTGGAATCACTAACTTTCCTTCAAGGCTAAGCGATGGCCTTTCCTCATTCCCCTGACAACATTGCACCCCCACCAAAAAGCCTTATGTTTATATATATATATATATATATATATATATATATATATTCTACATGTCCTCATGTATGTTCATTTGTCTCCCCTGAGAGAATGTAAGCTCCCTGAGGGCAAGGATGATTTCACTTTTGTCTTTGTATTCTCAGTGACTAGCACATGAGACACTCCTGTTGGTTGATCTGTCACAAGACACTCCACCTCTTGACTCTAGGCATTCTTTCTCTCAGGCTGTTCCCCATACCTGAAATGATCTCCCTCCTCATGTCTGCCTACTGACCTCCCTGGCTTCCTTTTACTCCCAACTAAAATCCCACCATCTATAGGAAGCCTTCCCCAGACTCTCTTCATTCCAGTGTCTTCTTTTTGCTAATTATTTCTTGTTTTTTCTATATTTTTGTATATAGCTTGTTTTGTATATATTTATTTGCTTGTTACCTTCCCGATTACACTGTGAGATCCTTAAGGGCAAGAACTGTGTTTTTACCTCTTTCAAGTGCCCAGTACAGTGCCTGGCATATAGCAGGTGCTTAATAAATGTTGCTTAATTGATTGATCTCAGATGTGCTAGAAAAGGGCTTCATGATTCATTCAGGGATTGTACTAGATGCAACAAGAAATTAACTTTAATAGGAACTATCAGGTTCCTACGATCTGCCAAGAACATGGAATATAAAGACCAATACAATACAAGTCCTGGCCTCAAGGAGCTTACATTTTACTGAGGGGGGCAACACGTATACAGAGAAGCAAATACAAACTGAAAAGAGGGTGTCCCAAAAGTTTAAGTGTGGTTTTTATGCTCTTAAAGTTTATAACTGTTATTAAAGGTCATTGGAGGCTTAGGGTGGATGAACACTTGTTGAGTATATATATATATATATATATATATATATCTTCTGGGGAAAGATTTAACCATCTGGTCACTCAGATTGTTTCCAACTCTAAAATTCTTTGATAATCTGACCAAAAAACCTGTATAACTTAAGGAACAGGGATTTAACAAATACAAAATGCTTCACCAGCTCTTCCCTGGGTCCTCATTGATGAAGCATTCAATTACAGTGAGTGTCAATACCTTGAAAAAAAATACAATCCCAGGGAGGTCAGTATTAGTTTTCATTTTTAATCAAATTCTCAAGTTCCTTAAGTTTGACTTTTTTTAAAGTCCTGCCTAATCTTTTCAGGCCTTGGATCCATGGACTGGTGCTCATTTACATGGCTAATTTAAGAGAAATTGACTCTGAGTCCCTTGTTACATTCAAGGCATCTCTGTATTAATTAGTCCGTTAACTCAGTTGGTTAGAACACAGTGCTAATGAGACTGAAGATATGAATTCAATCCCCATACCATATGGGCCTGTTCTGAAGCCAGGCTGTACCTACCTCAGCCAGGCAACTGATAAAGGCACAAGGTCATGAAAGAAAGAATACTAGGGAGCATGGATGGAGCATTTCCCCATCTCCACTTGTGGGGATGGGGTTAGGAGTGGGAGGAAATGCCCTACTAAGCACAGTTCAGGGTTGTAATTCTCAGTAGGTCAAATATGAAACAGCTGGTCCCACCACTTTCTCCTTCCTAACATCACCCCAAATCTATAAGTGGAAAGAACCATGGACCAACTTGAAATACCACTTTTCTTTACAGATGAAGAAATGAAGGTCTATAACAGCTACATATGTTTACTTCTTTCATCAGATCACAGATTTAAAAGGGAACTTAGAAGCCATCAAGTCTAATCTCCTCTTTTTTACACATGAGGAAACTGAGGCACAAAGAATTTTTTTAAGTGGCTTAACCAAAGTCACATAGGTAGTAAGTGTCTGAGGTAGGATTTGAACCCAGGTCTTCCTGACTCTAAGCCCAATACCCTACTGCCCCTCCCTTGGTCATATTTACTTATATGAAATTCCCATGTTATCCCTCGAGGCCAGTCAGGTGGCAGCACTGAGCCTGGAATCAGGAAGATCTGAGTTCAAATGTGACCTCAGACACTAACCAGCTGTTTGACCCTGGGCAAGTCACTTAACCCTGTTTGCCTCAGTTTCCTTCTCTGTAAAATGATCTGGAGAAGGAAATGGTAAACCACTCCAGTATCCTTGCCAAGAAAACCCCAATGGGGTCACAAAAAGGAGGTCACAACTGAACAACAACATTCCTTCTCTTCTTCTCATCATTAAGGTATCAAAACTGGAGTTTTTAGGAATGATCTCTAATCTCTTCCCAGTCAATAAACTCTCTAAACCCAGAGATAAGCCACAAAATGTGGTAGGTCTCTTCTATCATTATTACATCTGACAGCCCCCCCCAAATCACTTAATATTCATTTCAGTCTTCTTTTCAGACAGTCTTAAAAATCAATTTCAAAATTTTTCTTCTTGATCCTGTCATTTAGCCCTGAAATAGCCCCCAACTGATTACTTCGGAGAATTAGCTTCTCTCTCTTTTTCCTTCAGTTTTGTCAGTTTCACTCACAAGGCTGGCTTTGTGTCAGATTCGACTTGCCATTCATTTCAGAGCTGTTGTTTTCTCGGACTCAAAAATAAAAAATAAAAAAAGGAATCTTTTTTCAGCTACTTGTCATAGGACAACTTTCTATTTGGTTTAAAAAACATAAAAGCGATAGTTAAAATCCAGCGGGGGGTAAGTGACAAATCAGCTCTAAGAGGGAAAAGGGAGGATTTAAAATTACAGTGACTAAGAAAACTGCATGGGGGCCCTTTTAAAGCCTCTGCTTTCTTAATAGGAAATTAGGAGTGTTAAATGCTGTCTTATTTATTAATAAAAAGTGAAAGTTAAAATGGTGAAGTTGGAGTGACAAGCAACTGGAAACTGCTTTCATGCTAATAAGAAGGAACTGTCTGAAAAGAGAGAAAAGGTAGCAGCAGCTTTTTAAAAAAAAAATGCTTTGTGCTTGTTGCCATTTCTGGAATCTGGGGATGTATTTCTTTGAATTGCTGCTGCTGCCCTTCTCCCTCTTTGCTTTTTTCAGATAATCTATACTTTTCTCTCCCTAGTCGTATTGCTAAAGAATAAAAAAACACAAGAAGAGGGAAAGGAAACAGGAAACCTATGGAAACTTAACATAAAATGAATCAGAAAAAAAAGTATGTATTTACATGTCCCTTTATTTCCCAGTCTTAGGGGGCTGATGATATTTACCACGTAACAAAGATCATAGTCAACAAGCATTTGTTAAGGGCTTACTACATACCAGTCACCTATGCTAAACATTAAAATACAAAGAAAAGGAAAAATGGTCCTAGTTCTCAAGGAGTTCATGTTCTACTGGGGAAGATAATGTATAAGCAACTAGGCACATAGAAGATCTATGCTGAGGAGATGGAAGGCAATCTCCCTGATAGTGAAATAAATATTTTTTGCAAGGAGGGGAATCAGCCCTGACATTTCATTTGTGTAGGTCTTTGGGTGAGGAAACTCCTAACTATGCAGGCTGGCAGCTTCTGAAACTTACAGGATCATAGAGCTATAGCCATCTTATTCAACTCCCTCATTTTACAGATGAGGAAACTGAGATTCCAAAAGTCATAGAATCATAAATCTAGAGCTGTAAAGGACCTCAGAGACCACCTTATCTAACTCTTTCATTCTATGTGTGAGAAAATTGAAGCCTAGGGAATTTAAGTAACTTGTCCCAGGTCAAACAAGCATAAATATATCAGGCAGGATTTGAACTCAGTTCCTCTGACTCCACTGTATCATGCTGACAATCACAGTGTAGTGGATAGAAAGTCAGCTTTTTAGAGTTCGAAAAAACTTGAGCTCTAGTCCTCACAGACTGTGGAACCCTCTGCCTACATAAACAAACCTTGGGAGTTTGAAATTGTACTAAGAAGCACTGACTATGCATGTCTATCCTTCAAAGTCCCTTTTCCCCAGAGTTTAATGGGATCAGGGAGGAGGAGTGGGGAGTGGGGGAAGACACAGTCTTAAAGTCGCCATGCATATCATCAAATACAGTCCATCTAGTCACAGAGATTTTCAGTAGAAGGCAGGGGGGATGTGGAAGGGGAATGTTTTCTTCTTGCCAGATGCATGACCTTTGGGTGGGGTCTGTGCATGGTACTAGTGACACCAAGTGGCCATTGTAACCTAGCACAGACAAATGTTTCTTGGCTACTCCCCATCGAGGTGCATTCAAAGTCTAGCAATGAAATAAATAAAATTTTAAACCAAATATTACCTTAGGACCAAGGATTATCTTACCAAAAAAATCACATGAAAAAATACAAAGAAGAAAAAAATAATTTTAGAGGGAGAAACAAACATGAGTAGGGGGAGAGATTTTATTACTACTTCATTAGATTAACAAATATATTTTTTCAAAGTCAACTATACAAATAATGAAGAGGTTGATTTTAGGAAAACATGAAAAAGCTTATATGAAAGAATGAAGAATGAAACAAACAGACCCAAGAGACCGCTGTATATAATATTGTTTGGAGACTGTGAATGACTAGACTATTCTGGGTTATATGAATATTCAAATCACCTACAAAGGACCTATGAAGGAAGATGCTTTCTACCTCCAGAAATATGTATTGTATGGTTTCATATCTACATGTGTGTATGTATATTATGTCTATGTATGTGTATATAAGCGAGTGTGCACATATGTGTGTATGAAACCACATAATATATACTTCCATATATCAGCTCTTTCTATGGAGATGGACAGCAAACACAAACATACACACACACATTCATCTTGATGTCATTTCAATGAATTATTAACCTGGTCATATGCATAGGACTTAGGACACTGCTACAGGAAAGACCAGCAGTATAAGTTCATAGGCTATAGATTTAGAGTTTAAAAAGCCCTTGGAAGCCATTTAGTTACAGGATCAAAGTTGGGAGGGCCTTCTGAGATTGCCTAGTCTCAGGTCCTCTATATCCCCCTGAGGATATGACCTGCCCAAGATCCCACAGATAGTAAGTAGAAGAGCTGAGGTTTGAACACAGGTCCACTGTCTTCAAAGACAGTGAAATACTCAATAAATTCTGGCTCCTGCATAGAATTCAACCCTGGCCTTCATTGGTAAGAGTCTCATCTAAATGGACAAACACACAATTAGTGCAGGGGGAGAACCAGAAAGGGAGATCAGGAAATGTTCCGAGATCATTGATTGACTTAATAATCAGTCACTTCTATGGTCAATTTCAGTGTGCTCTAGAAGAGGATGAAATTTTAAGATCTGACATAAAAGTTACGTAGTCAGAGGGAAGAAAGCTTGTACCTCAGACAATTCCATCTACCAAAAGCGAGGCAGGCTCTCACTTGTGGTGTCCCTGTTATAAGAAAATCCAGATCAATAAAACCAATAAGTAACCAAGATACAATGGAAAGAACACTAAATTTGGGGCCAAAGAATCTATGTTTATATTCATAGCTTTGCTGTATACTAGATGAATGGCCCTCAGCATGGTATTTCCCCTCTCTGGGCCTCAGTTTCCCCCGATGTAAAAAAGATGGGTTTAGACTGAAACTCTATAATCCTATAAGGATCATTTACTTTACAAATTCATTCAAGTAGCCAATTCCTTTTAAGCTCCCATATGTAGTAAAGCATATAAAGCAGGATTTGATTTACAAGAATTTTATTTATGCAGTTTTTCAGAAACGTATCTATTGCAAAATTCAAGCTGCTTCTTCAACTGCTCATACTTCCTGCTTTCCCACAAAAGTCTATGAGTCAATAAGGCGTATTCAGCAATATTCACTATACAGAGCCTGCAAACTATGGGTCCATGAGCTTGACTTTGATTCCTGGGAAAATATTAAAATGGATCATTAAAGAGTTGGTTGGCAAACATCTCAAAAGGGAAGAAGTGATTACAAAGCACCAGCATGGCTTCCCCAGAAACAGGGCATGCTAGACTAACCTCATTTCCTCTTCTGACGGGATTATTAAACTAACAGATGAAAGAATGCTGCAGATATAGTTTGCCAAGATTTTTTAGCAATGCTTCTAATAAAATATTTCAGATTATTCTTATAAAGAAGATGGAGAGATATGAATTAAAAGATAATATGCTCAGAGGCTTCATAAGTGGATACATGGCCAGACTCAAAAAAGGTTTTTTAACAATTCACATCAATATGGCAGGAGGTCTCCAGGGGTATGCTTGGTCCTGTGCTTTTTAACATTTTTATTAGTGATCTGCATAAAGGCATAGATGGTATGCTCATCAAATCTGCTATGAGGGACAGAATAATACAGAACATTCTAGGATCAGGCTCCAAAAGAGTGACTCTACTAAAATGAAATTCAATAGAGATAAAGGTAAAATAATGCACTTGGGTATAAGAAGTCAAGGACAGCTAGGTGGCACAAAACTGAGCACCACAGAATCGACACTTTAGAACTGTGGTGGACAAGAATGCCGAAAGTCCCTTGGACAGCAAGGACATCAAATCGGTAAATATTAAAGAAATTAATCCAGGCTATTCACTGGAAGGTCAAATACTGAAACTGAAGCTTAAATACTCTGGCCACATAATGAGAAGATGGGACTCATTGGAAAAGACCCTGATGTTGGGAAAGGTTGAAGGTAAAAAAGGGGATTTCAGAGAATGAGATGCATAGATGATATCATGGTAACAACAAATATGAATTTGGACAGACTCTAAGGGATAGTGGAGGATAGTGGAGGGGAGAGTGGAGAACAGAAGGGCTTGGCATGCTATGATTTATGGATTCATGAAGAGCTAAGCATGACTAAGTGATTAAATAACAACAAACTAAGCAATCGACTTCAGACATTTCAGAGAGCAACATGGACAGAGAGAAGTTGTCCTGAAAGGACTCTGGGGATTTTAGTGAACCAAAGCTAAAGAGAGGTCAGAAGTGTGATGTGGCAGCCAAAGGAGTTAGTGAGGTCTTAGGGTGCAATAAGAGAAGTGAAGCTTTCAGGAATAGAAAGGTGATTGTCCAGTGGTACTCTGCTCACCTCAGACCTCATCTGGAGCCTGGTGTTCAGTTCTAGGTACCATGATTTAAGGAAGACAATGTTAAGCTGGAGTATGTCTAGAGAAGGACAATCAAAATGGTGGAAGACCTTGACTCTAGAACATATGAGGATCCCTTATATCCCATATAAAGGAACTGGGAATGTTTAACTTAGAGAAGAAAATAGGACTGTCTCAAGAGGAGGTAGCTTCTTCCTTTTTGGAGATCTGCAAGCTGAGACTCAATGGCCACTTTCTGGGTATGTTATAATAGGGTTACCTTTAGTGTCTGGGTTGGCCAATGAGGTCCCTTCCACCTCTCCAAATCTGGGATTCTGTCATTTTGTAAGGCTGCTTTGAATCCAAGTAATAATCACCGAATTTCAGAGCTGGGGGGGGGGGTGGAACTTCCAGGTCATCTATGCCAACCTGCCCATCCAGCAAAGAATTCATATCAATCATATTTCCAAAAGATGGCCATACAACATCTACTTGCATACTTCTACTCTACGGGAAAATGACTACCTATAAAGTAACTCATTCTACTTTGGAATGTGCCTCAATGTAAACTGGTAATATAACAAGTAAAAATGCTCTTATCTATCTTCAGTATTGACAGGAAAATTCTACTCATATGACTGTCTCAAAGAAGAAGGATTCCACCTGCAGATGTATAAGTCTATATGCATGTATTTCAGAGCCAGGAACTGGGGAGTTCAGGTTGTAGGGTGGGACAGGAATGTACCACTTCACTAACTTTGGCCAACTGAAGCTCATGGGTCAGCAAGTCCCATATATATGGGCTACACTGCTTAGAATTCATGCCATTTACCTACAAATTATCACTGTTTCCCAAAATTGCCCTTTGGCCCAAGCTCTAGACTTTTTTTGTTTACATGCAGAATTTCCCTGCATTTGGCTCATGTCTTATGTTTTACATACATGAACAAAGTCTGACCAATAATCTCTTATGCCATGTCAGTAACTGGGGATTTAACTATTTCATTCAATCAAAAAAAAATTATTTAGTACTTACTGTGTGTAATGCACTTTCCTGGGCACTAGGGATACAAAGATGAGAAACAACACAACCCTTGACCTACATTCTGGCATGGGCAAAGTGCTTCATGGACCAATAGGCAGGCCTGGAACACTCCCTCTCCTCAACTCCAACTACTGACCTCCTTGACTTCCTTTAAGCCCCAACTAAAATCTCATCTGCCACAGATAGCCCTCCCCAAACCCTCTTAATTCCAGTGCCTTCCCTCCATTAATTATTTCCTATTTATTCCGCACATATCTTGCTTTATATATATTTGTTTGTTGCTTGTCTTCCCCATTAGATTGTAAGCTCCCTGAGGGCAGGGATCGGCTTTGCCTCTTTCTGAATCCCCAGCACTAATACATGCCTAGTATTTGCTGTTGTTGTTCAGTCATGTCTGACCCTTTGTGACCCCATTTGGGGTTTTCTTGTTAAAGAAACTGGAGTGTTTTGCCGTTTCTTTCTCCAACTCATTTTGCAGATGAGGAAACAGGTAAACAGGGTTAAGTGACTTACTCAAGATCACACAGCCAGTAAGTGTTGAGGTCACATTTGAACTCAGAAAGATGATTCCAAGTTTAGAACATCATTCACTGCTTCACCTAGCTGCCCTGCCTGGTATATAGTAGGACACTTAATAAATTTGGTTGGTTAACTGATTATGATAGGGACAGAGGAGAAATCCAAACAAAACCAACTAGGAACATGTGAGAAGAGGAGACCATTTCTCAGCTATGGGATCTGGGATGGCCACATGAACAAAACAGAACCTGAGGTGAACCTTGAAGGAAAAAAAAATCTAAAAAGGCACTATGGTATAGTGGACAGAGTGCTAGACTGGAAGATAAGGAGAGCTGGGTTAGAATCCTGCCACAGACACTTACTAGCTATGGGAGTCTGGGTAAGTACTTGTCTTGGCCTCAGTTTCCACATCTGTAAAATGAGATTGGATTTGGACTCCAAGCTCCCTCCCAGCTCTAACCATAGGAACCTATGTTCCAGACATGGGAGAAGATCCACTCAAAAGCAGGCACACAAAAAAGAACTTTAGGTTTTGCTGTAAAGTACATGAAGGCAGTCATTTCCTGACTCCAAGCTAAGGAGCCAGTGAATTTACCCCACCAGCACTAGAGAATCACTGAAGGGTTTCGAGCAGTGGCATAATGTGGGTCAGATCTGTTCATTAGAAGGAACACTGGCATCTGTATAAAGCATGATTTGGAGGAGAGAAGATGGAATCAATCCATCAACAAACACATACAGTACCTACTGTGTTCCAATCACCAAAATTCAAACACCAGCCCACTGATTCCAAATCCAGTGCTCTCAAGGACACATACATAAGTCAAGCTAGGAGTATCTCAGAATCCATTTTGGACATCAACTACAAGAAGACCTTGGCTGGTTTTGTGGCATCAATAGAATAATAGCAGAGAGAAAAATTTAAAGTTCTTACCATCCGTCAGCTGAGAAGTGATGAGGGTCTAAACCTTGGTGGTGGCCTTGTATTTGGAAAGAACAGAACACAGGAGGGGAATACCGTGTCAACACAATCAACAGGGCTTAGCAACAAAGGGCCTACCACTGTGCTAGTGCTAATAGGGCCATGGGGAGGAGAGACAAGACAAAGTCCTGTCCCTGCCCAAAAGGATTTTCCAGTCTCTTCTGGGAGACAAGATGAACACAATCAAGGCATAAATCATTAAACTAACATTTAAGCTTCCAGCATTGAAACATAAAGCAGAGGGATAATTTGTAGATTTGCTAATTATCATTCCCCGCTACAGACATTAGTCCAGATTGGCTAATGTGAGGCTTAACCAGACCTGAGGGATGCTTCCAAAGGGCCCCTCTTGATTCTGCTGCACATTTTGCAACTCCTGCTACTTAATTCTCCTTCCTCAGGCAACACAGCCTATGTTTTGGTATCAGAAGCACATCTCTGGCATCTTTAAAGAATAAAACAGGAAAAGTTGGACACTTCCAATACCAACCTTAAATTATTTCCAAAAATTTTCAAATGACATGCCAATATGGAAATAAGCTTCCAGTATATACAAAGCACGTTCTCTCTTTCTCTCTCCTTCTCTCTGTATATAGACATATATGCATATACTGACTTGAAACAGTTTTAAATAATTTACAATCCCTTTCACACATTCCTATAACAGTTTCTTTTAAGCTTAATGTTAACTAGTAAAGAATCAGCTAAGGAAAATAGCAGAAAGTTAACAGCAAACAAAGGCTTGAAAGAAAACACATAAAAGAAATCCACAAATGCTCTGCACAGTTCCTTATTTCTTCTTTTTTTTTCATCCTCCCCCCTTCATTCAACTGCACACTTAAAAACAGCCTCCAAAGCTGAGACAAAGCAGCAAGAATAGATAGCCTAATGTCAGTTTTTAAAAGAAAATAACCCCATTCTTCTTGGAGCAAATTCACGTCAACATCTCCCTCCTTTGCAGATGAATAAAGACGTTTTAAAATAAAAAGTCACCATAAATTTTGATGCTACTAAAATAAATCCTCCCAAATGTTTTGTACAGCTTCCACAGCAAAAGCTTCTAAAACAATTATCCCAACATAATACTCTATTTTACAATAACAGTCTGAATGCTAATGCTACAGTGGTATTTCGGGTAATATAATTACACAAACAATATTTGGTGTAATTGAACAAGCTCAAACTTCGGACTTTTTCAGGGAACCTGCTTCCTTGAATGTAATTTCTCTGCCAAATACAATGTTAAGGCTATAGCAAATATGTGATTTAATGAGTTTAGCAAAATCAAAGAGCACAGTTTGAACCCAGCTGGTACTAATGCTTAAACCTAGAGTGTATTTGCTTCAGAAGGGGATCCAAAATTACTGCCATAGCTCCTTGGTTATATCCAGCCAAGATGAAAATGGAGACAGTTTGTTTAAAAAAAAACTGTAACGTTCTATAAAACAAGAGGTTGGAGACTGGACAATTCATAGATTTAGAACCAGAAGGATCTGATCAAGCTAGAGGTTTGGAACTTGAAGTCTGTGGACTTTAAAAAATATAGATAGATAGGTAGAGAGGCAGGCAGACAGTGAGGTGGACTGATTGACAGACTGATAGACTGATGGATTGAGAGAGAGAAATAAGATTGATAGAAATACAGACTGATAGAGATAGAAAGAGATAAGTGAATTGTAATCTAATCCATTTCTTCTGTAATCCTTCACATTTTATTTGATGCATTTGAAAACATAATTCTCCTGATTTCAAATCCAGCCTCAGATA
This sequence comes from Petaurus breviceps papuanus, assembly GCF_028583685.1. NCBI lineage: Eukaryota > Metazoa > Chordata > Mammalia > Diprotodontia > Petauridae > Petaurus > Petaurus breviceps. The sequence goes on along the minus strand of NW_027185889.1, from coordinate 17,589,845 downwards.
CTTGACACTTACTAGCTGTGTGACCTTGGGCAAGTCACTTAACCCCGATTGCCTCACCTCCCTCTCAAAAAAACCAAAAGAAAACATAATTCTGAAAAGGGGTCCATGGGCTTTACCAGACTGCCAAAAGGGTCCCAAAAAAGCTTAAGAAGCCTTGACAATCCAACCTCTTTCATTTTACAGATGAGGAAACTGTTGCCTGGAGAGGTAAGAAATGACAGTCACCACTTGAACTCAGGTCCTCTTAATTCCAAAGCCTTTCCATTCAACCACCTGCCTCTCACCTGAAAGTCCATTTTCCTTCTGTTCCCTGCAAATCACACAGTTCCTGGCATGTAATTAATGCTTAATAAACTCTTCTTGAATAAATAACTGATTCATTACAATATTTAGAGTACAGGGTTTGGGGAGGGGGACGGGGCTAGTTTGGATTTTTTGTTTTTGTTTTGTTTTGTTTGATCCAAGATCTCAACTAACAAAACGCCAGAGTTTTCCTGAAAATGAAGTGTTTGGCAAGTCTGAATGAAACTTAGAAAATTTGGGACGACTGTGCCCTCTGGAGGTAACATGAGGGAATTGACAAAACCTTCCATCCCTGGGAACAATGACTTTTGTAAAGAATTGAAGGTGCACTTGGAAATGCAAAGAAGGTTTAGAAAGGTTTCATTCCTGATACATTCTTTGTCAGAAAGCAGTTTTCAATGAATACTAATTCCAAATTTCAATTTGGAAGTGTTCAAATGGACGCAAAACATTTTGGTAGGAGGGATTAAAAGCTTCTGCTCTATATCTGGTCTGCAATGATTAGGGATCACTGAAGAATATTACAAAAACCGAATGAACTGAGGTTCTAAATCAAATATCCTCCATGCTCCTTAGAGAGAATGTGTGTGAGTGGATGTTCGGCCCACTTTCAAACACACTTTCCAAAACTCTGGATAACCTCTCACTGTCTGGGCTAGAAAAAAAATATATTCCAACTCCTTTCAGAATCCCTACTTTTCTTTGTTTTTTTATTAAGCTCCTTCTGTAGGGTTCCTTTAAAAAAAATATGGATCTCTGTTTGCCTAGCTATAAAACAGAGTGGTAGAGGTGAGATACACCTCACACAAAGCCAAGGAAAAGAACACAAGATGTGGGATCAGAGACCTTAGGTAAGTCACTTACAGAAACAGAGAATTAGAGCTGGAAGAGACCTCAAAAGCCAACTTAAAGATAAGGAAACTGAGCCCCAGAGAAGACAAGTGACTTGTGCAGGTTCCCTTGGCTTTGTGATTGTCTGAAACAGAATTTGAATACAGATCTTCCTAATGCTAAGCCCACTGTTCCAACAGGCCACCTGGATGAACCTCTAAAATTCTGTTTCTCCTTTTGAGAGAGTCCAGTCCCAAAGAGAACAGCTAGGTGGTACAGTGGATATAATGTGGGGCCTGGAGTCAGGATCTCCTCTTCTTGAGTTCAAATCTAGCCTTAGACACTTGCTAGCCTGTGTGACCCTGAGTGAATCACTTAACCTTGTTTGCTTCAGTTTCCTCATCTGTAAAACAAGCTGGAGAAGAAAATGGTAAACCACTCCAGGATCTTTGTCAAGAAAACCCCAAATGAGGTCACAGAGAGTCAGACATGACTTAAGACAACTTAACCAACCCCAAAGTTCAAGCCAAACAACCCTTATGGTTGCTTCCAGCTCTAAATTTAAGGTCTTCCCTGTGGAACTGAAATGTTGTTGGGGGCCAGAAATGTTACTCAGATTCTCTACTTGTTGGGAGTTTCAGAAATGGGGAGTAATAAAGGTAAAGGTGGGTTCTTGGTACCTCCAACAGCCCAGAGGAATGTAAGCTCTTTGAAAACAGGGGCTGTCTTCCGTTTTATTTTGATATCTTTGGCACCTAGTACAGTACCTGCACACAGCAGGTGCTCAGGGTCACCAGATAATAGATTTAAAGCTAAAAGGGACCTTAAAAGTCATCTAAAAAGTTAAGTGACTAGCCCAAAGTCACACCAGCAGTTTAATAAATGCTTCTTGAATTCATGAATTTGAATGGCAAAAGAAATGTCAACAGGGATCTTTTGGAGCTGGGAAATGTTTCCCTAAGATATCCCTCCATTTTCTTTAACAAGAACAAAAGGCTCTGCTTTAAAGGGAAACTCAAGACTTCTTTGACGTTTCTAATTATTTTCTTAGATAGAGGTGAACTGTGGCAGAGTCTTTTTGAAAAGAAGTTGGGGTGGGGAGGGGAAGCCACAAGAATTAAGTAAGTCTGGTGAGCAAGGGGAGGCTGTATAATTAGTATCAGTTGGTATGTAGGAGAAATAAGCCCAAATATCAGTGGGATATAATTCTCTTAAGCAAATAGGCTCCCTGCTGCCTGGAGAATGAACTCACCTCGGGTTGTTACAAGACTGGGGCCTAGAATTTAGTGCTGTCACATATATTATTTTGAATGAAAGAGAACTCAGAACATCTTTCCCCCATTCTAGAGGGAGAGATGTTAACTGCCTCTGTCCATCTGAAGAGCAACTTCTTAGTGATTTTGGTATTAAATAAAATAGAAATGTGGACATTCTGGCCCCTTAACTCTTAACTGGTCAGCTTCTGAGCTGTGATTAGTTTCAACCCAGGAGCCCTTACTCAACACCTGGTGGTTCTGGGCTTTCCTCCCCTGTCCTCTCCTCTGCCCCTTTGCCTCTAACTCGTCAGGAGGGTCTGCCAAGGGCTGGGAGACCGATAGAAGAGCTTAGATTCGCTTTCTATAAAGCCTGGGGTGTGGAGAGGAGGGGTAGAGCAGGGAGAGAATCTCAGCCCAACTTTTAAGAGCTGCCACTTTGGAAGGAAGAAAGATTCTTTTAAAGAAACGATTGAAAAATCCTTTGCTGGGGAGTTCTGGCCCCCCACCTCCATCCAGACACTTTTCTTTTTTTCAGATCTTTCTCCTCACCCCAAGATGCAAAGTCAGGGGCTGTGTGGGTGTCTCGAAGTCAGTGCCCCTACCCCAAGGCTCCCAACAGCCCCCGCAGCACAGAGCAGGCACCCCCCAAGTTGCCCTCCCTCCCAGGCCATGCCCAGGTCAGCCCGGGGGCTGGCCCAGGTGCCCCAAAGACGCGCCTTCCCGGGAACTTTCTGACACCTGCATTTTGGGGAATGAGGCCTCCTAATTTGGAGACAGCTCCCTCCCTCGCCGGTCCCCCCTTCCAGTTCCAGCCAGGGCTGCCCACCCCCCCCCCACCCCCAATCTCCCGACCCGGCCGGTGTCGTGCTCACCCCTGGCAGTAGAGAGGCCACGGACGTCTGCCGTCTCTCCCGGAGCCCCGAGTCCCAGGCCAGAGCAGGCGCTCCAGCTGTGCCCGATGGAAAGCGTGCCAGGGGGGCGCGGCGCGGCAAAGGCAGAAAGAAGGCTCCAGAGCCCGGCTCCGTGAGGCGAGCCAGTGCCGCCTGCCTTCCCGGCCCGAAGCAAGCCCTGCCTGGCCCCAAGGTGACCAAGCGTCGAGCTGCCCACCGCGCTCCTCTGCCCGGGAAAGCCGGTCTCAGGCGGCTGCTCGCGCGCTGGCAAAGTTTCCAGAGTGAACCTGGTCTGAAACCATGGTTCCCAGCCAGACCTTAAAGCACCTGATGGCACCTGGGACCCGAGTGCTGGAGATGGCCAGGGGCAGGGGCCACGTATGTGGGGCTGCAGCCAGGGCCAGTACAGAGTACCAAGGTGGGGTCAGACAACCTGGAATCACACCCCTGGGCTACCATCCGTTACGAAGGCAAGCAATCTAACCTCAGTCTCTTCATCTGTAAAATGAGCGCACTGAATGGCCTCGGAGGCCCCTCGAAGGTGCAAACCGTGATCCTGCTGTCCTAGCAGGCAAGGGGAACTCTTCTGCCAAAGAACGAGGCGGGGACCCCGGAACACCTTGTTTTTATGTAAACGGGATGTTTAGAATTTTGAGAAGAGAGAAAAGAGGCGTTATGAAGGAGAAAAGTAGAATATATAGCCTTGCTTTTGGCAGGAGTAACTGAAGATCGGTTAGGGTTAAGTGGTGCTGTGGATAAAGCATCACCTGTCTGGGAGTCGGGAAGACCTGAGTTCAAATATGGCTTCAGACATTTATTAGCTGTGTGACCCTGGGCAAGTCACTTAACCTTGCTTGCCTCAGTTCCCTAATCTGAAAAAATGAGCTGGAGAAGGAAATGGCAAACCACTCCAGGATCTTTGTCAAGAAAACCCCAAATAAGGTCAGATAGGGTCAGACACGACTGAACAACAACCACCACCAAAGGAGTGCTGGAGACAGTTTTCTGGCTTTGGCTAGCTGAGTGACCTTGAACAAGTCACTTCACTTTGGGCATCAGTTTCCTCATCAGTAAAAATAAGGGCATTTGACTAGACGACCTCTAAGGTCCCTTCCCATACTAAACCTATGATCCTATAAAGGTGACCTCTCTGCCTCAGTTTCTTCAAATGTAAAATGGGCGTGGAAATACTTTCATCACCAGCTTTACAGGGGTATTATCCTTCAAAAGGGGGGATTTACAAAGTCAAAGCACTATGAAAATAATATTATTGTTATTATCATTACTATTATTCTAGAAAGCTTATCACACACAAAAAAAGTCACTAAATTTTAAAGGGAAACTAGAAGTAGAGAATACCAACCAGAGACCCTCACACACTAAAAAAAAAAAAGTATAGGAAAGTGATATTCTACAAATGTCCTTATTGAAAGTGATCTGTTGACATAAAAATACTGTTACCTTGCAATTTTAACAAAGTACTTTACCTCCATTTATCAGAAAGGAATCTGGCAAACAAACCCTCCAGGTATGTGGATTCACCAAGGTTTGGGTTCAGATCCTGCTTCTGATGGCTACCTTAGACTAGTCATTTGACATTACTGGACCTCAAGTTTCTCATCTATAAAAGGAAGGTGCAACTTCTAAAATCCCTTCTAAATCTGCAATCGTAGCCTCAGGTATTATTCTCACCATTTTGGCATCGAGGAAACTAGGACTCAGGACCTGTCCTAAACTCCTATTTTCCTTGTTTTCTCTACCAAGATGAAGATCTTTGGACTAGGAAAGATAGAATAGAAATGGGTGGCAAGAAATTGAAACTCCAGACACGTGACGATATAATAGGAGAATATTCAACTGCCCTCCTAGAATTCAATTCTCTTTCTTGTCCTGGAAGAAACTCATTTTAGGATAATGAAATATCTTGTGAATGCCATTGAATCAACTATACTGGATAAGTGATTTTTTTTTAAACATGAAAGGTGCCATGAGATTGGAGGTGGAGAAGGATTGTCCCACTTTCTGGTCCCCCTTCCCCCAAAAAAAGGTAATAAATAAGAAGGTACTTCAAATTACAAGAGAATAAGCTTGACCTCTTTCTGATAAAATTCTAGAATGTGTTATTAAGGGAATGGTTTATGAACTCTTGGGGGGAAAGTATTTAATTTTTTTAATTTTTAATAAACATGTGCAATCAAAATTAGAAGGGAAGTAATTAACTGGGGGAAAATATTTGCAGTGAATTTCTCTGATAAAGATCTAATATCCAAGGTACTTAAAGAAATTATTCACATTTATAAGATTAAGAGTCATTCCCCAATGGGTAAATAGTCAAAGGATATCACAAGTAGTTTTCAAAGGAAGGCATTCCAGTTATCAATAGGTATATGAAAAAAAGTTCCAAATCACTAATAAAAATGCAAATTAAAGCACTTTTGAGATTCTATGTCATAACCATCACATTGGCAAATGACAATTGTTGGAGAGGTTGACGAAAAAAGGCACACTAATGCACCATTGGTAGAATTGTGAATTGGCACAGACATTCTGGAAAGCAATTTGAGACTCTGCCCTCCCAAATTATTAATATGTGTTTATCCTTTGATCCGGTGATATCACACCTAAGCAAATACCCCAAAGAGAAAATGGAATCAGATGTCATGGCAAAGAACTAGCTAGAAACAAAGAGGTTGCACTTAATTGGAAAATCAATAAATTGTGGCATTTGAATATAATGGAATATTATGTTATAATTATTTATATTATATATTATTATAATTGTTTATATCATATTATAATAATTATTTATAATATAATTACAAAAATTATTTATAAATTACATATACTTATAATAAGAAATCTCAGAAGAGATGATTTCAGAGCAACCTGGGAAGACTTCTATGAACTAATAGAGTAAAGTGAGCAGAACCCTACAATGTACAACAACACTATAAAGAAAAGCGGCTTTGAATAGCTTAAGAACCATGTTCAATGCAATAATCTGACCTGATTCCAGAAAGCCAGTAATGAAATTTGCTATCCAACCTACTGGCAGAGATGATGTAATCAAGGTGTAGAATGAGATTTAGGTTTTCAGATACCTCCAATGTAGGCTATTCGTATTTATTACAAGGCTTATGGTGGGGGTTTTTCCACTTATGGAAGGGAAGGGTAGGACTGGGAGGGATAGAGTAGTTAAGGAAAAAGAAAAAAGGGACATGCAAACATTTTTTTTTAACATATAAGAAAATCAAAGGTCACAAAGAGCCGACAGAAGGGCTCTGAAAGTGACATGTTGAATTGATTATTTTAGGAAAAGAAGATCCCAGGACTGGACAAATGTCCTTGGTCTTCCATAAATTTTAATTCTTCCTTGGAAAAAGCCTCAGCTGGAATTCTTAATAAGGCTGTAGATAATGAAGTTGCAAAGATAAAAAAAAATTACATTGCATGAAATTGAGAGAGAGAGAGAGAGAGAGTTCAAAGGGACTCCAGGGACCATGGGGTACAAGTACTTCATTTTACGGGTAAAGGGTCCAAGTTATCCTAAGATGGAGTCTACCTCCACCATCGAGGCTAGCTCCAGCCACGCTCAGAGCTCCCAACTTGAGGCATCATGTCTCCTACCACGTGGGCAGCAAGTAGCCTCATTTGATTGCTTGCATAGCAGAAGAGGCAGCCTTTTAAAACTGGCCGCCTGAGCGGGTCTCCTGGGCACTCCTTACTCCTGGGTGCAGAGGATGGAGAGAACCGTGCACTCACAGCGAGGGGGGGAGGGGAGGGAGGAATGCACTGAGCCAGTAAGAGGGGCAGGTCACCTTCCCTTGCACCCTCTGGGGCTTGGGGAGGTGTTTGCCTTGTACATTTTGAGGTGCTGGAAGATTCCCGAAGGTGGGGGGTATTTGAGCCATGATGACCTTGGAGCCTGGGTCTCTGGTAGGATGAGCCCAGCCTGGAATCTGGAGGAGCCAGGGTACTCGGACTTGAACCCAAGAGTGATTTTGAACCAAAAATTGGAACTCTGCTCTATAGGAACAGAATTAAAATGCAAACCCATTCTCCTTCCCTTACCACAGAGATAAGGAGAGAAGTTGGAATTATGCCTCCCCTACATTAGGGAGTGAGTATGATTATACCTTGGGAGGTAAATATTCCTTTGTAAAAGCTAATTCAACTATTGGAGCCTAAATGGAACTGGGGTGCAAGGGACCATACCCCTATTCCTGGGGAAACATCCATTGATGAGGGCTGGAGCCTAGACACCCCCAAACCTGGAAAGGCACCAAAGAACCTTGGGAGAAGGGTGAGATATAAAGTACGTGGCCTACAGGCAGTGGGGCTAAGGCAGTCAGTGTCACATGCAGATTGAGGAAACTGAGGGGCATTGAGATGAACCACAAGACCACAAAGGTAGAATCTGAATCCAGGTCCTCTGACTACAGGACTAGTGTTCTCTCCTATCTACCACAATGCAAAAAGACAAAACAAAACCCATCCATAGATGTGTGTGTGCACACATACATACCATACACACACATACATATATGTGTATCTATATGTGTATATACACATATATGTGCACACAAATGGATTATATACATACATAGTTATATCTTCAAAAGCAAAATTGATTTAAGACTGTCTCCATTGGTGCCAGTGATAAGGCCACTACCACCACCAGAAAGATAGACATATACACATATACACACATATATACATTTATACCCATAAATGTACATAGATATATAAACACATATATAGATATAGTTATATCTTCAAAGGTGAAATTTACTTAAGACTGCCTCCTGATGCCAATGATAATTCCACTACCATCTCCGTGTGACTGTTATTGACATCTTTCTACAAATCCTCAATAGATCCATCCAATGTACCAGTTGGATCTATTTTCTTCGTTTCTTTTCATATCCCTGAGGCACCAATTTACCACTTGGGCTGTCAATCTGTTGTTTCTTAATCTTGCTATGTGACCTGTCCTTCCTTTCTAGCCATATATTACTTGACCATGTCCTTAATATACATCGTCCTTTCTACAGTCTAGTTTTGCATGTCATGTATCTTTCTTTCCATTTTAATTTAGATTCTTCTGAGATCCAAGATTATGATATGCAATGATATCACATCATGGGGATAATATTGACTGGCACATACCAGAATCAGAGGATTTAAAGAACTGGAAGTGATTTTATCACTTGGTAAAATTTGTAGATTAGGAAATTGAAGGCTATTGAAGTTAAATGACTTACCCAAGGCCACATAGCCAAGAGAAAGAACCAAGATTCAAAACCTGGTTCTCTTGATTTTGAAGCCAGTGCTCTTTGTACTGTGGCATAAGTTTGAGATCATTAAAGGCAATATACATTTTCCCAAATGTAATCTAACCCAGTTTCTTTCGGTTACTCAATTCAAACCACAGCTCATTTTCCATCCACAGTACCAATCCAAGTTGTGAACCAATAAATTTATTCAATGGAATGCCCATCCAATTACATGACATAATCTGAAAAATGTACTTTTTTATCCACCTTGTTTTTTTCAGTGTAGATTATTAAAGAATAGTATAGATTTAACTCTCTTACAAGAATAACAATTCTGGATTTCAAAGAAGAAACTTTGTTGTGTTCCAGGGCTTGATGCTATTAGCAGTACATTGGTAACATGAAATTTATTAGGAACAAATATAAATTTTTGGACTTGTGTCAAAAAAAATAAATACAGGGGGACAAATGACTTAAATGGAATTCATCTCAAAAAGACCTGGGGAATTAAAGGGACCCCAAGTTCAAAATGAATCAGCAGTGTGATGGACTGCCAAAATATTAAAATTAAAATGAAGGCAATCTCAAGTTGCATTAACAGAGTATAGTGTGAGAATAAGGAAGATGATAGCTTTGCTATTTTCACCCACCATAAATTTGTGGTATACAGCCTTATGTGGACCTGTGGCTTTAGGGGGCAGGGATTCCTCCATCACCCATCTCCCCACTTCACACCTGCTGCCCTACCTGATTGACCCCCATCTCATAGAATCTCTTCCTTCCAGAAGAATCATCTTCTACATGAAGACTTTCCCAGTTGCTCCATCTGCTAGTGCCCTCCCTCTTTCCACCTGGATGTCCTGCCCAGCACCTCAAACTTAACATAGCCCAAACCAGGCTTATCCTCTTTCCCTCAAAAATCTCCTTCTAAAGTAGCCTTTTCTTCTACGAGTAACACCACTGTCTACCCAGTGTACCATGTTTGAATTCAGGCTTCTCCTCTCTCCTCTCAATACACAACCAGTTGTCGTAGTTCTGAAGATTGCCCCTCTAAAGGATCTCTGGAATTCATCCCTTCCCTTCTGTTTCCTAGGCCACCATACTCTAATATGATTCCTCATTATTATACCACTGGATTGCTGCAAGAGACTTCTGAGAGGTCTTTCCCCTGTATCATCTCCCTCACATGCAACAGTATGATACAGCAGAAGGGTCAGTAAACTTGCAACCATAGGTCCTGAGTTCAAATTCCAATTCTACCCCTTTCTTAGTACTTCTGTGACCTTGGTTATGGCATGGCTCTTGGACCTTCCATGTTTTCTTGAGAGGGTTGGATTAAATGGGTTTTGAAGACCCTTTCTCTTCTATATTCAAGACCCTACTCCATCCCTAAGATGGCGACCAGGCTAATCTTTCTGATGCATAGATCTTTTCGAGTCTGTCCTCTATAATAGCTCCCTGTAGCTACTGAATGAAATTCAGCCTCCTTAACCATGTCAATTAAGGCCTTCCATAATAAAGCAGTGACCTACTCCTCCAGCATTCACCTTTCCAAGTACTTCAGCCAAAATGGACTAAGCCACTTTACCCATAATATCCATCCCAATCTTTACTTCCCACTTATGTCTTGGGGACAAATGAAAATCATAGATGCAGATCTGGAAAGAGTGTTGTAGTCTGATTCCCTCATGGTTCATGTGGGGAAGCTGAGGCATGAGGAGGGTTAGTTTATCCAAAGTTACACAGGCAGTAACAAAAGTAGGATTGAACCTAGATCACCTTTTTTTCAGAGATCATGCTCTTCCTACTGTACAAAGTACCTCCCTAGGTTTCCTGGAGGAAGTGATACATGAGGTCTTCATTAAAAGATGGTTGGTGGAATCACTTCATGGCATAAGAGCTTGGACTGAATGGCCTCTAGGTTTCCTTCTAATTCTGAAATTCAATGACTGAACATTATCCCTTTACCCCACACCTAATCCCACCACATACACCCAAACCATGGGGGGGGAGGGAGGGGAAATGAGTCATGGAAGCACTCACAACATGGACTCAGAGTACCCAGAAATGATAAGGCTACCAGAGTCATCGTACAAGATGGTAGATGACCTTGAATGCCAGGCTTAGTTAAGAAGCATTGATTTATTAAGCATTCACCATGTGCCGGTCACTGAGCTGAGCACTGAGGATACAGAGGGCAGCAAAAAAATTCTAATGGGGAAGACAATTCTCAAACAGCTTTACACATATCAGATAAATGCAGGAGGGAAGGCTCAAGCATTAAGGAAAAATGGGAAGGCTTTCTGTGGTAGAATTTTAGGAAGGTAGGATTTTAGCTGTGATTTGAAGGAAGCTAGAGAAGCCAAAAAGTAGAAGTGAGGAAAGACATCATCCAAGAAATTTGGCTCTCCTATCCAGGATTGAAGAATTAGTTCTGATTGGGTCCAACTGACACAAAGGGACTGAAGGGGGAAAAGATGCAGGATAGGGAAGTACTGGAGCATGCTTTGGGGGAGGGGGTGTTCAAAACAATACAAGTTTCTGATGGTTGGCACCTTAGACATCATAGTGTCTAGTTCATAGAGTAATAGACTTGGAATCCTGAAGACATGAGTTCAAAACCTGCCTCAGACATTTATCAGCTATGTGACCTGGGACAAATTGCTTCATCCTATCATGTATATGCATTTGTTGAGTCCTTTCAGTTGTGTCTGACTCTCTGTGACCCCATTTGGGGTTTTCTTGGCAGACACTAGACTGGTTTGCTCATTCTGCAGATGAGGAAATTGAAGCAAGCAAGATTAAATGACTTGCCCAGGGTCACACAGCTAGTGTCTGAGGTTGGATTTGAACTCAGGAAGATGAGTTTTCCTGATTCCAAGCCCAGTGCTCTATACATTATGGTGCCACCTAGCTGCCCCGTGTATATGTATACACATTTGTATGTATGTATGTGTGTGTATGTATGCATGTATAGACAGATGATAGATAATATGTGTATATGTGTTATACATATTTTGTCTTCAAATGGAATATAAACTCCTTGAGGGCAGGAATTATTTCTTTTTGGTCACTGTATTCCCAGCATCTGGCACACAGTAAGTACTCTGTAAATGCTTGTTGAATTGACTTTCCATATTCACTTGGACCAGTTCCCCCAATTGTAACTTTTCTTTTCATTTGAAACTAGTTCATGCATCAATTAAGCACCTATTATTTGCATCTAGAGCATGGAGCATTTATTGGATTAAGTACAAAATTCAACTAGGTTCACCTCCCTTCATGTAGCTTAGTTAGTTAAAAAAAACTTAATTATTCTAGGTCATATCTATACTTGGGGTTGTACTGGTAAATGTATAGTAACCAATACCTTTAACACACTTTTAAGTTTAATTTGCATTATTAAATTTTTCTCTCCATCACTTTAACTTTAAACAATTTTTTAAAACCCAATAAATCAATCCCTGAATTATAGCATTTGTTGATTTCCGAGGTATAAATGCTTGCACTGATAATTTAACAATCAGCTCTTGTCAGAAGGTACTCCAGCACAGCACACTGTATCTTACCTCCAAATATATTCACCAAAGAATGGCCCTCTGGGGCTGACTTAGTCTGCAGATGACTCAGGGTTTAATCAAGTAAAGTTATAACAGAAGTGAGTTTGGAGGAACAGCTGTTTTAATCAAAGAAAATGTCACTGTTCTAGATGTCATAAGAGAATAATTGTCCATTAAGTCACCTCTCTAATGTCAGCAATGTGGCACAGAACCATGTTATGGGCTGGGGGGGAGGGGGGAGGAAGGGAGACTTACCTGCTTAGGCATAACTGTCTGTAATAAAGTGCCAACGCTCCTCACTCAATGGACATTCACACACAGCCATAATAATTACTTACAGGTGCGTTTCCTGACCACTGTTTTCCCAACAAACCTATAAATTGACTTGATCCAACATTTTCTGGGCAGTTCAGTGACAGATCCCAATTACCTCACTGTTACCATAGTAACTAACAGGCCACCTAGGGAAGGGGGAGGAGGGAGGCATAAAGATGAAAATCGGAGAGAAAAGCACTCCAAATGGTCATTAATGGGTGAGCCTAGGAGTGCAATGAAATGCTAATTGACACCTTTGGGAGTAGATCTTGCAGTATCCCCTCCCTTAGGAATGGAGATAAGGATGTGGATGTGGATGGAGATGGGAATGGGGGGAGGGCAGGATTCCACCAGTGCCATCCTGGTCTCTAAAAACAAGTGACAGCTAAAACTTTATAAGCACTTCCTCCTAAGCCTTGCAATGGGGAGCTCTCTCTTATTTGGTTTTTCTCTTTTGTTTTTCATTTTCTCTGCCTCTCTTCCCGCCCACCCCCCACTTTCTGAACACATTAGTTACTATGGAAACATTGGTGTGAATGTCAGAAGAGACTGCCCAGAAGGAAGAGCTGTCTAAAGTCAATTTATAGAATGGCTTGACATGCGTTTCATGTTTGGGGAATCTGGAGACTTTGAAATATTCATGGCCAGTATGTGGGTGGGTGGGTGTTATCTGTGGCCTCAAAATATTTTTGATATAAGCAAAGGAATCATGCCAAGGATTCTTTTTTAGAAGAAGAGGGGGAAAATAAACAGTGGCCTTGTTGGGAATTTGGAATCCAATTGATTATCAGTCAACCACATGGATAATGTTTGCCTTCTAAGTTTTTCCACGTGAATTTTGAATGACTATTCGTGTGAACGTGAATCTTTCAAGTAGAGAGAAATAAATGCTTTGGAAAGAATGATACCTGACATTAAAAAAAATAAACTTTATTAATATTTTGATCTGTCTGAATAGATATCCTCATCTCCTCTGACCCAAAGAACTGTGCCTTATTATAAAGAGTAAATAAAAGATATAAGATAGATATATAAAAGACAAAAGAGTAAATAAAAAGGGGGAAAGAAGAAAAAAGTAAAGAACAAAAACAAAGAGAATAAAACATTTCAGCAAAACTAACTCATTGAAAAATATCTGACACCAAATGCAGTATTCTAAAGTCATTGTCCCCCACCCCTGCAGAGAAGTGACAGGAGGTATTGCTTATTTGGGGGTAAGCCTGATTATTGTATTTTTGCCACCTGCAAGGGTGTTTACTGTTGTTTTCTTCCTCTTTTCTTTAAGTAATTGTGGTATCTATTGTTTTACCTGGTTATACTTCATTTAGCTAGGTAACCCAGTGAAGGGAATCAGGAAGACCTGAGTTCAAATTCGGCCATAGACACTTCTTAGCTGTGTGATCCTGGGCAAGTCAGTTAGCCCTCTTTGCCTCAGTTTCTTCATCTGTTAAATGAGTTGGAGAAGGAAATGGCAAAACACACCAGTATCTCTACCAAGAAAACTCCAAGGGGGTGGCAGGGTCACAAAGAGCCAGACCTGACTGAAAAATGACTAAAAAAACTTCTTTCACTTTGTAAATAAACTAAAAAATGTAAACAAAGGATACTTTCAAGCTCCTTATGGGTAGTCACAACAAACCAAAGTACATTCATTAAGCATTTACTATGTGCTGTGCACTGTAGGCAAAAACAGGCGTCAGAGGCAAATAACAAATGTTTGTTGAATTACAGGACACAGAGAAATTCAAATGTGATTACTGTAAAAATTCATGCCCTCCTATGATGAGTTTGGATGTTAGCAAGTGTGAAAGTTGGCCCTCCCCTATGTGATGGGGGGTGCCAAGAATCCATGACCTAGTGAACCAGTCTGGTGATGAATCACTAGTGCCATGTCTATGGTGGTGGATCATTAGACAATTGACAGTTGGTAGCTGAGCCCATGTTGGTAGAACTTTTCAGAGCATCTTCCCACGATGGCATGGACTTTCAGAGCCCAAGTTCACAACACAATGAGACATATGGAAGACTTTTAACAAGATGGCAAAAGAAATCCAAATTGAATTTGTCAGATGATGAACTCGGAGCTTCAAGTTTTGAACAAGAAAAAGTACCTGGGAGACTTTTTAAGATGTTCCTTTAAAAAAAAAAAGCCTAGCTTATAAGCACCGTGAAAAATGGAGGATGAACTGTTCGATCATGGGGCAATGTTCATCTTGTATCTGAGAAAAGCTTCAGCTGAGTGTGAGAAGAGGTCAGGATCATGGCCTGTGATGATCAACACAAGTCTGAGGCCAAGGGCAATGTGCCAAACTCAGGCTGACCACAACATACAGCAACCCTGCCAAGCAGGGGATCCCCAGGTCTGTTAAACCAGCCAAAGCAGGAATGGCGTGGCAGGGTAGAAAGAAAGGGCACCAGAGGTCATCTAACCCAACCCCCTTTCTGACTCAAGAGTCTGTTCAACAACATACAGACAACAATAACTCAAATTCGTGTAGTCCTTTAAGGTTTAGGGAGCAATTTCCTTCAAAGATGGTCACCCCCACTTTCCAGATGAGGAAACTGAGGCTCAGAAATATACCAAAGGTCACACCCAACTGGTGATTTTATCCCTAATAAGATCAAATAAGCTCTCTAGTTAACAAAGGATTCGTGGCACCACAGTGAAGTCTATATTCAGACTGCTCCATTTATTAGGAAGTTAGGGTCTATATTTTGCCAGGCCATGGAGATCTGGATTTAAGCCTGACATCTAATAATACTGGCACTGTGACCGTGGGCAAGTCATTTAACCTCTTGGTATTTTAACTTTTTTTTGCCTTTTTGGAGGGTACTTGGGGTTAAGTGACTTGCCCAAGGTCACACAGTAAGTGTTAAGTGTCTCAAGCTGGATTTGAACTCAGGTCCTCCTGACTCCAGGGCCAGTGCTCTTTTCACTGTACCACCTAGCCACCCCAACTCTTGGTATTACAGATAATTCTCTGACAATCTAAGTTTCAGAGGGGATGCTAAATTGTATTAGTAGAGGAAGCTTTCTCAAACAGGAGATCCCTTTAACAATGATGACAATTATAATAGATAGACATTTATTAATTAAGGAATTTAATCAATTCATCGACATTTCTTAATAGTTATACACTATTGTATGGTAACAGCCCTTTAAAGTTTGCAAAGCACTTTACATGTATTGGTTATCTCAAATTTGATCCTCACAACAACCCTTAGAGGTAGTTATTATCTCCATCTTAAAGATAAGGAGACTGAGGTCGTGACTTAACCAGGGTCACAGAGGTAGGATTCAAACTCAGGTCTTTTTACCTTCAGCAATAAAATACATCACAGATCTGATTCCTTTTTGTAAGGGTCTCTATTAAATAAAAATTGCCTACCTGTAGTTTCACCCATTAGCCTGTATCTGCTAAATCCAAGCAAACTAATCTAATCTCTTGTGCATTGGCCAACACTTGAAGTTATTGAAGACAGTTACAGTGGATGGAGAGGATACAGTGGATGGAGCATCCAGTCTGGAGTTTGGAAGACCTGAGTTCAAATTTAGCCTCAGATACTTACTAGCTGTGTGATCCTGGGCAAGTAACTTAACCCTGTTTGCCTCAGTTTCCTCATCTGTAAAACGAGCTGGAAAAGGAAATGGCAAAATCTACTCTAGTATCTCTGCCTTTCTGTCCCTTCTAACACATGTATAGTCTGACCTATACATGGACAAGAAGACCACACAAATGTGGTCATGAAGGATCAGAGACAACTGAAAAAACAAAACATGGGAGTAAAAAGTAAGCTGAAAGAGCTCCAGATTTGTCAAGAGAATCTGGGTTGGAATGTGAGCTCTTCTCCTTATCACCTGGGTGACCTTGGGAAGCTCCCATCCATTCTCTAGAGCTTTAGCTCTCTCCTGACAGGAAGTATAGTATTGTAGGAGGCCATGAAGTATAATGGAAAGGACAGTGGCTCTGGAGCCAGAAGACAGGAGTTCGAATTTGACACTGTGGGCAAGTGTCTTGACATTTTTTGGCCTCAGTTTCCTCACCTGTAAAATGAGAGGGGCTGGACTAGGAGGTCTTTGAGGTTCCTTACTGATCCAAATCTATGACCCTGTTAAACATTAAATGAGAGGGTTCCAGCTCTAAATCTGTGATCCCTTTCTATGACCTATGATCACTAACATTCCACATGTCTTCTCTTCTGTAGGACAAGCATGTCCAATTATTTTCACAGTTTTACATTATTGGGTTTGTAGTCTGCATATGCACCAGTTATGACATTTTCTGCCATTGAATCTTATTTACTCGATGATGTTAAATGGCCATGGGATTGTTTCCTAACTGCTCAGTTGATGTGTTACTGTATCTTGGGATATATCTGTCAAGTATGGGATTTGACAGATTGTTCTTTCTGCCCCAGTGATCAGGCACCTAGACCTAGATAAAAAACCAGTAACTCCCTAAGAATCCAGTAGGCCTTGAAATCACTATATAGGAATTCTAGAATTCAGAGCTAGAAGGGATCCTAGTGATCATCTGGGACAAGGATCTGATCATTAACTCGGGGGCCATGAACTTGTTTATATATAACCAGTATTTTGTTGTTGAGTTATTTCAGTCATGTCTGACTCTCTGTGACCCCATTTGGGGATTTCTTGGCAAACATACTGAAGTTTTGCCATTTTTGTCCTGCTCGTTTTATAGATGCAGAAGCTGAGACCAGCAGGGTTAAGTGATTTGCCCAGGATCACACTGCTAGTGAAGTATCTGAGGCAGGATTTGAATTCAGGAAGATGAATCTTCCTGACTCAGAAGTCAGAGCTCTATCTGCTGCATCACCTAGATGATATAATATATATATATGTATATATATATATCACCTGATATAACCAATTTGTATATAGTTTCTGTATAACCAACTTGTTTATATAACCAATTACATTAAAACAGCTTTCCATGTAAATATGTGTGTATTGATAGTGATATATAGCTATATGAAAATAGATATATATCGCTATGTATTAACACATGTATATATTCTTATACATAATATAGTAATGTATTTCTTGATATAGATTGATATATTTCAAAGGAAATTAATTATTCTGAACCAACATATAGGCATATATTGATATTGATATAGTGTGTATATATATGTATATACTATATGTGACATAACTTGGCATATAGTGATAATCTATAGGTATATATAGTGAGTGTATATATCTATAGTGACACAGACATACATCTATATCACTATCTATATATTTACACATAGAGAGATAGAGATATAGATAGATAGATAGATAGATAGATAGATAGATAGATAGATAGATAGATAGATAACTTTCAATACAGTTGGTTTCCTTTGTAAATATTTAGCAGCATTATTCTGAGGAGGGCTACATAAACTTTACCAAAGTCTCCATGACACACATAGAAAAAATTAAAAAATCCCTGATTCTAGTCCAACTTCCTCATTTTACAGATGGGGAAACTGAGTTGGGGGAAGCAAATTGAGTAGGGTCACATAAAATGGTAAATAGCAAAGCTGAGATTCAAGCATAGGCCCTCCATGCCAAATCCAGCCCTCTTTTCTGTGCAACAAGCTATATAGTAATATTAAAGCTAGGTGTCTCTTGGCGCTTTTGATGTTTGGCAAAACAGATCAAGATCTGAAGGGAAGAATACACAGGACCAAAAAGTCACTGAGCTATCAGGGTCTCCAATATGCCTTTCTTTGATTGCTCAGATCCTGTATTTTTTGGCATTTGCCAGGAGTTGCTGGCTTTTTGCAGTGAACAGGTTGATCTAGGATAAAGGAAAGAGTAGATATAAGAACATAGCAGATGTACTGATCCAAAAGGCAGCAGGAAATGAACAAGCCAGAAAGCACATTGACTGGGAAATATCCAAAACGAGATTGAAGTAAAACAGACAGTCTTTGCCTATTGCCATGAGGTGCTCCTGGAATCTGGTCAGTAAAAGTCATTACTGAGAAGTGGAGGGGGGAAGGAAGGAAAAAAAAGAAAGGAGGGAGGGAGGAAAGGAAGCAAGTAGGAAGAAAAGGAAGGAAGGAGGAAAGGAAGGAGGGAGGGAGAGAGGGAGGGAAGGAAGGAAGGAAGGAAGGAAGGAAGGAAGGAAGGAAGGAAGGAATGGAATGGAATTGACTAGGCTGCATGGGGTCCCCCAAGGAACTGCCCATTGAGTTGGGTTATGGGGAGCTGGCTAGCAATGACTGATGAGAATTTAATTAAGGCTATTAAACCTAAATAAACAGAGCAGTAACTAGTAATTGAAGGGCAATGATAGGTGATTAGTTGAGTAGCCAAGAGGTGGAACCAAACTGAGAAAAGGGAGGGAGCAGACTATGTCCAGAATGTCATATCCCTTATCCAGGATTCAGAAATCAAGCATGAGCTTGGTCAGTACAGGTCAGAGAGGTGCTGCACGGCTGGATCTGAAGAGTTTTCATCGTGGCATATATATATATATATATATATATGTATATAGACTTCCTCAGTTCTAGTGCATGGTATTTGTGGGCTTTAGATGGGCCAGCATGACTCACTGATTCAGACTGACAGAGGGGCAGGATGGGATGGTATATAGGCCACTGGACTTGGACCTGGGTCCAGATCACAGCTCAGACACTTAGTAGCTGTGTAACCCCAGACAAGTCAAATCATCTGTAAGAAGAGAGGCATTGGACTTGGTGGCCTCCAAAGTCCCTTCTAACACCCAACTAGTGTGACCTATACATGGATGAGAAGTCCCTTTATATTTTCCCCATTCTGTCTCAGGCTTAATCATCTCTGGCGATGCAAATCTCCCCACATTCTGAGTATCCCATCCATTCCACTTTTGAATAACCCTAAATGTTGGCAAACTTTTTCTTCTATTTATCTGAATTTTGCCTCTGTGATTTCTACCCATTACTCCTAGTTTTGCCTTCTGGAGCCAAATAGAACAAACCTTATCCTTGCCGTCCCAAGGATCATCTCTGTGTCACTTGCAGAATCGATAAGCACGTTAGAGGCCTTTACTGAAGTCATTAAAAAATACTGAATAGATCATTGCCAAAGACAGACTCATGGAGCATTCTATTAGTCACTACTTTGGGGGTTCAGTCATTCAGTCAATTTCAAATCTATCTTACTATAATGTTGTCTAGCTTATTTCTCCCATCTTTGTCTACCCCAATATTGGACATGCCAGAGATGGTTACCTTCTGAGGTTTCCATCATTTCTACCTTGGCAATTAGTTCCTACCTACTGGTCAGAATCAGGTCAGATAAAGACTAATGGTTTACTGTGTCACTTCTAATTTTTTAGGGAGGGAGGGAGAGAGAGAGAGAGAGAGAGAGAGAGAGAGAGAGAGAGAGAAAGAGAGAG
>NW_027185889.1:17543763-17569620 GCF_028583685.1 Petaurus breviceps papuanus | reverse complement strand
GAGAGAGAGAGAGAGAGAGAGAGAGAGAGAGAGAGAGAGAGAGAGAACTGTTTCCTTTTCTTAATGCCAACCCAATTATATCCTGCCTGCCTTCTTCCTAGGCTTGTGATCTTTTTCCTAAACTCATCATCCATTTCCTCCTTCTGGCTGAGTGATTCCATGGAAGTATCAAAGGATTATATATTTATAGGATCATACATGTCATGAACTCCTTTGGCAGAAATTTGATGAAACTTATGGACTCCTCAGAATAATGGTTTTTAATTCATAAAATAAAATACATAGAATCACAAAGAAAACAAACAATTATATTGAAATAAAGATGTAAGCTTTTTCCAGTTCCATTTTGTGGACTCCCTGAAATATCTTTTTGGGCATGTTGATGGCCTGCAGACCCCAGCCTGGGAAAACTGCCTCATTTTACAGATGAGCAAAGGTCACACAAATTTAGAGCTGGTAGGGTCTTCAGAGGCC
Organism: Petaurus breviceps papuanus; assembly: GCF_028583685.1. Lineage (NCBI taxonomy): Eukaryota > Metazoa > Chordata > Mammalia > Diprotodontia > Petauridae > Petaurus > Petaurus breviceps. The sequence continues at coordinate 17,569,146 of NW_027185889.1, read as the reverse complement.
ATATAGTTTACAGATGAAGAGACTGAGCCCCAAGGAGATTGTGACTTGCACAAGGTCACTGAAGTAGTGTATGTCAGAAGTAAGATTTGAACCCAGGTCTTCTGACCCTGATCTTTCCCCTAGACCACAAAAAATTAAGTGGCCTGGTCAAGGTCACAAATAGTAACAAGACCAAGATTCAGGCCCAGGTTCTCTGATTCCAAATTCTATGCTCTCTCCAGTAAACAATGTTACTTCTTCCCCATTTCTCACTCCAGTGACCCTTATCCAAATGTTCTCCATCATACTTGTCTCCCACTGGTGCACATATTTCCTTATATGCACGAACCTTATTTTTTAATGCTATTGATTCTTTTATTATTCTTTATTTTAATACCTACAAAACTAGCCCGCAACCATTTTTGTCAATTCTATTCCCTTTTGGAGGCAGCTAGGTGGCACCATAGTGCAAAGAGCTCCATGCCTGCAGTCAGGAAGGCTCATCTTCATGAGTTCAAATTCAGCCTAAGACACTTACTAGCTGTGTGACCCTGGGCAAGTCGCCTAACCCTGTATACCTCAGTTTCTTCATCTGTAAAATGAGCTGGAGAAGGAAATGGCAAATCACTCTAGTATCTTTGCTAAAAAAAAAAAAACAACCAAATGAAATCACAAAGGCAGAAATGACTGAAAAATGACTGAACAAAAACAAAAGTCCCTTTTGAATAAGGTATAAAATATTCCTTGCTAAGGTAGTAGAGTGCCTCTGAACTCGAACGGAACATATTAGATCAACAAGTCATAAAAGCTTAGAATTGGAAGGCCACCAAACCTTACCTGTATCTGAATAAGGATACCTAGTTATATAGCTTTTCCTTGAAATTCTCCAATATGGAAAACCCACTCCCTCTCTACTTCTGTATAGCTGTTAGGAAGTTTGGGGGGGGGGGGGTTGGAGGGGGAAGGCAAGGCAATTACAGAAAACTTAAGCTTGTTTCTCTACAATTCCCACAATTGGTCCTAAATTCTTCTTTCCAGGGCCAGCAGAACAAATCTAATCCCTCTTCCTGGTGATAGCCACTCAAAAACTTAAGACACCTCCTAAATCCTGTCTTCTTCAGGCTGAACATCTTCAGTTCTTTCAACTTGCCTTTCACTGATCTGAATCCCTTCCTCTGAACATTCTGAATCTAACTTATCAATGGCCTTACTAAAAACAGTGCCCAGAAATGAGTACAATACTCTAAATTAGAGGTTCTTAACCTGGCAGCCATGGATATAGATTTCATGGAGCCTGTGAATTTGAATGAGAAAAAAAATTAAAAGAAATCATCTTAATTTTCACTGACCTTTGGGTTCCCTTGTAATCCTATGTATTTTATCTCATAACTTTAAAAATATGATTGTGAGAAGGGCTCAGTCAGTTTTACCAGATGGCCAAAAGAGTTCATGAAACAAAATAACAGACCATGTGTAGACCCTGCAAAACTATGGTCTCCTCATCTGGGATACTATGTCTGTGCCTTCCTAAAATCACTTTAGATTTCTTGGATTCCATATCACATTTTTGACTGTTGGGCATCCCTGAGATACTCCATTAGAAGCCTTCTTTCCTATGATATTGAATTATGAATGGTGACTCTTTGTATAGTGAAGCTAGGTGGTGCAGCAGATAGAGGGCCAGGTCTGGAGTCAGGAAGACCTGAGTTCAAATCCAGCCTCAGACACTAGCTGTGTTACCCTTGGCAAGTCACTTCACCCTGTTTGTCTCAGTTTCCTAATCTGTAAAATAAACTGGAGAAGATGGCTAACCACTCCAGTATCTTTGTGAAGAAAACCCCAAATGGGATCATGAAGGGTCAGAAATGACTGAACAACTCTGTGCATCTTTGTTATTCGACTTGTTCCAAACCCCACTGTACCACTGTCCAGTGCACTCCACTAGATGGTCTCTGAGGTCCTTTCTATTCTGGTTTCATCTCGAGAGGCAGTTTTCTGGCAAAAGAGCTACCTTTCTTAGATTTGCAAGGGTTCTTAACCTAGGATCCAGGGACATTTTAATTCAATAACTATTTCGATATAATTCACTTCCTTTGCAATATTATCTATTTTATACATTTAAAAGCATTTTTCTGAGGAGACAGTGGGTTTCAATAGACTGGCTGAGGGTCCAAAACACAAAAAAAGATCAAAAATCCTTTGTAGAGAAGCTGGAGTGTTGGTCTTAGCACCAAAAGGTTAAGTGACTTTGCCCAGTCATACAACATAGACGCAGTATTCAAACTCAGGTTGGCCTGATTCCCAAGGCCATGTCTCATGTGCCTGGCTGCCTCTTTATAAAATAATAAATATAAATTATGGCAAATATTGGAGATACAAATAAAGTCACATGGAAGTTAAGGAGAGGGCATGATCTTGTGAGACTGGGAGACAACAGTGAAGGCTTCATGGAGGAAGTGACATTTGAGTTGGCCTTTGGAGGATGAACAGGATTTCACCAGGTGAAGGTCAGGGTGGGGGAGGGGAGAGGTGTTTATTGTATTCTGTAATTTAAGTTTTATGAGGAGACAGCATGGCTTACTGGATGGAGAGCCATGATCAGGATCATAAAAATCTTGAGTTCAAGTTTTTTACCTGTGCTACTGGCTATGTGGATGGTTATGGAGAAAACCCCTTAACTTTTTTTTAGCACCACCCCTCACTCCCACAGTCAGTAAGAACAAAAGCTTGAAGACTGGAATGCAGATGATCAGAGAGCTAGAGCTGGAAGGGGCCTGAGAGACCATAGAGTCCAATCCCCTCATTTTACAGATGAGAAAACTGAAGCCTGGAGAATTGGACTTCACACAAAGCTAGTAAATGGAAAAGTCAGGATCAGAACCCAGGACTTCTAGTGCCAAATTCAGGGCCTTTTCTACCATACCAGGCTACCTCCCAAAAGAACAAAAAAAAAATAATGATTCAATATTTCAGTGGCTATGAGATCTCACCCCCTTCTAGCCCTGTTACTTTCTCTAGACTTCAAAACCATGTATCCTTCATCAGGCCCTCCCTTTTTAAGGTTCCTTTGGTGTACTGTCTTCCTCCCAATGGGCAGCTAGGTCATGCAGTGGGTAGAGCACCCAGCCTGGAGTTAGGAATACTCATCTTTGTGAGTTCAAATCCGGTCTCAGGCATTTACTGGTGTCCCTGAGCAAGTCATTTAACTCTGCCTCAGTTTCCTCATCTGTAAAATGAGTTGGAGAAGGAAATGGCAAACCACTCCAGTATCTTTGCCAATGGGGTCATGACACAAATAACCAACATCTCCTCCGCGCACTGTTAGAATGTAAGCTCTCTGAGGGCAGCGACTTACTTTTTCTTCTGTGTATCCCCTGTGTTAGAACAGTGCCTGATACAAAGTAAACACTTTCTTTTCTTTCTTCCTTCAACCAGGTTGGCAATTCCTCCATGGCAGATGTCTTCTCATCCTCTGTCATTCTTGTCCAAGTTCTTGTCCAACCAATAATCTGTGATTTTTCTTCTTGGTATTTTTACATTTGGGGGGTAACAGTGCTGCCTGTTTTAATAACCCTCAAATAATAATGATACTACTACCCATCATGGATCATGTTAAAACTTACAAAGTGCTTCCCTCAAATTTTACACATAACTAAATGGAACCTGAGGTCTTCAGACTCCAGGACACCTGCACCAGGTTGCCACTCCAGACAGGTCTAATTTGGCTGGAGCGGGAAAGTATGGTGAAGGCAAACTACAGAGGTTCCTTAATGCCAGGCTGAAGGTTTTAGACTTTAAGGGACATAATAGAAATGGAATTTAAATGATTGGTTCCCTAACTTTTATTCTTTTTAGCCTGATGCCTAGTTTTGTTTTGTTTTGCTTTTTGGAAAGGGGAAGGTAGGACAATTGGGGTTAAGTGACTTGCCCAAGGTCACATGGCTAGTTTTGTGTTGTCTGAGAACGGATTTGAACTCAGGTCTTCCTGACTCTAGGGCTGGTGCTCTATTCACTGTGCCACCTAACTGCCCCCTGATGCCTAGTTATTTAAAGAAAGCTCAATAGATATAGAGCAAAATACAGCCATCCATCCTTCTTTCTTGTTTTGGCAAGAATGCAAGAAATCAATAAATAAATATGATAAATAAAAATGTCTTCTAGTCCCACGAGGGTACAAAAAATGTAACAGGTATCTATTGACAGAATAGGTATTCTAAAGAGGGGGAAAGCATTTCATTTCTTTTGAATGAGAAGATGAACTTAATGGATTTTTGACAGTTTAATTTTTTTTTTATAATGGGCTTGATGTCAAATTTCACTTTAACAGAAACTGCACCCTTACAAAAGCTGCTGTGAGGAAATTGCCATCTTCAACCATTCTGGCAATTTTGTTCGTCCACACAAATCCCACCTGTTATGGGAAATTCTAATCAGGTATAGTTGGAGAACATGTGGGAACAGGAAAAGATACACATCTTCTGTCATCCTGTTTGCCACTGGAAACAGTCCAAAGATGCTTTTGGTGAGCCTACAGAAAACGAACATATGTCAAGGGCCTCTTAATCCACTTATTTTATCCACCTGTGTGATGAGTCCCAGAACATTAAATATAAAATAATAGCAGGGTAGTGATTTGCTGTAAAATTAATTCTACCTGTTAATAATGATTTATATAGTAATTTAAAATTCGCAAAGCACTTTACACACATTTTCTCATTAGGACCTCATGCTGGCCCTGTGTAGTAGATACTACAGGTCTCACCACCCCCATTTTACCAATAAAAAAATGAGCTCAAAGAGAGTAATTGACTAACCCTTAGTCATACAGCCAGTGACTATCAGAGGTGAGATAAGAACCCAATCTTTTTTCCAATTCCAGGTTGTGCCTGTGGTTTATCTTTCATTCTCAAAGAGGCCCATGACATCAGGAAGATGATGTTATGACTTGCAATTGAAGTGGATTTGAATGAGGGAGGGCTGTGCAAAGTCACCAGCCTCACTTTCTCCTCTAGAGCCATCTGGGTCCAGTGGCCAGATGTAGATCAGGACAACAGGATATGGTCTAGGATGCAGTGGGAGACTTTGACCTTTTGAAGCTGAGGTCTTCACAAAACTACCCAATATAATATCTCTTAAATTAAAATATTTAACTATTCAAGTAAGACCGAACCTATCTGAATGTTTATTGGATTCAGAAGGCAGGAGTTTAGGATCTGGAGGTCCAGAAACTCTGGGTTAGAGACTCAAAGCAGTTGCAGTGATCAGAATAAGTAAGCTGGACATCTGAATTGGGGCCAGGTTGTATGGTCACTACAGTGAAATGAGAAGGACCTTTAGGTGACAGCCCCTAGCAAAGTGCCTGATGTAAAGAGGTCACTTAATAAAAGTTTGTTGAATGAAGCTGAGTTAATTGAATTTTAAGAACTGGCCCTGCCTGACGATTATCATTGTGAACTACAGTTTGCCACTGATGTTTAGAATTCTTAGTTCATAGAGCAATCTATTTAATAAAAAGCCTGCTAACCCTACTTGTGTTGTGTAGTGTTTGGAAAGATGTCATATTTGGTCAAAAACTATGCTGGCTTTTTTGTTAGTTGTTTGTAAATTATGTTTTAAATAATTTGGGATACTTTTTGGAATATCTTTTCTGTCACTAGGCACCCGTTACATTTTTTGTACCCTTGTGGCACTAGAAAACATTTTAATTTATCGTCTTTATTTACTGATTCTTTGCATTCTATCTATACTTGTCAAAACAAGAAAGTCTGTATTTTGCCATATCTATTCAGACTTCTTTAAATAACAAGTAACAAAACTGTTGTAAGATATAATTTACAAAACATAAATTAACAAAATTGTTGTAAAACAAAAACAGTATTTTTGTTAAGCCTCAGCAATATCCCTGAGTCATATTTGTTTGGGGCAATTATTTATGCATCGATTTGTATACTGTACTCCCTAGTACACAGAGGACCACTAAGTTGGTATTTATAATGTGTGTCAAATGGTATTTTCTTCCACAGTCAGAATGGTAGTCTCATCATCAGCATGGTACTGACACTATGGCATACATGAGTTTGTAAAACACTTAGCACAATGCCTAAAAAATAGTAAGCACTATATAAATATTCACTATCTTTGTTGTTGTTATAGGATTTTCAATTTGGTCTTGGTCAAGTCAAGTCATTAAGTGTAACCTTACTCTGTTGTTAGGTACTGTGTGAAGGGCGGGAAATATAAATACAAATAAAAAAGACAAGAGTCCCTGCCCTCAAGTAGCTTAACTTCTAATGGGGAAAGACAACATAGAAAAGGGAACTGAAAAGAGGAATCAGGGATAAGGATCCTATAGGGAGGCATGGTGAAGAAAGCTGAGAGCCAGGAGTGGAGCCTGGGGAGAAATGAAAGATATGGTTGGCCTGGGTACTTTACTTAAAATAGAAATTCTAGGAGGAACTGACCAATCAGAGGAAGAGGCCACGGGAGCAGAGTAGACTTAACAGGGTGAGAAGGATGCTATGGCAGGGCAGAGAAAGAATGGAGAGTCGAGGAGAGCAGAAGATGGACAAGGGTATTGGTTGGTTCAATTGAGCAGCAGCAACTATTTCCATTTCCATAGTGGTTCACCACTTACAAAGCACTTTCCTGGCAACATTAGGAGGTGTGTGGTCTAAGTTCTATTACCTCCTTTATACAGATGGAGATACAAAGATGGGAAGCAACTTGTCTTGGATGAAGCAATTAAGAAGTATCAGTTGTTTGTCAAATACAAGTCTCTCCCCAGTCTAAGTCAATTAAATTCAACCAGAATTTGCTAAATACCTACTATCTGCCAAGCAATGAAGATACAAAGGGAGGCTAAAGATGTCCACTGTTCAAAGTACTGCAACAAAGCAGTGAGACTTCATGACTGAAAGACAGGCATGATGAAGACAGGAGTCTGGGCTGTGTGCGCAGAGAACACTGGCCTGCTGACCTAGCTCAGACCCAACTGCAGCTAAGCCAGAATGGATCTGGTGGTAGGGGGAGAGGGAAAGAGCATGTAAGAGTGGTTAAACATATGAGATAGCTATTCATCTATAAAGGACAGTTATTCATAAAGGAAGACTTTGATCTCTGGTCCAGGTATAAAGGTAAGAAATGGGAGACTTAACTCTAATGTGTTGACATTCTGCTTGGCTTTAGTTGGTTGGGGTACAGAGGCTCCGCACTGTCAGCCTGACCTTACGGGGGCAGGTTTTAGTCATAGTATCCTAGCAGATTGCATGCCCAGCAAAAACAGTGTCAGGCTTTCATATGTGATCTCTCTGCATGCCCACTGTCTTCAGAGTCAGTGTGTTCATATATGGGAAAGTAATAAGTTTGTAGGGGGAAATGTTCTATACAAATCTTGTTACATTCTATCTCAGTAAATGTCTTTGTTTTGGAACAACTGTGTCTTTCAACTGACTAGAGAAAAAGTAGACGAGTTGGTGGGGGCTTGAGAGCTATTACTTTGAGGTTATGTAGAATCAAAGAGGGCTCTGGAGCTAGGGAAACTATTTTGGGATAATAAAGGGATAAGGGGAGCTAGAGACAAAAAGAAATAGTTCCCACCTGAAGGGAGTTCATGCTGGCCATGCTATAGAGACCATACTATGCAGTCTAGTGCTTTTTTAAGTCCAAAAGTCTTCCCAGCACACTACACTGCCCCTCAGGGTGGAGCATATACATCACAATAAAGAAGGGACTTGGCCTTCTCTGGGTTCCACATACTCTAATCCAGGAGGGGTCCAGTGAACAACAATGATAATATAAGGATATCTTAATTGCAGTCTTACAATCATCAATCAATATTTATCTAATACTGTACCATACAAAGCCTGGCCATCAGGAAGGGAGGCCTGACTTCCTAAAGAAACAACTGAGAAAATAGCAGATTAGCTTTTCTGATTATGGGGCTTTTTTTCCAACAGAAAAAAGTAAGATGGAACTGTGGGACCTATTCCAAGCCCCATGGTAATAATTACCTTGTTCGTGTATTTAAAGGCTCTATATTTCTGATCGGAACTCAAGGGCATTAACCAGAGCTCAAAAACAGCATGGTATAAAACAGGTGTCAGACATGCTGGTACAAGATTAAAATGTAATTGGGATATGTTTAACAACATAAATAAAAATATATCACAATGTAGATGATGCTAATTTGTGGTTTTCTAAGTCAATATGGGCCCCACCCACCCAGGGATCCTTTCTATTCTAGTTTGACACCAGTGGTATAGTGGCCAACACTGGACAAAGACAGAAGACTTCTGTCACAGTTCCACCACAAAGACTTATTAGCTTGTAACCTCTCTCAGCCCATTTCCTCATCTATGAAATAGGGTTTAATGACAGCACCTCCCTCATAGGATTGTTACTCAAACACTAAAGTTCTCATATGGATCTGTAACATTTGAGATTTAGGGATTCCTTCCAACAATGCAGATTACACACGCCCATTGTCTTAGATTTTCCCTGTTTTCCAAACGCTCTGCCATCTGGCTTCCAATCTCATTTTCCAAAGTTACCAGTGAAATCTCACCCTTCTTAACCTCTCTGCAGCCTCTGAAACTGTCATCTGCCATCTTCTGGACTCCCCATCCCTATATTTCCATAACGGAGCTCTCCCCTGTTCTCCTCTTGCCCCTTGGAGCAGTCTTTCTTAGCTTCCTCCGTTAGATCTTGACCTAGGGTCATGCTCATCGACCTTGGTGCCCACCAAGTTCCTGTGCTGCATCCTCCTCTCTCTATGTTGTCTCACTCAGTGACCCCATCAACTTCCATGGTTCCAATTATCATCTCCACGCAGATGATTCCCAGATTTATCTGCCCAGCATTCACATTCATCTCTCTCCTGAGCTCTACTCTTGCATCACCAACTGCCATTTGGACCTTTTGAACTAGAAGTTCCAAACTCAACGCATCCAAAACAGAACCATCATCTTTTCCCCCAAAACCTTCCTTCTTCCCAAATTTCCTATTCTTGTCAAGGACACCACCATGTCAACCAGGCTCAAAACCTCAGGTCTTCCTGACGCCAAGGCTGACCCTTGATATACTATGCTCCACTGCCTTCGATAGTACGATGGTGGAAAGACTGCTGAACTTGGAGTCAAGGGAAATCTGAGTTAGAACCCTGCCTCTGACACCTTATGTATGTTGTATGACCTTAGGCAAGTGACTTAACTTTTCTGAGCCTCAGTTTTCCCATCTGTAAAATGGAGGTAATAATAGCACCAACCTCACAGGGTTGTTGAGGATCAAATGAGATTCTTTACATAAAGTGGTTTGTAGACCTTAAACTGAAAAGTAAATCTAGATTGTCATTAGTACTGTTATGACACCATGAAGCCTCTCTAAGAAGAATGAATTTTGTCTTTGAGCCTCAGGTTCCTGGTCTATCAAATGGAGATAAACATCCCTCACCCCCAAGGTTGTTGTGGGATCCAGTCAGATAATATATGCAATACACTTTGCAGACCTTTCAAGGGTACATAAATGTCAATATTCTCACTCAGGGATTATAGATCTATAATGGGAAAGCACCTTTGAGGCCAGGGGACCTAACCTCTTTACAGGTAAGGAAACTGGAATCTAGAAAGTCTCTATGATTTGCCCAGTCACAGAGATACTGAGTCAGCAACTGAGGCAGGGCTCAGACCCATGTCCTCTTAACTTCAAATCTGGCCATATTGTCACTATCCAACACTGCTTTTCCTGTGGTAGATTACAGGCCACCTACTTAGAGGAACGGTTCTTATGTCACACCTGACCACTTGTTGGATATGTTTTACTGAGGGTCTTTACTGTGTTTAAGTTGGACTTATTGGCCAAATTTGGTGATTCCATGATGTAGTAATCTAGCTTTACTTTGTCAAAAGGGATCATTCTAAAGCAAACAACTTAAAGGCATGATAGGTGTTTGGTTTGGGTCTTTTGAAATTTAAACTATAATAAATTTTTTAAAATAATTTTCAATTAATTCAGATTGAAAGTCTGACTGAAAGAAGAAAAAACAGCACCAACTAAAATGTAGGAGACAGGATCAGGGAGTAACCAAACAGGACAAGAGCTGGCTTCCTCCCATCCCACGCCTACCCCCAGGCCTGCTAAGTGCCCATTTCCAGCGAGGCTAACAGCCTTCATAATGCTCAGAGCAAACAGCTGCAATTGACTCAACTCTGGGCAAATTGTCTTCTTCCCTAAAACAGGACCCACCATTGTGTGGACAATTTGTTCTGAGAAGATTCCAGTAACAGTGCCTCAAACATGCCCCTTGGCAGCACTTGTTCTGTTATGGTTTTCTACAGGACTCTTGGTCTACCCAGACAAAGAAGCTAAGAGCTCTCCCAGACCAAAGGGGAAACAGAAGGGCAGGCCCTACAGGCAATAAAGCTATGTCTAAACTGGGATTCCTTGATTCTGCCAAGGAAGGCAGAGGGGTACAGTGGGGAGGCAGGGTGAATGCTCAGAGGTCCTAGTTTCATGCCTCTCTTTGCCACTACCAGAATGACCTTGGAAAAGTCATTAATTAGCAAGTCAAAAGAATGTTTTGTGAGAGGTAGTTCATGACCCAGGAGGAAACACTAACAAGAGTTTACTCTGAAAATAACCATTTAAAATTGAAAATAATATTTTCCCTCATTTTACAGATGAGGAAAGAGGGGCACTGAGAGGTTAAGGGACTGGGATACAAACACTGAACAGTCATTATTGTATTTCTTTCTTCGGTGCTGTGGGACTGCAAGGAAATCAGCAGATGACTCTTCCTCCCTCATCATATCCCCCGAGAATTTCACAGGGATTCTGGTTCATAAGTCCAGGGAGTTACAGTGATAGGGATAAGTAAGAAGGTAAACATATTTTCACAACTGCTTTCTGTTAAAAACCATAAAGGAAGAGGAGGTATTAACAGGAAGTTAGTACCCAGGTGCTACCAAAAAAAGTGATTGCAGGAAAGAAAACCGAGTAGTGCAAAGGCAAGTAAGCAAGATTATCTTTCCAAACAGCTTTAGGAGAGAAGACATGAATTTTTAAAAGTACAATTAATGTTTACAATAAGCAAACCTTCCTGTCCATGAGATTTTTTTGCTGCTGTTTTCAACAACAGTCTAAAGCATGTCAATGGGTATCATTTTGAGAAGGACACAGAACCATTTAACCCAATTTTGGAATAACTCAAGGATCAAGGGCTTATGGAGAAACCCACCCAGAGTGAGGGTGTTCTGGTATCTCAAACATTTTTGTGGTTGTTCAGTCATCTTGGTTGTGTCTGACTCGTCATGATTCCATTTGGGGTTTTCTTGGCAAAGATACTGGAGTGGTTTGCCATTTCCAATGCCAGCTAATTTTACAGATGAGGAAACTGAGACAAACAGGGTAAAGTGACTTACCCAGGGTCACAGTGTCTGAGGCCAGATCTGAACTCGGGTCTTCCTGCCTCCATTCACTGAGCTCTATCCACTGCACCAATAGCTACCTCTACTTTTACATTTCCGTTGATGGAAACCTTGTCCTCCCAGTTTCCTAGTCTTGTACATTAGGGTCATCTTTGAACTTTCTCAGGAGCACTGACATCTATCCCCCTTTCTCCCAGTCACACAGCAACTTCCCAATTCTGCAATACCTCTTGGATATTGCACTAGGGTGTAAAGAACTGGCTGTAGAGTGAGAAAGGCCTGGGTCTGAGTCCCACTCCTGATGTGGAAGGGTTATGTGACCCTGGACAAATCGGTCAACCTCTCAGTGCCCAGGGGCAATTCTTCAAGACTCTTAAGTTGCAAGGTCAGAGTTGTCTACATTGCATTTCTTCACTGCGACTTCCCTTACACATGAATCAGAGGTCTGGCCCAAAGCCAAGACCTTTTTGGCTTGATCTGGGGCAAGGAGGTGACATGGTAGTGGAAGTAGAGTCAGGAAGACCTGAGTATCAACCTAGTTTCAGACACTTATTAGCTGTGAGACTCCAGGGCAAGTTGTGTGACTGTAAGTGACTTGACCTCTGCCTTAGTTCTATCATCTGTAAAATGGGGACAATAACACCACCTAAAATGGGCAATTAATAACAAGAAGCAGGATTATGGTAAGGATAAAATGAGATTACATTTTTAATTGCTTTATAGACATTAAAGGCCTATTATTATTCTCACTACTATTTATCTTGAATCTGTCCCTTTTCCTCATTCACATCACAACCAATCGAGTTCAGGCCCTTATCTTCTGTGGCCCAGAATGCTGGCATTGTCTCTCCATGTTCATTTTCTCCAGCCTGTCTTTCACACCACTGCCCATGTGACCCTCCTGATGGCATGTTCTGCTTACATCACTTTTTCACCAAAATAATCCTTCTCTACATGTGTCTTCTTCATTCCCTCTGTTGCAAACAAAGTCACAGACCTGACCTGGGAAGGACTTTAGCATCTATCTAGTTCAACACATTCATGACAGGAGATCCTAACTCAGGTATTCCATTAGGGGAAGGCCTCCAAGGAGATGAACCCATGGCCTCTCTAGGTGATCCCTTCTACTTTTGGACAGCTCCTACACAGGCCTCTGTAGCTCCTGTTCCTGACCTCTGGGGCCAGCCAGAACAGGTCTACTCCATGTGACAGCTTTTCGGATATTTCCTCTGTTAGCCAATAAATAAAAACTGTGGAACATATATTGAATAAACAACAAATTTCTTGTCTTGGCATTCAAGGAATTTCCAAGGTAGAGTCTAGCCTGCCATCCAAGTCTTGCCCTCTGTACTTAAGCCAAATTTGCAGCTCAGTCCAATGGAAACATTGATGGATTTGGAGTCGGAGGACCAGGACTCAAATTGAGACTCTTCTATTGATTACCTGCATGACCCTGGGCCTGTCACAGTTAGTTTTCTTAATGGTAAAATGGAGAATTTGGATTTGGTGCCCTCCATTGTGCCTTCCACCCCTGCATCTTATTCCATGCCCTCATCTTTGTGTCTGTTCCTGTTCTGCCCCCTTCATCACTGGTTGATACTATCTCCATCCCTCCCTGTCTCAGATCATCATAGTATAAGCTCCTTAATGCCAGGGATTTCCTCCCCTCATCTCTGTGCTCCCAGGTCTGACCACCATATTCAGAGCTGGTGTTAATAAAAGCTGCTGAATCAAAGCCCAAATGCTACCTTCTGCAGGAAGCCTTCTCGAGTGCCCCACGCAAGCCAGCACCTTCCTCTGGCATTATCTCCCATTTGTCCTGTTTCTCCATGGTTGCCCACACATGGCCTCCTCCCCTGACGGGCATCCTCCGAGAGCAGGCACTGTTCTGTTACTGCTGTTTTTACCATTCTTTCCCAAGCACTTATTAACACGGTGCCTGGCACAGAAGTAAGCACTTAACAAACTCCTGCTGACCTAGGCCAAGTGAGTGACACCCCCTGTACCGTCAGAAGTGACTGCTGAGCCACGGACATCTGAAAGACTGACCTCACAAGTCTAGAGAAGGGCCAACGTCCAACTTTCAAAAGAAAGAAGAGGTCAGTGGGCCTGATCTTCAGTTCCTGGAAAATTCTAGATTGAATGGTTAGTGAACATTTAGAAAAAGGAAACTGATTAAAAAGAACCAGCGTGACTCCATCAAGAATGAGTCATAATAGATTAACTTCCATTTCTCTTTTCCTTTAGTAACCTAGTAAATCAAGAGCAAAGTGGTAAATAAGAGTATTCCTACATTTTGGCAAAGCACCTGATAAAAGTTTCATTATATTCTTGTGGAAAAGATGGAGAATCATGGCATAACAGACAGATTAGATTTTTTTGTTTGTTTTTGGGTTTTTCTGAGAGGTAATTGGGGTTAAGTGATTTGCCCAAGGTCACACAGCTAGTATTAAGTGTCTGAGGCTGGATTTGAACTTAGTTCCTCCTGACTCCAGGGCCAGTGCTCTATTCACTATGCCACCTAGCCACCCGGACAGATCAGATTTAAGTGATTGGTTAGACTTGACAATGGTTCAATGGTTCAATGTTAACTTGGAGTGGAGTGCCCTAGGGCCCTGCACTTGGCTCAGTGCTATTTTACATATTTATCAATGACTTGACTAAAGGTGGCATGTTTATCAGATTTGGAGAAAACACAAAAGACAGGAAGAACACTTAATATCCTGTGTATGCAAAAAGAGCTTGACAAGCGAGATCACTGGGCTTAATCTAATAAGATAATATACAGTGCGACTAAATGTAAAGTTTTACACTTGGTTTCAAAACAGCAGCTTAAAAAAAGAGAAAGCATGACAGAGAAAACATGATTAGATAGCCATTTGTCTGGAAAAGATTTGTAGGTTTTAGTGGAATTCAATGGGACTCAGCAACATGATGTGGCAGAAAAAATAAAAGCCAATATGATGTGCTATACATAAGCACACCTTTTAAGAGTGGGGCGACAGTCCTTCTGTATTGTGCACACTTGGAGTGTACTGATAAGTTGGCGTGTCTAGAGCGAAACACAGATGATTAAGGGTCCTGAGTCCATGTCATGATCCATCAGTTGAAGGAATCTGAAAGGTTGAGGATGAAAAGAAGATGGGGGAGGGGATGCCGCCTGCACTGGAGCATTTCTAAGGGTGATCATGTGGAGGAGACCTAGATTCATTGTGCCAAGAGCAGACTCAGAAGCGATGCCTGCAAGGTACAAAGACATCATTTTAAACTTAACTTCAGGAAAAAGTTCCTAACAATTACCAAACATTGACTGTTTTGTGGGAGTTTATTAAGTTCAGAAAAGAAGAAAATTAAAAACTTAAAAAAAGCAATGAGGGGAGGCTATGTGGGGCAGTGAATAGAGCACCAGCCTTGGAGCCAGGAGGATCTGAGTTCAAATCTGGCCTCAGACACTTGACACAATTACTAGCTGAGTGACTTTGGGCAAGTCACTTAACTCCAATTGTCCTCCAAAAAAAAAGCAATAAGAAATGCCATTGCCTGCATCTAAGCCTCAAAGCCAATGCTCCAGACTTCACTACCCCTCATTCACCATTCAACATTTCGTATATACTGATTAAAGTTTTGTCTTTTTAACTTGGTCCTTCCTGTATTTGTCTACATGTATTTCTATTCTAAAATAATTAAACATGGCTATCTGTCTCTACTGGCCACTTGGCAACTAACAGCCTTTCCCCTGATGGGGCTTTCTTTGTTACTATGGGGAAGTTCAGAATTAGCTCATGGCTTTGGACAGCTTCAGGGACAATAGATGACCCTCCGAGGGGTTCTCAGGAGAGTGCTAAGGGAGAGTCTCTCCTTTAGGTAGGAGAGGAAGGTTTGGGCCAACCGCCAGTTGTGGTTACCACTGATGGATTGGGGATTTTACCCTTTAAAACCTGGCCTTCTGAAATTCACAGTGACCACCACCCTGTGAGGAGGCATCAGAGTAGAATCTGAGTGCTCCCAAAACCTTATTGCTCAAAAATGCCCTTTTTATGGCTGGGCAGAAGGCAATGTTTCAGTGTCAAGAAAAAATTCTCAAGTCATTCACCTACTTGTCAAATGCTGAATACAGTAAACTATAATTAATTTGAACTACGGTAAAATGACATGTCACTTATAGGAATTCACAGGCCTAGCTTGAGAGTTAGAAGGGATCTCAAAGGCCACTTAGTCCAGCCTTCTTACCTTCTAGATCAGGAAACTGAGGCCCAGGACCATTAAGAGACATACCCAAGAACAGCTTGGTATATGCTTCCAAGGTAGAATTTGAATTCTGACCCTGTGACTCCAGAACAGGTGCTCCTTCTAGCATACAACATCAGCCTTCTATCTGCCAATGAAGCTGCATGTTAAATTAATAGCAAAGTTCAGCTGAACAGCTCACTGACACATAAAGTGCATCTTGAATGGACTTTCCTTGTCATGACAATGTCTGATAAGCTCGAGTTCTTTCAAGGCTTTTTAAAACAACCTGTTAATAAGCTACAACAAACATCCAAGTGGCATCTTTAAAGCACACCTTCCCTATGATGAGGCCATCGGATGCTTAGCCTGGCTCCATGTCCAGCGTGCAGAAGGGTTTTCAATAATTATTGATGAAAACAATGCATTAGAGCTGCAAGAGCACTTACCAACTGATTATTCCTTCCATCTACTGACTAGAACATTGTTCCCCAAACATCAATTTGGCTCGATTCTAAGAAGCAGCATGGAATTAGAGAGTTTTGCTCTCATAATTTATTGGAAAGATGACTAGGCCTGGGAATCAAGACCTTGCTCTCTCAGAGCCTCAGTCTCCTTGTCTGTAAAATGAGGAGGTCAGGCCAGATCATCCAAAAGGTGTCTTTCAGGTCTACTTTCCATGGTCTGATCATCTGATCTGATAGAAGTTAATCTACAAGTACAGACAGCCACTGCAATTCTTCTTTAGCTGAAGTCAGGTATTTCAAAATATAAAACTTACATCGTTGGCATAATTTTTCAGGAAAAGTGGTTGCTCACATTTTGCTCTAGAAAAAGTATTCACATTTTACAAAGCAGTAGATAACACATGTCTTAAAGAATATTTTAAGTTTTTCCTGTAACTACACTAAAATAAAATATAAGAATTACAAATTATGCCCTCCACCCCCACCACTGCCCCAATCAACAAGTTCATTCTGAAACTAATAATAACTAATGTTATCTAATTACAGAACAAAGAAATTATGTGACAATAATCTCTAAGATCAACACTAGAGTACTTCTTAAAATACCTCAATGGCAGAATATTTAGAGCTTGGTGGGAAAGTGCCATCTAGAATATTCTTGTAATTTACAACTATAACAACAACATTAATTATGCTAACAGAATGTATAAAACATCTATTTATATGCCAGGTGCTTTATAAATAATTATCTTGTTTGATTCTCACAACTCTGGAAGACAGCTGTTATTAATATCATCCCCATCTTCCAGTTGAGGAAACTGAGGCAGGTGAAGGTGAAATGATTGGCCCAGGGTCACACAGCTAGAGGATGAATTCAGACTCAGAGCTTTGAACTCCGGGCCCAGCGCTCTGTGCACTATGGCACCCCCTCACAGTCTGCACTGTACACACTACAAGAAGAAAATGTTCAATCATGCTTTGCAATAAATAAGTGATTGAGTCAACTTTAACCTCTCTGGCCCTTCCTCCTCAGCTCTAAATAAACACGTCCCTCACAAGGATCAAGCGACGTCGTGTTTGTAAGGCTCTAGATGAATGTGCGCTGGATTAATAGCAGGTTTCCATTCAGTATCTATGTGTCCACTGGGCATTTAAAACATCTTACACATTTGGAGGACGTCAAGGGAACCTCAAGAACTGTGACTACAATATTTTTGCAATGTGCACTGATATATCATACTAATATTTAATTTTTGCTTACCTGTTTGAAGGATCACATTAGTGAAATGACCTTGCAGCAGACAGTAAAACCATTTTCGTGGCTAGAAGTCACCATATTAACATCCCTTTGTTCTTTAATATTTAAAAACCATACTGAGAAAAAGAGCAATACTCTCTTCTTTATTTTTATTTATAAAGTAGTTTTTATTAGTACAATTTACATATATTAAATACTTGTCATTTAAAATTCATCTGCCACATTGTCAAACCATTGCTCATTAGCTATAGTCATGTTATTTTCTGAGTGACTATTATTTTCATCTCAGTTAAAAAAAAAACACAAAAGGAGAACTGCATATCAGGTATATAGTTTATAATCTTTGGAACAAAGAGCTAAGCCAATGCAATTACAAATCTCATTTACACTGATGAAATTGTAAGTTTGAGCAGCTAAGAATATGCCTGTACCTATGTTAAAGTCTCTGCATTTATTCGGCATTGACCACTGCCAAAAATTTATGCTGCTAAACCAGTAAAATGAAAACTCTACATACACAAATACAAATTGCTGAAAAATGATACAGAAATAATAATTTAAAAATACAAACCCTTTTATATTTGGAGAAAAATATAGCAAACTTTACTGCAAATCTGTATATTCATTATATGTACCATTTCATTTTAGTTATTTGAATTTTTCTAAATATTAATGTTATAATTTTATAATTTGTACTCTGCATTATACTCCAAATGTAACTTATATGTTAATGAAAACCTGAATCATTTGGGCATTTAATGAAATGGTTTTGAGGTACTTCTAAAACTTAATAGTAATGCAAAACAACTTTCCGCAGCTATGTGACAAGTTGTCAGCCTTGAATAATACTGCATTTTTCTTTTAACTTCCTCCCATGCTCTGTTTGTAACCACTTAGCTCTTCAGAAATTACTTAATGAAGAATGGTCTTTAAGTGCCTCTGTGTGTGTGTGTGTGTGTGTGTGTGCGCGCGCACACATGAGTGATTCGCTTGAAAAACTTGATAGTAGTGGCCACTTGGATATAATCACAGAAAGAACAAATAGAGAAATGAAAGACCTATACTTTGTCAAACTTTTGATAGAGTGTTTTCTAGATAAGAAACATTGTGCTACCTTGTTCTTCAGTCTTAACCAAAATTTTATCTTGTACAAAAATATGTGGAGAATTTTTCAGTTTGTCTCATCCTTACTTAGAGTAAATTAGATTGATCCAGTAGAATGCAAACTCTAATTGAGGGCAGGCAAAGGCTCTTATTTCTTTCTTTCTGGTTTTTGTATCACTTGCAACCTAGGACAGTACCTGGTACACATTCAGTGTTTAATAAATTCTTGCCCGCTGTTGTTTTAATAACATCTAAGTATTCATATTCACCATGAAGTCTACACTGATTACACATCTAATCATGTTCACTGAACTTTCACAAAAAAATTCAGCACATTAACCCATGTAATGCCAATAAAGGAATAAAGTAGTTTTATAAAAATCTCAAATAGCTCACTTCCAAACTAACTTGACCTTATAAAAACCAATAGCAGAGGTTATTTTTAAGTACAAACCTCTTAAAATAATGCAATAGTTTTAATATGCAATCCCAAAATTTTAGTTTTTTAAAACATATAGAATAATAAATATGGTTCTGTTCAGCTCTGTCATAATGAGGAAATAATCACTAATCAACCCTGTATTTAGCTAATTGCTTAAAAATTCCAACTGTCCTATTAAAATGACTTTCAGAAAAATAGGACATCCCAAATTTTAAGTTTGAGCAGACAAAAAAATTGAAAGGCAATGTGTTCATCAAAAATAGATCTGTGAAAAACCGACATAAAAGATAATTTTATGCAAATTTCTTTTTCTTATGAAAAGAGGCACTTAGTGTATAGAACTGAAGTTTCAGTACAATAAACATCCTATGGACTTTCCTATTATGCAAAAGGCATTTTTTAAAGTTTCATCACAAAAATGCTATTTTTTTTGAGCAGTCAGTTGAGATGTGGTGATGACTGATAATCTACAGTTTGAGTAAAAAAAAACTCACAACTCTTCGGAAATCACGAAAACAATACTGACTCAGAATATTTCTGTGCCACCAAGGCCATTCCAAATGACAAAACCAACGTTTCCAAGCATAGATTTTAAAAATTGGTCCGAAGTTTTTTGTTCTCTTCTCGTAGTCTCTCAATTTCAGCTACTAAACTTTCATTGACTGAGTACCTTTCAAGTAAGGAGTGCATTTCATTCTAGAGGGGAACAAAATCAATAAATGAAAAAATGAAACTTGATTTGGCAATATGTACTTTCAGTTGGTAATTTTTCTCATCATGATCCCCTCTTTCAAATGGCTAACAAGAGCTCCTCCTGTATTCAAGTCACCCGTTGTATTATTAAAAGAATATTTTAATATTCTTTATCAAATACTAAATTAATTTAATTCTTTATTAAATATTAAAAGAAATGCAACTGTAACTGTCTTATAAATCTAGGAGATTTTGCGGGCATATCCTTCTGAAAGGATGAATATGTGTAAAAAAAAAACAAAACAAAAAACCAGACTCTTATTTAACTAGGTTCTCATATTCATTCCTTTCATCCCACATATATAGTCAGTTAAAAAATATACTGGGTCAATTAAAACCCATTTACTCATTCTGCTCCTATTATTCCTTATTTAGATAGCTTAGCAACTAGACTTAACAGTTAAGTAAAAAATAGCTATAGATGCCCTTTCGATAGACTTGCTAACTTTCCAGCTGCTCAGAGTCCATTTTTATACACCACTTGCAGTACATACCAATTGCATATGGAACTGTTTAATCATCTCCACTTGCAAATTTACAATGTCACGATGACATGCTTCCCTAGGAAAACAAGAACAAAGAACATTATAACACAGGAAAGTCAATCCATTCTATCTTAAAAAGTTCTCTACCAACTTCTTTTCTTCGTGCCATTTTTAATGGTATCCACTTTTGGTTCAAAGGCATTTCATTATATTCATTCCTACAGGAATGTCAATGAGTTGGTTCAAAAAAATCTGTGATCTCTGGTATAATTGTGGGGACGGGCAACAGTCAGGAGAAGTTTCGCTTTTGGAAGTATTTCACAAAGCTGAATTTAAACCCCTCTGTGGTGGAGTTCTCTATAAAATCACCACTGTGTAAATTCTATATATATCTGACTATAGATCTATATTCATATGGCCTAAATTCAGATAATAAAAAGGAGCCATAAAGTTCATCTAATTTGGCCTGTTTATCTCTGTTTTAGAAGTATATTCCATATGGATTCATTTAACAAATATTTGTTGAGTCCCTATTAAATGTAAGGCAATGTACAAAATCATTATGTTAAGTAAACAGAAATAAGAACAAGCCCTAGTCCCTACTCTCAAGAGCCTTGGTTGAAATCATGTGTATGTGCATATGTGTGTGTGTGGGCATATGTATGTCTGTGAGAGAGAGGGAGAGAGGCAGAGAGAAGACAGGGTTAGAATAAGAGATCTGAACATATCCTATACTACAAAGCAATCTACGACAAATGCCATAAGAAATCGACACAGTATAAATGGGATTTTGAGAAGAGAAAAAATGATTTCTGCTTGGAGTAATCAGATAAGTAGGAATTCAGTTGATGGAAATGGAGAGGACAGAGTTTCTACTGAGTTGTTTCTGAAACAGTTTTTATTTAAGTTTCTTAAACCAATGAAGAGAGAAAGATCACTGACTTGCTCATCTGCTTCCTCCTCCTCACATCATAACCCAGGCATAGCAAACTGATGACATCTGGGAAAGAAGCTGACAAGAGTTGGCTGGAAACCACCTTGACCTCTCATGTAAAATCTAAGCAAAAATTCTCTCCTCTCTCTCACCATTCTTTCCGTCCTACCACTCAGGGCCTCAGTGCTCATTTATGCTCCTCTCTAAGCAAAACTCTACATTGCTACCACCCCCTTACAGATGCCATTGTTCCCCATATTCCAAAATTGTCTCTTCTGCCTCCCCTATGGCTTAAAAAAAAATAACACCTGGCTCTAAGAAACTGGAAAAATCGATGCCATATATTATGACTGTAGAAGTACTTGTTATATAAAAATTAAAACAATTATTTTCAATTACATGAATGGCTAATACTAACTTATATATAATTTCCATGCAGCATACCAACAATAACACATATCATTAAATGTAGGTCAGATTAACTGCTTTAAATTATTTAATTTCAAAGTTAAAATATCTCCATAGTTTATTTTTCAAGTAGCAGAGCTGCCCATTCACAATTATAAAAAAGGTGAAAGCAGGAAGGTAGAAAGGAGGGAGCTTAGGAAAATGGATATCAGTGTCAAAGGAATTCAGTTAAATTATTTTGTGGGCAGAAAAGGCTGTAAAAGAAAATGCTATAAACCAATCAACTGATAGCAAAATCTACTATGGTGGAATGAGCTGAAAGTGGAATTTCTGCTAGGTATATTAAGAATATATAAACTAGAACTAGCAAATCGCCAAAGCATTCTAGTATCCAAGGGATGTCTCAACTACATCACTGGTTCTCAGATGTTCTAACTGCACTGATACCATTCCCATCACCACTATTCCTGGCATCACAGATGATTTTAGAAACTGTCACAACAGTCACTTGACTTAGAGCATCTACTCCAGGAAAACCCAGACTAGAAAGATGACCTCTAAGGGTCTTTCACTGTCAACAAAATGTACCAAGTATATAACTTAATATCACTTTGATCTTTTGCCCAAAGCAGGATGGGTGCATTAGGGAGGAAAGGGGTAAGAATGTACATTTAGTTATCCAATATAGCAAAGGAAAACATTACTAAATTTGAACAAGCTTTTTTATAAAAAAAGAAATGACCAATAACCATAAATAAAGAGAAATTGTTAGCTTCAGAAATTTATGTTCAAACAAAAACCAAATTTTAGGCTTACTGATCAACACACATTTGGTGATACAGACAATAAATATTTTTTGCCTTTCTCAGGCAAGCACAGTGCCTGGCATTCTTCATAAAGGCTTTTTTTTTTTACTAACAATAAAACAGTCCCTGCCCTCAAGAAGCTTACATTCAATCACAAGAGAAAATGTATACATACATAATAAGCTTAAGAAAATACATACAAAAAAAAACTGTATTTTGTACGGAGGTGAAAGCACTAGCAGCTGGTGGAACCAGAAAAGATTTCAGGTGAAAGGACTCACTTAAGCAGAGTTTTAAAGGAAACAAAGTGTCCAGGCAGAGCTTACATGAGGTTTCCTGGCCCCACCGTTAATAGAGAGGACAAAGTCAGGATAACGTTTCCTTTTTATCCCACTAGCTCTTACAACTTCCTGACTACCCAAATGTCACCTTCCTCCTCCTCCCCTTTGTAGCAATATTTAAGATCTATAGAGGCTTCATTATTTTCCTTTAGAATACTCATATATCCATTATAAATGTCCTTATAACAATACACCTCAACAGAGGACTAGTGGAATTCTACAAATACCCTGCCAATGCTAATCCATCAAGGACTTGAAGGGGTGCTAAAAATCTGTGCAGGACTTCTAAAAAAGAGACAACCAACCCAGTAATTAAACAGCTTCAAATACTGGATGGAAGACATTGAGAAGGATGTAGCACCACATTTAACAAATTACTTTCTCAACTTTCTAGCAGTTTAAGGAAAGGCTGAGAATTAAAAGGCTAGGGACAAACAAAAGTTACAAAAAAAAAAAGCTACAAGCAGATGTGTTCTATTCACAGAATGCATGTCTCATAATTGCTTTTTAAAATGTATTTCTCTACTGTATAAATAAATAGTATATTTGACAGATGATCTACAAGTCTTATATTTAAGGGACCTTGTATAAGGGAAAACCAAAAACCATATGCTTTCTGTTTTTCAAATTTGGGGAACATTATTTTGTTAACAAAAGCTTCCAAACTGACAGCTTGCCTGCAAAACTGCAGCTGCCAGGTTGCCCTGAATGAATAAGCCTTTCACTGCAGGATAATTGGTAAATGCAATAGACTGAGGTCAGCATCATAATCCACTACATGTTTGCTAAAGTCATACTGAAAAACCACATTCAAATTTTTGACTTCAATCAAGACTTGAAGCAAAAACTTCAAAGTACTAGTCACTGCATTTAATTTTAGTTTGTGTTATTAAGAAACAAACAAAAAACAAGTCAAGAACAGGGGGAAGTAATTTTATTAAGTAATACCTAAAGTCATCCAATGTGTCCTGTATCATGTTCTGGATAAAATGGATTTGAACAGATGTCAGCGGCATATTTGATCTGTTGTTACCAATGGTATCTGCTATTTTTTCTGAAAGTGAATTGGCAACTCCAGAAGTTACAGAGGACGTTATCTTTGGATCTAAAATAGATTTTAAAAAAATCAGACATTTCTGAAAAACAAAACAAAACACCTGGCAAATAAATACTTGAAAAACTGGGGGAAAAAACTAAGTTTCTATGACATTTAGGAGGGAAAATGTCTCTAAACCAGATCCCAGGAACTTTCTATTATGTTATTTCTTACGGTCATTTATCTATATTTATAAACTGCCAACAGACTAATGTGGTAATACATGACAAGAGAATTCATCTTAAAATTTCTATGAACCATTTATCTATCTTACATAGAACAAACATAACAAGTTGGTTATATTTCAACAACAAGAGAATATATGAGTAAAGATAAGTATTGCTAAGAGATAACTGGCTAAAAATGCCTTTAAAATTATTAGACCAACACTCAGAAAGAAGATGAATAAAAGTCAAAATACACAGGCACCTCATATTTAGTCATAGTAAATATAGTTTATTGCTAAGTGAAAGATGAATGTTTAGCTCACATTTTTGCTAACATCTTTAAATGTGATTACACTGTACACTTTTCTGTTCAAAGATTTAAATGTCAAAACCCCCCTTCTTCAGAGAACTTTGCTACAGATAGATGTGTGGGAGAAGTCCTAAGAATGAGCACTAAAATGTTGTAAAAACAATCTAGACATGAGCAACATCTGGTAGCTAAAATTCTTGTAACTAAATCTGGTGGCCTGAATCCTTGGAAAGATTTTGTTATATCTAAAACTGTAAAACCTTGGGCTGCAATTCACCTTTGATATCATTTAGTCAAACCTCTTATCCACACAGGAACCTACTCTGTGACATCCTTGATTAGTGCTCTCATAAAGCATCTTATTCCATTTTAAACAGGTCTAATTTGTGGGAAAGTTTTTGGTTTTGTTTGTTTACTGAGCCCAAATTTACCTCGCTAAAACTTCAAACTATTGGTTTTTGTGCCATAAAGAGTAAATTTTACTTTTTAAACAACTAGTAAGTCAGTCAACTCACATTTACCAACGACTCCTATGTCTACAGACCGCCATCCCTGCACTCCAAGGTCTCCCTTTTCTACACTCAACGATTCTAAACTCAATTCAAAAGATTCACAGAATCTCAGAGCTAGAAAGCCCACCCCTGAATGAGAAGCCCATCTACAACACCTCCTATGACTCATGAGCCAATCTCTACTTGAAAACCTTGAGTGAAGAGAAACCCATTCAATACCTCTTCCTGAGACACATCATTTCGTGTTTGGCTGTTGCTAATTATTAGAAAGTTTAACTTTATCATCAAAAGACTCTACAATTCCCACCCACTGCTACCAGTTTTTCCTTCTGCCAAGAAGAATAAAAAGAATCTCTTTTTCATAGGACAATCCTTTAAATACTTGAAGACATCTATCATATCACCCCCATAGCCTGGAGAAGAGAAGGTGTAACATTCCCAATTCCTTGTACTGATCCTTTTGTGACATGATTTCTGTTCCTCTCACCATCCTACCGTGTTTCCCCGATAAGAGCTATCCCGAAAATAAGCCCTCCCCTTACTGTGTAAGATTCCTCTAAAATAAGCCTTCCCCCGAAAATAAGCCCTGTTGAGATTGCTACTGTAGTGAAGGTGATCCCCTGAGCTACACGCTACATTACAGTACCCTCTGTATGCACTGTCCCCCCCCCCCC
>NW_027185889.1:17474884-17543663 GCF_028583685.1 Petaurus breviceps papuanus | reverse complement strand
TTATTGAATAAAGGTACATTTTTTTGTTCACATTTACCTGTTTATTAAAATTGTTGTCAATGTTCATTAAAATAAGCCCTCCCCTGAAAATAAGCCCTCTGGTGGTTTTCTGTCCAAAACCATAATAAGACAGTGTCTTATTATCGGGGAAACATGGTAGAAGCACATCTCAGGACACTTACCAGCTGATCAATTTCCTTTCCTAAAATGTGGCATCTAGAACTGTACATAATACTCCAGATGTATTCTGATCTTGGAAGAATAAAGAAGGATTACTCCCTCCTTTGTTGTGGCCACTATGCCATTTAAGAAACTGCCAAATCATACTGCTGTCTCACATTGAGGTTACAGTCCACTAAACATCCAAATTTGTTTCCACACAAACTGGTACAGAGCCATATCTCCCACTTGTGTAGGAAGTTCCTCAATCCCAGGGGAAAGACTTGACAATTATCCCTAATAAATCTCATCTTATTAGAGATAGTCCATTGTTCCAGTCTGTTAAGTTCTTTTTGGAACTTGACGGACTTAAACACACTAATGACCCTCCCTGCATTGTATCATCTGCAAATCTGTTTGTGACAGTTTTCAAGTTCCTCATAGACATGCTGAACAGCATACAGCCCAGGACAGGTCCTTGGAGCACTCTGCTAGAGTCCTGCCTGCAGGCTAAAGGCCTATTAATGACTACTCTATGGGGTTGGTAATTCAACCAGCTGAGAATATTATATCATTGTCTGGCCTGTATTTTTCCATATTATCCTCAAGAACAACATTGGAGCCTGTCAAATGGTTTACTGAAATATAGGCATACCACAGTTATAGCATTCCTCTGATCTACTGGACTAGTACCAAGAGAAGAAATGAAGGTAGTCTGGTATGATCCTGATGAAGCCTTGTGGGACCTTAGTAATAAGCAAACAAAACAACCCAATGTCCTTTCTAAATGGTCATAGTCTATCTCTTAATCAGGGCTCCTTAATCTTCTTGTGTCATGAACCTCTTTTGACAGCCCAGTAAAGCCTAGACTCATCTGAATAATGCAAAATACAAAGATTATAAAGAAAGTATACATACACACACACAAATACAATAGATACATATACATATTCATACAGACATAGAAAACACATTCACAGATCTCAGGTTGAGAAGATCTTTAATAATACTTTCCAGAATTTTGCCAGGAATTCTACTCCATTCTCTCCCCTTTTGGAAAACTAGGAAATTTGTCAAGTATTACAACAGATTTCCCATTCTCCATGAATACCAGCATAGCAATGATATCTTCCTATCCTTTCAGAACTCAGGGATGTAGTTTGTTGTACTCATTAAGAATAGCTAGGTGTTCTCTTTTATTTATGTTTCAGCTCTCTGTTCACCATCTTTCATCCCTCCCAATACAAAGACTGCTCTTCTAGGAACTGAAATTAGCAAGAGTTGACCAATCCATCTTCTTGACATCAACCACTTTCACTATCCTAACCACTGAGGGAGGGTCCCATCTCTTCAATAAAAAAAGTCTTTTGTTAAAATTGTTCTTCTTACCATTCATTTCCTGCCCCAATTCACCCAAAGATGTGCACTATCTTACATGAATATGCAACTTTTATATTTGTTCTTAATTACCTTAGTCTTCTATGTTTTTAAAATCTGGAGCTGGACAACAAATTCCCTCTGTATCCTCAATGGTCTCTTTAGACAGTCTTCTTTCTTTTCTTTTTTTTTATTTTTTAAGCAATCGGGGTTAAGTAACTTGCTCAAGGTTACACGGCCAGTTATTTCTGGGTGTGGTACTAAGTATCTGAGCTCGGATTCAATCCCCAGGTCATCCCAACACTGGAGCCAGTGCTCTTACTCGCTGTGCTACCTGGCCGCACCTTCTTTCTTTTCTTAATGGAATAATTCATGTCTATGCATTCAAAACTTCTGGCTATGTGACCCTAATTCTAAAACCGACTCTCCTGCATATCAATAACTGCTGTGTGTCAGGTTGTTTCTGCTAAATACTCACTACTGTCTATTACTCTTTCTTTCTACCGGTAGTTTCCCATGTACTTGCTCCTCTCTCTAGTTATATGGCTTAGCAGCTACCACATGGTTAGGGTTTTTTTTTTCTTTTTTCCTTCATTGTCTATTTAAGGTCCTCTTTCTGATTTTACAAATCTTCAGGCAAATACATATTTTAATGTCCCTTTTTAAATATACTCCATCCCCAGATACAAGTCCATCATTCAGATTCTATTTAGTTTTGGTAAATAACCAAGTCCCTTTTTAAAATATCATTTTCATGACCAGCTGCTCACTTCCCAAATCTAGCTTTTCTCTTCTGAATATACCTCAGGAAGACAAAAGACCTCCCTGTTGTCTCAGCTCAACATATGGTCACTTTCAGCAACCACTACTACTTGTGTCTCCTTTCAGTCATGAGCCCTGGATGGCCCCTCATGGTGCTGCCTGAGGTTTATCAATCATCACTCCTGTCAGTAAAAGAATCTGTTCTTTGCTCAGTCAGTTGAGCTCTATCCTCTCTGAGAACAGCTTCCCAATCTATTCCTCATTTCCAAGGGTTGTTTGTCTTTTTTCATCTCTTCCTTGCCTGTGCCCCATCCTTCTATCTTTGTAGGACCAAAGATCAAGAGCTAGAAGGGACCACCAAGGCCATCTAGTACAACACCCTAATTTTATGACTCAGATGCTGAGGCCCAAGAATGTGAAGGACCATGATCAAAGTTTCACAGGGAGTACACACCAAAGGTACAATTTGAATCCAAGTGTTCTGATGCTACAGCCAGTAATTTTCCCACACTGTCTCCTTCAACCTCTGGACACAGGCTAGCATCCCTCAAAGTCTGTTTCTTCAATAATTCAATTATTCCCTTCAATAATTTTTTCCATTGATGCTACCACCTGTCACTAGGGAGCTCAAGATAGTTTCTGGCAAACACTACCTCCTTTGTAACCTTCACAATCCATTCATTTAGTATATTTAGGAAAAATGTCTTCCTCCTTTCAACATTTTACTGTCAGAGATGAATTTATTTCAAGCACATATGTGCTCTTCTCATCTAGGTAAGGAGGTAGATAAGTACAGAGAGAATCAGGAAAACCCACGTTCAAATACTGCCTTAGACATTTACTAGATGACCCCGGGCCAAGTCACTTAAACTCCCTCAGTCTCAATTTCCTCACGTGTAAAATGGGGATGATAAAAAGAGCCTCTGCTTCCTGTCATAGGATTGTCATGAGGATCCAATGAGGTAACTATGGCACTCTTCAAATACTAGTCATTCTGATGATGATTAACATCTTGCCTATCTTGGCCCCTGAGTCCCTCTCACATGTCTGACTTGCTCTTTCCAGTTTGTCCTTCTCTTGGACAGAATAAATGAAAACTAGGACTCTGCCTTTTCTGCCATTAACACTGAACCATTATCCCCAACAGTGAACCTCTTCCCTCCTTGTTCTGACTTCCTTTCAAAAGCCCTTTTTTGCTCTTTGTGTCTTACATAAGAGTCAGATCACTCCACTGCAGGCATTAGCTTTTCTGACACTGGCCTTGCAGGTCCACATCAGCTGCACTGGTCACTGGTCTAGCTGTGGAACGTCCTCCTAAAATCAGAGCCCACTGGAGAATCCCCCATGTAGTCATTGTGGTTTCTTTGGATTCTAGTCTCTTTCTTACCCATGAGCATCATTTGTTTACCTATTATCAGAATTTCATATTGTGATCATGTGAAATTTGTGATAATTTAATCACTGTCCATCCCTTTGCCTTTGTCTCTGTCTCTGGCAGTGATGTGAAACCAATCACTTTTCAACTCTTTAAAAGCTGCTTTACTACAGTCCAAGGTACATGTCTCACGATGGGCAGCATTCCCTTCCCTTTTCTATTATAAACTCTAGATTACAAGCATTACATAGTCAAGCTATAGTGAGGCTCCAGTGCATGAGAATCACCTTACAGAAGTTGGTCCCTGGAAAATATAATGAAATAATACAGCTATCTTTACTAATTCATAAACAATGGTAATTTCCTTCTCCATTTTTTCCGAAAATTGAAAACAAAGTCACCTTGGACATGTGTACTAAATTTAAATACATACTTGGGAAATATTTAAATAAATAAAAATGTATTTAAAAAAAGAGAGAATATGAAAAAACCTAAATACTACATATCCTAAACCTCTTTTCCAAACTCAGTGCTCCCTACTGTATTTATTGAAATTTTTCAAGTTAAATTTCTAAAACTTTCGAATCCATGCGCATATAAAGAAGACTTATCAATAAGCAGTTTTATGTACTTACTAGCTATAGTAGTTCCATTGATTGGGGATTCATGTGTCAAGTGTCCTTGAATTTTTCTGTCTGGCTGTTCTGTTTTCTCAGGGCTTCTTGTGGCATTCGATGTTGGGGAGGTATTCAGATTTCCAGATTCAGCGCCAGAGGAGATGAACTTGGCAAGCTTCAAATTTATAATAATAACTCATTTTAGCAATGTATTTGTAACTTTCAATTTTTTTTAATATGTTGACCTATATCAACAGATTTTTATCTTATTTTTGGGAGTGGAAGAAAAGTGAGAAAAACTCAGAAGAAAATAGTATTAGGGCCAATTATTAAGATAAATCTTACTAGAATGTTAGAACTGGACTCACTGACCTCAAGAAATACAAAAACAGACTGTTCTTGACAGCCTAATAAAGAAAAATCCAGTCATCTTGAACATTTATTCCTAAATATCACTTTCGATAGAAATACTATCTGGTAAAACAGGATTCCTTGTGAGAATAACGGTGTACATTTGACTTGTCCCATAAATACCTGCTAAGCAGTGGGAATAGCACTTTCATTCTTCTGAACAACAAGTATAGTGATTGCTTCCCTCCTCTCAGGAAAGAAGTGGAGGACTACAGGTACAGAATAGTACCTAGTCTATCCATGGCAGTCCCTGAGTTTTGTTATGTTGTTTTTTGTTGGTTCTGTTATTGTTAGAAGAAAGTTACTATGGTGGATATTATTGAAATAACTATTGGAAATTGGCCATGGTATGAAAAAATTACACTAATAAAATATTTTAATAGCCTGTTTTAATACATTCAGTACAGCTTGAGACTATCAATGATGCTCTTAACATGAATAAAAATCATGTTCTACTGTGTGACTATTAGTTACAAATCTCTGGCCTTTCTGCATGTTTTCGCTAGTTCCACCTCTTATGAAGAAGCAAGTTTTTGTAGCAAATAAAATGACAAGTAAGCTAGATTCTAGTCTTCATACCACTGATTTGATACATAGCTTAGGCTAAATTATTTAAGTTATCTGGTATTGTTTATGTTCCAATGGATATAAGTTTCAGGTGAATAGGGGTGAAGAGTGATCTGATATTCACTTATAAAGCATCTTGTTTAGCCAATCTGAAAGCTGTGAGGTGGTACTTCAGAGTTGTTTTAATATGCATTTCTCTAATCAATAGTGATTTAGAACATTTTTTCATATAACTATAGATAGCTTTGGTATCTTCTTCTGAAAACTGCTGCTTTCCTTATAATTTTGGTTCATTGGCTTTGTTTATGCAAAAACTTTTTAATTTCATATAATCAAAATTATTCATTGTATATTTTGTAATGTACTCCACATCTTGTTTGATCCTAAATTTTTCCCTGATCTATAGATCTTACAGGTAAACTATTCCATGTTCTCTAATTTGCTTATGGTATATAACCTTTTATGTGTAAATCATATATCCATTCTGACCGTATCTTAGAATATATGGAATATGGTCTATACCTACTTTCTGCTACAGTTTTCCAATTTTTCTAGTAAATTTTATCAAATAGTGAGTTTTTGTACCAAAAGCTTGGATTTTTGGATTTATCACATGCTAGATTACTATTTACATCCAGTCTTACATTAAGTAACATCAAGTGTCACTTTAAAATTATTGACCCAGGGAAAAACCCTCTACAGTAAAGGCTTGGGATCCTAGAGGAAGGGCGTGGCTAGGACACTGCTTCAAAATGGGTAGAAAGAAGACTACAAAGACAAAGACTCTGGAGTCCTACTATCCTCAGAGGGAGGAACCAACCTCAGAGGGAGACAATGTGGACTCCACACCCACAGCTGAGACTTCAACAGGGAATGGATCCCAAGCACAGAAGGCTCTCCTAGATGAGATCAAAAGGAACTTTGAAAGCAAAATTAGAGAGATAGAAGACAAAATGAATAAATCTCTCAAAACGAAAATAGCAGAATTCGAAAAACATTATAATGAGGAAAACATCTCTCTAAAAAGAAAAGTGTATGATATGGAAAAGGAGCTTCAAAAATTAACCAAGGAAAATGATTTGCTAAAATCCAGAATTAAACAAATGGAAACAAATAACTCTATGAGGAACCAAGAATGAGCCAAGCAAAACAACAAAAATGAAAAATTAGAAAAAGAGGTAAAATACCTCAAAGAAAAAATAACTGACCTGGAAAACAGATCCAGGAGAGATAATCTGAGAATCATAGGCCTACCAGAAAATTATGATGAAAAAATGAGCCTGGACAACATTCTCCAAGAGCTCTTTAGGAAAACTGCCCTGAGATACTAGAACCTGAGGGGAAAATAGAAATCAACAGAATCCACCGGATACCTGCTGTAAGAGATCCCAAACTGAAAAATCCTCGAAATGTTGTGGCCAAACTCCAGAACTACAAGACTAAAGAGAAAATACTTCAAATGGCCAGAAAGAAACAATTCAAATATCGAGGGTCCACAGTGAGGATTGCACAGGATTTGTCAGCCTCCACACTGAAAGATCGGAGGCAGTGGAATACAATTTTCAGGAAGGCAAAACAGCTCGGATTACAACCAAGGATCACATACCCAGCGAGACTGAGCATATTCTTCCAGGCAAAGAGATGGTCATTCAATGATATAACAGAGTTCCAGACCTTCTTGATAAAAAAGCCAGAACTCAATGGAAAATTCAACCTCCAATTACGAGAAGCAACAGTGACTTAGAAAGGTAAACAAGGAGAACACACATCATTTTAGAGGGAAAGAGGGGAGGGAGAGGAGCTTCGCATGAGATCTGTTCCTGTCATTCTTGATGCGAAGAAAAAATAGCATACCTCATTAAGTATAACAATATCCTACAGGTAGTAGGAGGGGGAAAGGGTTACAAAAGGGGGGTGGGAGTGGTTTGTAGGGAGGGAAGTAGTAAGGGGAAAAGGGAAGGAAAAGGGAGGGGGGACAAAAAGGGAACACTGAGGGAGGCGGTGGTCAAAAGGAAAACTATTAAGGGGGGGAAGGGAGAAGGGAGAGAAAATACGAACATTAACAGGGGCAGGAATAGGATGAGGGGAAAGAAACAGGTAACAATCATAACTGTAAATGTGAATGGAATGAACTCTCCTATAAAACGGAGATGGATAGCAGAATGGATTAGAAATCATAATCCTACAATATTCTGTTTACAAGAAACACATTTGAAACAGAGGGATACACACAAGGTAAAGGTAAAAGGTTGGAGTAAAATATATCATGCCTCAGCTAAAGTAAAAAAAGCAGGGGTAGCAATCCTTATCTCAGATAAAGAAAATGCAAAAATTGACCTAATTAAAAGAGATAAGGAAGGAAACTATATCCTGTTAAAAGGCACCATCGAGAATGAAGCAATATCACTACTTAACATATATGCACCAAGTGGTGTAGCATCCAAATTCCTAGAGGTGAAGGTAAAGGAATTAGAGGAAGAAATAGATAGCAAAACTATACTAGTGGAAGACCTTAATCTCCCCCTATCTGAACTTGATAAATCCAACCTCAAAATAAAAAAGAAAGAAGTTAAGGAGGTGAACAGGATTTTAGAGAGGATAGGTATGATAGATCTCTGGAGAAAACTGAATGGGGATAAAAAGGAATACACTTTCTTCTCAGCGGTTCATGGCACATATTCAAAAATTGACCATGTTCTAGGGCATAAAAACCTCACAATTCTATGCAGTAAGGCAGAAATATTAAACGCATCGTTCTCAGATCATGATGCAATAAAAATTATATGCAATAAAGGGCCAGGGAAAGAGACTAAAAACTAACTGGAAATTGAACAATTTGATCCTAAAGAATGAGTGGGTCAAACAAGAAATTATAGAAACAATCAGTAATTTCATTCAAGAGAATGATAATAATGAGACAACATACCTGTTGGGATATAATAGTCTTCCACTAGTATAGTTTTGCTATCTATTTCTTCCTCTAATTCCTTTACCTTCACCTCTAGGAATTTGGATGCTACACCACTTGGTGCATATATGTTAAGTAGTGATATTGCTTCATTCTCGATGGTGCCTTTTAACAGGATATAGTTTCCTTCCTTATCTCTTTTAATTAGGTCAAAACATATAAACATATCTGTGGGATGCATTAAAGGCAGTTCTTAGGGGAAGTTTTATATCCCTGAGTGCATACGTGATTAAATTAGAGAAAAGGGAGCTCAACGAATTGGGCATGCAATTAAAAAACCTAGAAAAAGAACAAATTCAAAATCCCCAATTAAATACTAAATTAGAAATATTGAAGACTAAAGGAGAGATTAATAAAATCGAAATTAAGAAAACTATTGAACTAATAAATAAAACCAAGAGCTGGTTTTATGAAAAAACCAACAAAATTGATAGACCCTTAAGTCAATATGATAAAAAAAAAAGAAAGAAGAAAACCAAATTATGAGTATCAAAAATGAAAAGGGTGAATCTACCTCCAATGAAGAGGAAATCAAAACAATAATTAGGAATTATTTTTCCCAATTGTATGTACATAAATTTGACAATCTTAGGGAAATGGATGAATATTTAGAAACATACAAGTTGCCCAGATTAACTGAAGAGGAAGTAAATTACTTAAATAATCCCATCTCAGAAAAAGAAATTGAACAAGCCATCAGTCACCTCCCTAGGAAAAAATCTCCAGGGCCAGATGGATTCACTAGTGAATTCTATCAAACATTTAAAGAACAATTGATTCCAATACTCTACAAATTATTTGGGAAAATTAGGGAAGAAGGAGTCCTATCAAATTCTTTTCATGACACAAATATGGTACTGATACCTAAATCAGGAAGAGATAAAACAGAGAAAGAAAATTATAGACCAATCTCCCTCATGAATACAGATGCAAAAATTCTAAATACAATACTAGCCAAAAGACTACAGCAACTTATCTCAAGAATAATACACTTTGATCAGGTAGGATTTATTCCAGGAATGCAAGGATGGTTTAATATTAGGAAAACCATCAGTATAATTGAGCATATCAACAATAAAACTAGCAGAAACCACATGATCATCTCAATAGATGCAGAAAAGGCTTTTGACAAAATACAACATCCATTCCTATTAAAAACATTAGAAAGTATGGGAATAAATGGAGCCTTCCTTAAAATAATAGGTAGCATCTATTTAAAGCCATCAGCAAGTATTATATGCAATGGGGAGAAGCTGGAAGCATTTCCCATAAGATCAGGGGTGAAACAAGGGTGTCCACTATCACCCCTCTTATTCAATCTGGTACTAGAAATGTTAGCAGTAGCAATTAGAGAAGAAAAAGAAATCAAAGGAATCAAGTTAGGCAAAGAAGAGACCAAGCTATAACTCTTCGCAGATGATATGATGATATACTTAGAGAATCCTAGAGAATCAAGTAAAAAACTGCTTGAGACAATAAATAAATTTGGCAAAGTTGCAGGATATAAAATGAACCCACATAAATCCTCGGCATTCCTATATATTTCCAATGAAACTCAAAAGCAAGAAGTAGAAAGAGAAATCCCATTTAAAGTTACTGTAGACATTATAAAATATTTGGGAATCTACCTGCCAAAACAAACCCAGGACCTGTATGATCACAACTACAAAACACTTTTCACACAAATAAAGTCAGATCTAACTAATTGCAAAAATATCAATTGCTCATGGCTGGGTCGAGCTAATATAATAAAAATGACAATTTTACCTAAATTAAATTATATATTTAGTGCCATACCAATTAATTTACCAAAAAACTACTTTATAGAGTTAGAAAAAATAGTAACAAAATTCATCTGGAAGAATAAACGGTCCAAAATATCAAGGGAATTAATGAAAAAAAATGCTAGGGAAGGTGGACTAGCTTTACCAGATTTCAATCTGTACTATAAAGCAGCAGTCATCAAAACTACTTGGTACTGGCTTAGGAATAGAGGAGTGGATCAATGGAATAGATTAGGCACACGAGATTCAGAAGTCAACGACTACAGTAATGTATTGTTTGATAAACCCCCAGACCCTGGTTTTTGGGATAAGAACTCACTATTTGACAAAAACTGCTGGGAAAACTGGAATATAGTATGGCAGAAACTGGACATAGACCATTATCTAACACCATATACCAAAATCAAGTCTAAATGGGTTCATGATCTAGGTATAAAGGTTGATACTGTAAGCAGTCTGCTAAAACAAGGAATAGTTTACCTATCAGACTTGTGGAGAGGGAATGACTTTATGATGAAACAGAAATTAGAGAACATTATAAAATGTAAAATGGATAATTTTGACTACATGAAATTGAAAAGTTTCTGTAAAAATAAAGCCAATGTAACCAAGATTAAGAGGGAGGTGGTAAATTGGGAAAGAATCTTTACAATCTATGTCTGACAAAGGACTCATCTCTAAAATATACAGAGAACTGAGTCAAATTTATAAGAATACAAGTCATTCCCCAATTGATAAATGGTCAAAGGATATGAACAGGCAGTTTTCAGAGAAAGAAATTAAAGCTATCTATAAGCACATGAAGAAATGCTCTAATTCACTATTGATTAGAGAAATGCAAATCAAAACAACTCTGAGGTACCACATCTCACCAGTCAGATTGGCTAAGATGACAAAACAGGAAAATGACAAATGCTGGAGAGGATGTGGGCAAATTGGAAAACTAATGCATTGTTGGTGGAGTTGTGAACTGATCCAGCCTTTCTGGAGAACAATCTGGAACTATGCCCAAAGGGCTATAAATACTTTCATACCCTTTGATCCAGCAATACCACTCCTAGGGTTATATCCCAAAGAGATCATAGAAATGGGAGAAAGACCCATATGTACAAAAATGTTTATAGCAGCTCTTTTTGTTGTGGCAAAAAATTGGAAATTAAGGGGGCGTCCATCAATTGGGGAATGGCTGAACAAGTTGTGGTATATGCATGTTATGGAATATTATTGTGCTATAAGAAACGGGGAGCAGGCGGTCTTCATATTTACCTGGAGAGGCTTAAAAGAACTGATGCTGAGTGAGAAGAGTAGAACCAGGAGGAATTTGTACACAATTACAGACACAATGTATGTGTGATGACCAACTTTGATAGACTGGACTCTTCTCAACAATGCAGGGATATAAGTCAATCCCAAAAGACGCATGATGGAGAGAAAAACGTGCATCCAGAGAAAGAACTAGAAAGAACTAAATTTATATCCAGGTGGAAGCAAAATACCTGATCTTTTTCGTTCTCTTATTTGATTTTATGTCCTCTTTACCATTTTTCATTCCAGCTGGTACAATCCATCCTTATAACCTGACCATTGTATAATGTGAAAGTATTTACAGATCCTATACTTGATTATAAGATGCCATGGGGGCGGGGAGGGGAGGGAGGGGGACAAAATGTGAAATTCAAGGAATTGTGGAATTGAATCCTGTAAACTAAAAGGAAACAAACAAATTAATAAATTAAAGAATTAAAAAAATAAAAGTATTGAAGACTGATATTTAAAATCTTGTCTAATTCCTTCTGTTACTCCAAATGCATTGAGAGTCAGCTTCAGATTTTCAAGAGACATCTAAAGATGGGCCTTCACTATGTACTTAACTAGGTCTGCCTGGCATGACCCAGAAATTTTAAAGTTCTTGCACCAACAATACAATTTCCAATAACCTTCTAACAACAAACTGTACCGTCTTCCATTCAAGTCATACTCCAATTCCTCATGGTGCAGTGGAGGCGACTCTGAATTCCTGAACACTCTCTCAGTGGTTCATAAGTTCTGTCAGGTTTGACAAAACACAAAAAGCTTGGAGACAGATGCAGGGATAAGCCTGTATGACTGCTAGCTGAGAGTCAGCCTTGCCAACTCAGCACCAGAGGTGAGCCAGCAGGTACTGAAGCTCTTTGGCCAATAAAACTAATGAAGACTAAAGGATCAAAAAGGTCTTAACCTGCATCAAGAGAGTATTAGCCAGACCTATAAAATGATGAATCTGGTTAAGTATTAAAATGCATCATGCTTACTACCTGTAAAAAGATACCCAAACAAACCCCCCAAAAAACAACCAACCTGATGGAAATTCTCCTGCAAAAATACCTGTTTTAAGGGTTCCCTTGATTCCTGTTTTCCCAGCTGTATCCTCTTACTCTCGGCTGCTATGTCTTGACTTTCATTCTCTTCTGTAAGTGGGAATTCCACTGACCCATGAAGAGAGCTAAGATGTGATCCTGGTGTGTTAGTACTTGATGGTTGTTTTCTTGTTGGAAACATGGCATTTAACTGTGGGAGAAAGTCTAGTCCTAAAAAGAAAGGAAAAGTATTTCTTTTGTACATGACTGATACTACCTGTAATCTATACTCCATTCCACAAAACAGTAGTTGTTTAAGTAGTTGTCATAAGTAACAAAGAAAATTATTAATTTCACAGAGGTCTTAATGTAGAACATAAATCTCTCATAAAAGTCCTCTCTATCAAGAAGGGAAAAAAGTGTTGCAAAATTCCTACCATCTCCTCTGGCAACAGAGTCCTCACTTGCCTTGTGGACAGCTGCATCTATGAAAAATAATACAGTAAAGAAAAAATTAAAAATAAAACCAAAGTTCACATTCCCTTTCTATTCATTGTGAAGCCTCTTGAGGGGAACAGAAAAGAAAATTAACAGAGAACAAGGAAAGGATTAGAGTTGGCACTTTTCTCTTCATTTCTTCAAGCGGTAGTCATAAGACAATACCAAAAAACCACCAACAACAAAAACCAAACCCACAACTCTACCATGCATGTTCACTTTCTTCCACAATCAATAACTTTATCTTACATCAGACTAATTTATCAATATATCCAAATGAAATTCCCTTTGAAACAAAGAAAGTTTAAGCAAAATTGAACCTACTAAGCAACTCTCAGTATATATATATCATTCCATACCCACAATCCCCCACATTTTCAAAAAGAACGAAGTACATTTCCTCTTTTCTCCACATAGGTTCATTTAAATAAGACTGGTAATGTCATATTTAAAGAAGGATCTTAAGGCCAGGAGAAATGTGTTCTAATCCAGACTCATTACATACCAGTGAATAAATTTAGGAAAGTCATGGCTTCTCCAAATCTCAGTTTTACACTACCTGTAAAATGGGAATAATGATATTTGTCCTGCTCATCTCACATGTTTACTGGACAGGACCAAGAGAAATAATATGGTTGGAAATAGTTAAAAATTCATTTTAGAAATTTATACAAGATATTCTTTTATTTTTAATTCAGTTTATTTTCAAAGATCTGCATTTTTCTTGCCCTCCCACCTCCAAAACAAAAAAGCCCTGTTTACCAGCATGAATGGTCAGATAAAACAAATTCCTTTACTGGTTAGGTCCAAAAAAATGTTTCTCAATTTGCACTCTGAGTCTACTACCTGAACAGGTTTTATCCCAAGTGTAAGGCATTATTTTAAACAATATGATGTTCAATGCTGATCTGTTCCCACCTATATCACATGACCCCTATATCCCCATATTCTGGTCCCTTTCTTTGAGTTAATGAAACTTATTTTTAGTTTCTTCTTTTTCTCCAGACTGGATGACTTCTCTTTAACACGTATTTTGTAGGATGTGAATAGTCTCCCACCTCCCATCTGCCAAACTATCTCCCTCCCAACATTCAAAACCCAATTCAAACAAGTTGTATGGCTGGGCTGAATTATAGGGAATATGAAAAAAAAAACCATGTAAAATCAAATTGAAAAGGAAGGCTTGAGCTAGGTTATAGGAAGGCTTGAAAGTCACACTATTTGTATTTTATTTGTTAGGCAATGGATAGCCACTCAAAGTTAACAGGGAGATAATGTCATAAGCTCTGTGAAACTATGAATATCAATTTGGCAGCAAATGGGCACACACTATCTAGCAATTCTTTCCTCAATTCTAATTGAATTAAAATGTTTTAAACCTCTTCCTCTCTCCTTAAGTCATCAAAATTATCACTATGGTGTCCTCTCTCTCAATAGATAACCCTATTTTACTAAAAATACTGAAGTCATGTAAGCTCACTTATCTTCAATCACCAAAAACTGAAAAATCTCTAAGTTGTCACCCATCCTCTAAGAATGAGGTGCCTTACCTCTCTGAAGATACTTGTACCCTTTGACCTTGTGCCACTAAAATTCCCTCTCTCACTTCAGTATCTCCCTCTTTAATGGCTTTTTCCCTAGTACTTGTAAATATGGTCAGGTCCTGTCATCCCCAAAGGCTAGCATTCTATATCTTCTCTCTTGCTATTAACAGTTAAACGTGCAGGAAAAATAGACTAACACTCAGTGCCTCGACTTCCTTACCACCTTAACCTCATGCAAATCTGGCTTCCATCCAAAGCATTCTCTTCAAGTTCATAAATGACATTTTCATCTGCCAAACTGCCTTTTCTCAGGCCAAATCTTTCTAGTCTTTTCTGTAGCTTCCATTACTCCTGACCATCCTCACCTTCTTTCCTTCCCCAGTTTCCAGGGCAGTTTTCATGGTTTCTCTCTTTTTGTCTGACCATGTCTCTGCTTGGCATCCCTGAACTAGTTCATCACACCATTCTCTCCTTGCCAGTAAATGTAGGGTTGTTCCCAAGGTTCTGTCCTCAGTCACCTCTTCTCAATACTCTGATGACTTCAATGTCCCACTCTGTGCTAACCCAAATGCTTGGAAATCTCTACTTGGTAACAGCATACTGGTAATCTCAAAATATCTGACTGAACTTCTATCTCACTATGAAAAAGCCTTTCTTTCTTCAGTTTCTAGATTTCCACTACTGGCATCATCATCCTCCAAATCACCCATGCTTAAAACCTCACAGTTATCTTTAATTCTTCCAAACCACATCCAATAAGTCTTAATTGACTCTACTTTTTTGTTGCTGTTGCTATTGTTCTCAGGACTAATTTAATTGAGCTACAAAAATGTCAAATGGGCTTGGGACCCAAGGCCCAAATATGTTACAAACCTTGTAAACACAGTACTTGGTCATTAGAGAGGGAGAAGACATAGCATTCCTAATCCAGCTGCCAGGCTGCTCAATAACCACATCACAATGTCTTGGCCCAGGCTACTAATTAGTGTACTGTACAGCATCATGGAGGTGGTGAGATTTTTTTGTTCTTCGGTACATTAAGACAACAAGCTAGGTCAGCTTCCCCAAGGTGCCTGGCAGAAAGCAGCTCACTTCTGCTCAGAGGACTATTCCTTACTCTTCTATATGTGCAGCTTAAAGCTGGGCACACTTCACTATGCTTGTCTACAAGCTGAAAGGCCTGTACTCATCTCAGCATCTCATCCAGAGAAAGGTCCACAGGAAGGTGATCTGCAAAGGATCCCCTTCTCATCAATGATGAAAAGACCTCTGAGTGAAATATATTTTGCTTTGTAGCTAGAAAGGCTGTCTTTGAACAGCTCATCTGATATAATAACTGTAGTTTGAAGCCTGGGGCTGGGCTCCCCAATTCTGGCATTTCATGCTGGCTGACAGCAACCACTCCACAGAATTCTGACTCAACCCTAATTTCTAACTCCACCACCTGAGAAGGTGAGTAGCAGCCCCCAACTCTGCTTCTAAAATATCTCTCACTCCTGCCCTCTCCCCTTACTTATTTCTCCTCTGCCCCCTAACTCCATTGTTCAGACCTTTATCATTTAACACCTGAACTACAGTAACATGTCTAACGGATCTCCTCGCCTCCAAACTCTTACCCTTCTAAACCACACACTTGCCCAAATAAATTTTCCAGAAAAGTAAAGATCTTAGTATGACAGTTCCCTAATAAGGAACCTTCCGTGAGTTCCTTCTATCAAAGGTAAACCCTCTTCACATTGGCTCTTAGGTCCTTTACAAAAAAGTTCCAATCTACCTTTCCAAACACACTTGACAACCTTCTCCCTCTTGACATAATCCACATTCCAGCAATCCTAATAACTCATGA
This sequence comes from Petaurus breviceps papuanus, assembly GCF_028583685.1. Lineage (NCBI taxonomy): Eukaryota > Metazoa > Chordata > Mammalia > Diprotodontia > Petauridae > Petaurus > Petaurus breviceps. The sequence goes on along the minus strand of NW_027185889.1, from coordinate 17,527,419 downwards.
TTCTTCCATCTTATCTTTTACTCCTATGTCGCCATGAAAATGACTCTCACACCCAGAACACTCTGGCCATACCCTTACTTGTTGAAACCTCACATTCCCTTTACAATCCAGAGCTTTGCTTCTCATTCCTCCACAAATCCTTCCTTCTTCTTTTCTCTCTCTATACTTTTTTTGCTGGTGAACTCATCAGCTTCCACTGGTTTACTTACTATTTCTATGAAAATTACTCAAAGAACTCTACATTTTAGTCCCAGTCTCCTCCTGACTTTCAGTTCAGCATCAGGAACTAATTACTCTACATTTCAAACTAGATGGCCCTGAAGCACTTCAAGCATAACCTATCCAAAACAGAACCTACTATATTTCTCAAAAAATCTAGTCTTCTTCCAAACTTGCCTTTCATAGAAATGGGGATCACTATGACAGTCTCCTAGTTCTGTAACCTTGTTTCCTCATTCTTGGTTGCTCTACATACCTAAGGAGTTGCAAAATGTTGCCATTTCCATCTCAACGTCTCTCAGATCTGATGCTTTCTACTCATGTGGTGACCCCCTTAGTTATGTCAGGTCCTTATCCCCTCTTGTCTCAATGATTTTAATGGCCTCCTAACTGTTCTTCCGCCCTCAACTCTCTACAGGCTCCACACAGTTGCCAAAATGATTTTCCTTAGTGCCACCCTTACCACATTCGCTCTCCTCTTTAATAAACTCCTGTATGATCAAATATAAACTCTGCTTACCCTCTAAAGCCCTTCACAACCTGGTCCCAACCTTTCTTTCAAAATTCTTTATACATTAGTCCCCACTTCTGGCAGTCTATAATCCAGCCAAACTGGTCAGCCCACCATTCCTCACACATTCTGTACATCTGCACTGGCCATCTCATGCCTTAAATACATTCCCTACTCATCTCCTCCTCAAAGAATCCCTCTGTTCCTTCAAGACGTATTCCAAACAGGAGTTCTCAACCTGGGATACATGAACTTAAATTTCCGAAAATACTTTGACAACTATTTCAATATAAATGGTTTCATTTGTAATCCTATTTATTTTCTGTTCTACATTTAAAAACATTATTCTCAGAAGAGGTCCATAGACTGCACCAGACTGTCCAAGGGGACCATGAGTTAAAAGAGGGTGGGAGCTTCTCTTCTACATGAAGTCTTTCCTGATCCCTTAAACTGTTAGTACCCTCTCTTTCTCCCTACTTTCTCTTTATGTGGTATTTATTCTGTGTATATACACAGTCTCCTTTAATAAAATACAAGCTCCTTGAAGTACAGATTATTTATATCCCTTATGCCTAGCATGATACTGGGCACATAGTAAGTACTATATAATGGCATGTAGTAGGCACAGTGACTGGCACATAGTAGGTGCTGTATAAATGGCACATTGTAGGCATGGCATCTGCACATGGTAGGCACAAACTATATAAATGTTTATTGCCTTTCCTTCCCTTCAATGCATATTGACTGACAAGTGATCACTCCTTTATCCTCCAACCCCAGGCACTCACAGCTTGTGCATTTCATGCCTGTCATTTACACACCCAGGGCACTGGAGATGCTGGTTTGAACATCATCTGTATAAGTACTTAGTTGAATCCTCTGGAATAAATGAGATTTCCAAAGAATGTATGAGGGAAATAAAGAGGGTCAAGGATGGACTCTTGGGGAATCACCTATCTTAAGAAATCAAGAAAAGTAAAAGCAATCAGTAAATGAGACAGAAAAGGAAGCATTTGTCTCGGAAGCTGGGACAGCTCCATAGCTCAGAGGAGTTGGTCAACACTAGGCTACAGATATGTCAAGGATGAATGGAGAAAAGTCACTGGAATTGCCAAGCTGCTCATCACTGAGTGACCTATAAGAAAGTAGCATCATTACAACACTAGTAAGGGATGCTAATCTTCAAGGGACTGAGGAGTATGTGGTGGTAAGGAAAGAAACGGAATTTGTAACTGAGGATTACTCTTTCCAGAAGTTTGGCAGCATATATGAGTGGAGAGAAAGGTGGCAAGGTTGTAAGCTCAACCTTAGTAAAAAAACTAAGGAAAGGTAATTTTAGGATGACTCTTTATATAACTTCACAAATCAGCAGACTAGAAAAGCAGGGAATTAGAAACAGAAAAATCAAAAGTGAAAACTCCACAAAATTGGAAGGTGAACAATTTCTAAGGACTTCTGGGAAAGGTGCACATTATGTACATGCTCTCTGTCATCTAATATCATGATCTCCTACAAGTCAAGCATTGTGCATATCCAGGTATATTTAGATCACTAGTCAGCACACTACAGGTGTGTGGCCTCAAAAAATTATATTCCAAGTCAAATTTTACCCTTTCAAGAATGACAAACCAGACTATAAGACAACTCCAAAAGACTCAGAGATCTCCACACCAGGGAAAGAGATGTGGAGTCTGAATGAAGATTGAAGCAAACTACTTGCTGTGTTTCTTTTTCTTGTTTTGTTTTGTTTCCTCATTCCATCAGTTATAATCCTTCTTTACAATCTGACTAATGATTAATGTGAAGATATTTTAGATCCTATATTCGAGTGCATGCCACCATGATGCAGGGGAGAGGAAAGAGAGGGGGAGAAAATTTGAAATTCAAAGGACTGTGGAACTGAATGTTGTAAACTAAAAGTAAATAAACAAACCAATTTAATTAAAAAAAAATAATTACAAACCAGAGGATCTTGCTTAACCTACAATGCTATAGAACACTGAATACTAGGCATTAGCTTCTAGGCCAATATTTATAACTGTGTATTTGGATAAAAAATCTGTCCATTTATGCCTCAGTTTCCACACCTGGAAAATAAAGATACTGCCTCATGTGAAACAACTAGAATCAAATTTAAAGTCTCAGAGCTGGAAGGAGCTTTGATTTGAGGTCACATAATCCAGCTTATTCCCTAAGTCATAAATCACTTCTACGACATCACTGATTTAAGTGATTCTAGTGATAAGCATTTCCTGAAGAGGTCCACAAAATCTGCCTCTCCATAAACGTTTATCCACTGGTGCAAGTTCTTCCCTTTATAACCAAGTAGATGAAGCTGCAACCTTCTTTTATGTGAAAATACCTTAAATTTTTAAAGGCAAAAGACATCATGTCCCACACCCAGCCCTGCAAGTGTTTTCTTCTCAAAGATGAAATACCCTTGTAACTGGTTCTCAAAAACAATGTCATATGAATCAACATACTATCCTAAGAGCTCTGAGAGTAGCAGAAGCACCCAGACCACTACTGGGGCTTTATAGCCCACAACCATCAACTAGGGAAGCAACTCCTGTGAAGAAAGAGCCAGCCACTTCCACCAACTGCCAACCAAGTGCCAGCCACATTAGCAGGTAGGTCAGGAGAATGGATGCCAGGAGAGACTCTGAGGGAGTGATAGGAAGCAGCATGTGCCGGGAAGGTTCAATCACCATCACCACCACCGGTCACACTGACAATAAACTCCCTTCAGACCAAGAGACTCAGGAACGGCAATGCCCTGCCCAAACCATCAGAACTACTTCTAACCCATCCTTCACAGCCATCATTGTAAGAAGAAACTGTAGAGAGAAAGCATACCTTCCTCATCAACACCAAAAACTACTATTGAACAAGTACCACCAATGGGCAGATTAACATGAGAGTCCTGGAAGTCACATCACCACCCCCATACCACCCATCCCCTAGACCACTAGCCCTCAAAGCCACCAGTGGGGGAAGTCACTCTGGAGCAGAGGTCAGCCATCCCCACCAAGTGACAACCAATTGCAATACCCAGTGCAGACATGCCAGCCTAATTGAAGCAGCAAAGCACCCTGGGGGATAGAGGAGACGGGGGCCAGGCAAATGAACTAACACTACCGCTATCACCTTGACTGCCATTCTCCTCACAGACACTGATGGAGACAGCCTGAAACCCCGCATCCAAGAGCCTTGAGAATAGCAATGTTTCCAGTCCAGTACTCTCAGTCATCACCCTGAGAAGGAATCTCTGGGCAGATGCAGCCTGGGGACTGATCCTGTAGGGCCTACGGTCATTAGCTACTAGAGACCAAGAGAGGAAAATTTGTGCTCCCAAAGTCCTTGGCACAGTCAGAGGGTTTAACATCAGAAAGTGGTATGATTTTATCAGTGGAAAGGACATTAAAGAAAAGGTTGGAGGCTGTACCCTAAAGAGAATGGGGTCTTCTACCTGACCTGCATCTGAAACCTTCCCTATGGGTTGTCTTCCCCATTAGAACGTGAAATCCTGGAAAGCAGGGACAACCAAGCCAATCTATTTATATCCCCAACACTTATGGCACAGCATATATGCTTCATTCATGCATTCATTTATTCATCACAGTGACCTTCCTCTGGACAACACTAAGAAGTGGTACCTAAAACTGCACAAAATATCCCCAAAGTGCTCTAGTAAGAACAGGGCAAAAAAGGACTGTCATCTCCTTTATTCTAGCCTCTATAGTTCTATTAATGGAGCCAAAAGATTTCATTAACTTTTATTTTATGGCTAAGGGTACAAAAATCAGAGTCAGGAAGACTTGGGTTCTCCAGGCAAATCATGTGAACTCTCTGGAGCATTAGTTTCCTTAACTGTGAACCTCATAAGATTCAATTGTTATAATGGATGTAAGGGGCCTTGGAAAATTTAAAGCACTTTAGAAATTCCTGATATGATCATGCTTAATACACATTAAGTTTGTAATTCACAATATTCCAAAGGTCTTGACATAACGGCTATACGGGCAGGGCAGCTAGGTGGCAGACTGGTGTAATAGTAATGTAATTTAAAGATCCCCCTGTATTGGCTTGGTTTTTGGTTTGATTGTGTTAAAACCCAGAGCTTGTGAATCCCACTTGTGGGATGGACTTGTTGACGTGAAAAGAGGGCTCAACTGGGAGGAGCTGGTGACATAAATTTAGAGAGACACAAAAAGAGAGAGAGGCAGAAGAACTTTTTGGAAGCAGCATCTTGGAGGCAGAGAGAGACTGAGAGGATTGCTGAGGGCCACTTTGAATTGCCCAGGACTTTTGAGAGGTGCCACCCAGAGCTGCCAAGGACTGAGGAGACATGGATGTTATGCTGGTACTTTGTCTGTCTGTTTTGATGTTGTTTTGCCAGATTTGTCCACTGGTGAAAGACAGTCCTGTTGTTGCAGAGGTCTTAACCTTGCTGTTGGTTCAGAAGCCCTGAAGAAGGACTTTCTTGTTGTATGTTTACAGAAATCCTGGAAGGGGGTTTTGCTAATCTTTTCAGGGGTCCTAGGACTGTTCTGCAGACAGAGAATGAATTAATGGAGACACTGGCAATTTATCTTATGGCCTTGCTAAGCTTTGTCTCCCCAGGAACAAAGATTGCTGAGAACTTGCCTCGGGTCAAGATGAAGAAAAGACCTCCATTTGGGTATTAAATGCTGTGCTTAAGCTTGTTGTAACTCTGGGGTAGATTCAATTGTGATCCAAGGGTGGGGAACTTTTTACTTTTTTGTGCTCTGTGATTAAACAAATGAATGTACTTTACTTATGATTGGAAACTAATCTCCATTTGAGAAGAGGGGCTTTGTGATAGACTAAATGAATGTAATGTCCAGGGGTGGGATAGTACTTGGAGATTACTGAATCACACTTGGTAAATGCTGTATTTTGAATGATGTTAAATTTTGATTCTATCTGTTCTTAATTTGTCACAGAATAAAATGGAGAGCACCTATGCTGGTATTTTGAACCTTGGGAAGTTGCCTTTGCTTGGCATTACAACTGGATAGATCGCTGGGCTTGGAATCAGAAAGACATCTTCATGAGTTCAAATCTGACCTTTGACACTAACTAGCTGTGTGACCCTGGACAAGACATTTAACCCTGCTTGCCTCAGTTTCCTCATCTGGAAAATGAACTGGAGAAACCACTGCAGTATCTTTGCCAAGTAAACCCCAAATAGGGTCACGAAGAGTTGGAAATGACTGAACAACAACAAGTTGTAAGGGTAGATTTCCTTCCAAACAACTTGTATGGTCTTCTGAAACCATGTGTGGGACTTTATATTTATTTCTAAACTGCATCTACCCCATCCATATATTTTATGATTCAATAAGGTTATTTTTGGGACCTCACAGGGTCGTTCTGACAATCAAATGACAACACGTGAAAGTGCCAAGCAAATGTACAATGTTCCTAGGTACCATCTACCTTTACATCACTTCACCATTTACAAATAAGTTGTAAAAAGGGGGCAAGCTTCATTAACAGTGTTTTATAAAGAAGCAAAGAGAATCAGAGGGGATCAAGTGATCAGTCCAAGGTTATGGACTAGTAAGTGGTAAAGCCAGGGGATTTTTCCAGTTCTGAGACCCCACATTCAGCACCAATTTTCTGTTACAGACAGTATGAAACTAAAAACCAGCAGACTTAGCTAGCCATAAGAACTAGGAAGAAGGCCCAATTCTGGCATAGTAAAGTCACTTCATTTCTCTGAGTCTCAGCTTCCTTATCTGGAAAGTGAGGACAATCCTTGCATTACTCCTGGAACTGGTATGAGGAAAGGGCTCTAGCCAAGTGAGCTGCTATGGTTATCTCTGCCATGACTGTCCATTTGATCTTCTTACCTCTTGGTATGAGAGAGTCAGGGGTACCTAGGATCACTACCTCTGTGATCTAGAGCAAATCACATCCCTCCTCTGTAAAATGAAGAGTTTGGTCTAGATGGCCTCTGAGCCATCTAGAATCCTAGAAATATGACAATAATTGCATAAAAGGATCCTATTAACATTTTGTTTCAGCAAGTACAACATATCAAGAAGAAAATTATTAGAGGATTTCAGGTGTGAAAGGATCATACCAAATGTTCCTTTGCCTCAATTCCTAAACCAACCAGTCTTTCATCATATTTTAAAGGTGTAAAGAGGTAATCATCAAAGCTGCCGTGAACTTCATCCACCATCTCTACCCAGGAGGTTTTCTGACTATAGTCAATAAAAAAAGGGGCTCAAAAATGTGAAACAAAGACTTACCATCTCTCACTGGTGAGAAGAGGTCCCTTAAACTACTTCTCTCTCCAGAATCATCAAAGCTGGAGAGATCTGAAATTTTTCCACATTCTGTCTCTCTAGATGGAATGACATCTGGATTTGTGCCACGAGGCAAGCCTGAAGAAAAAATAATAGATACAAAATTAAGTATTGTGTCACACGGAATTAGGAGCTAGACCTGAATTCAAAAATTGGAAAATTGTATCTCTGTTATCAGTGTGGCATTTAGCAATGCCATGGTTTGATCATGATCATTACTACAAACATTAGTACAAGGGAGCGCAGAAAGCAAGACCCATTTCTCCAGCAACTTTTGAGTTCCACAAAGCTGAGTTTTTAAGGGAGTGGAAGCTTAATCTTTCAATTACAATTCTGTTTATCCTAACCAATTCTGATGGAAATCCTGACTAGGATATATGATACCCTTCTCTGATTTGGGGGCATGGAATACTGAATGTTATTTAATCTTTCCTTGAAGACTTGTGTCATCACTAAACATCCATTATTATCCTAGGCTGGAATTCCCAGATAATTTGGGCATTCAGGGCAAATGGGTTCTGAAGGGAGCTTAGGGCCCTATTCAGGGCAGAAAGCCTAATTTTAGGGCAGGTGCTCAGAGTCACCTGTTTTGGATGCTCAGTAACCCCTTTTGCTTTTTCTGTCTTAAGAACTATGTTCCAGAAGGTCAAAGATGCTCCTGGAATGGTGGCAGTTTGCCATATTATCTGAAAGGAAGGGGCTTTAGTATATTTTTAGAGGGGAAACACAAAAGATATCTAAGAATGGTCACAGTGTGCTGCCTTTTCCAAGTTCTGGGTTTGGACAACTTGCTTGGAGTATTATCTGACATGAAACTAAGGAACCCAATTATTTACATAAGTGCCATCCAGAAGCTTGCAGGAGAGCCAGGAGTCAAAAGCCAAGATCCACAAGCCTGGTCAAAACAAGATGCCTTAAGCAGCAGCATACTGACAACTTGTCAAGCTTTCAGCTCTCTGATTTTTTTGAAATTATTAGTGAGTGGCATGAAGACTTAACTGAACATCTGACAAACATTTTTAGTAAATGTCTATTTCTGGAAATAAGACAAAAATCTGTGCAACCAGACAATTATCACAGTGGTCACAGTTGTTGTAGACATGTGCTACATAGATCCCAGAATATAAGGAGGTGTCTCTTTAGAAATGGTTCCCTTTTAAACAAGGCTGACAGATCTGAGGGGAAAGTTTGAAACACCTAAACGAAAGGAAGAGTTTCCAGGAAGCATTTAATAAAATCTATCCTTTTTTCTTATGCTAACAGAAAATATATTATTTATCCTTTAGAATAAAAATAATTTTCTTATCAATTTCTAAGACCGTAAGGTATATGTATACAAACACAATATCTTGTTGGTGAGTGAAAAAAAACTCTCTGTGGGGGAGGGGGAGCAGAGAGGAAAAGTCTCAAGAAGGTATGAGACTGAAATAAATTGCTGTTATTCATGAAACAGCATCAAAGAAATACAGATTCTCCAAATTAGGATGGAAAATCAATCAGCATTAGTCCACCCTATCTAAAGCATAAGTTTCCCAAACATTAATCTCATCCCAAAGTAGTAATTTGCTTTCTACTTAAATATCTCTAGTAATAAGGAACTCACTACCTGCAGGCAACAATTATCATGTGGAAATATTTCCTTATAGTTAGCCAAAAATCTATCTAACTTCTGCCCAGTAATCTTAGTTCTTCCCTCAGGATTCAAGCAGTATAAAAGTGATCTTTCTTCTACATATTAGCCATTCAAATATATAAAGATAGCTTTCGTGTTCTCTCCCTCCCTCAAAGTTAACAGGATCCTTTTATGCATTTTCTAGGGTAAATACCCCTAGTGCACAGATGTTTCTTTCCATGATGGGCAGTGATTCTGTCAAGTATCATTATAATAACAAAAGAATAGCCAAGCCAAGTAGCGGCAATGATATGATACTAATAATGACAACAGTAGTTGTAGCAGCAGCATTTCATACAGCATCTTATAGATGTTACCCCATTTGATCCAAGTTTCTATCATGAAGCCTACTAAGTGAGTTTCACGAATACCATAAAGGATTCTTACAACTCTCAAGAATTACACATAGTTTGAAGATTTACCATTTTACCTTTTCAAAGTTTACTCAAAACACTGTAATACCATAATGGCTTAAACAATAAATAGCTTTCTAACAAGTTACATGTAAATTCACTCTCAGTATATTGAATTTGTTGAAATGGCCTAGGTAGGTCTTTGCTTCACACAAACTCTAAGGTTATTCACATGACAAAGGTTATTAACACGATAAGAACCATAGCTAAGAAATACTTGTCCTCTCATTTAAAATGACATGGTTTGTTCCTCCATTTAAAAGTAAGAAATCCTCTGGAAGGAAGTGACCAATAGAGCTTGGTCATTTTTGCTCTGGGCTTGTCAAAAGACCTATCAGTCTTTTGGTCAAGTTGCTGAACCTCAGTTGTTTTCTAAACTATTTAAAAGGGGGATTAAATTAGACAACCATTAAAATCCTTTTCAGTCCTAAAATTCGATAAATCTGACTCCTCACCTCCTAATTTATAAATATAAAACTGTTCTTAAAGTTCTTAGTTTTGCAACCATAGAGTTTTTTTTAAAGGTACGTGTTAGGATAGCTATTCTAATATCAATTATAGTAATGCTGGTCAAAGATACTTGTAGGCAAATAGTAAACTCTATTTCACCTACAGGGTAACTACCTAATGGTTATCATTAAGTAATTCCCTTAGTGAGACTAAGGGGGCAGCTATATGGCACAGTGGATAGAGCACTGGCCTTGGAATCAAGGAGACCTGAGTTCAAATCTGGCCTCAGACACTTACTAGCTGTGTGACCCTGGGCAAGTCACTTAATCCTATTTGCCTCAGTTGCTTCATCTAGAAAATGAGCCAGAGAAGGAAAAGGCAAACCACTCCAGTATATTTGCCAAGAGAACCCCAAATGGGGTCATAAAGAATCAGACATGACTGAAAACAACTGAATAACAACAATTAGATAGACTGAACTTTTTTTACTGCATCAAGAGTGTTGCCATTATGAAACAGGAAGACTTCCAAAAATTTACATTAAATAGCATTGATTTTATAATTCTTAAAAATAACTAGCTCGTATAATAAATTAATTACAAGTCCTGGCAAAAATTACTTAATATTATATTGGAAAAAACAACAATTTTTTCCTAAGTGAGTTACAATGCCATTAGATTGGATTCTATAATGATTAATAATTTCCCCTGTAACTATCAGGACTTTTGGGGATAATACAGATATCCAGAGCCAATATAAAATGACTACTTAGTAGTCTCTAAAAGTACTCAACACTTCAAATGTATGAGTGAGAAACAAGTGCTGGTCACATGAGAGTCAGAATGTGGTGGATGGGCTGAGAACTCCACTGCGACCCTACAATATTGGGGGAAAGGCCCCCACACATTGGGTAGAGCCCCTAGGCACATTTAAGGGAGGGAATGGACAAAGAGCACTCAGGACAGGATAAGATCCTCATCCCAGGAAGGGATGTTCCAAAGGGATGAGATCACAGATTTATTTGCATATTTTGAAGACTGAACACCCCTTACTATGCAAGTCAACAAACATACCATCTATTTTACCATCAGGAAGGAAGGCATATCCACAACCCATGAAAGAAAACATTTTTGCTAAGCCTCTTACACTTTAAAATTAAGACAGACATATAAGTATTTCTATACTGGAAAGTAACTACTATTCTGGAAATGGCCTTGAGCATTGAAGGCACCAATAAATACCTGTTGAATAAGTGAAAAATGGCACCTCTGTATGCTCATTTCCACACCAGCACACATTGAGGTTTTTTCTTTTAATTAGTTGCTGGAAGTTGCTGATGTGACATATTTCTTAGTAGATACTAAAAAGGCTTCCTTCCTTTCAACAATTTAAGAATGCTGTACCATTGTACTCTATTGCAGGGCAAAAGCAAATGGAACAGTTGGTCAATGCAGAAAGAAGCAAAGAAATATCATGGAAAGAAAAAGCTTATCCCAAAGATCTACCTCTAAATAGTTTTTAAAAAAATGTTTATTTCAATGATTTTCATCTGTAAAGTCATCATACTTTAAAATGCAACTTTTCCTTCTTTCTATTTTGAAATGACAATCAGAAATAAAATATAAAATAAAAGTTGCTCTACTTAACTAGGTAAGATTAAATCCATTTTTGGGGAGAATACTCCATGTTATCTCAACCTTATATATATGTGAAGACTCTTTGTTCAGGCTACTATACATGCTGCTGCAGTAGCCTGAGCACCAAGAATTTCTATAACCAGCATCACTGTGTCAGTTTGTAGGTAGCCAATATTCTTTAGTATACACCCTGTTTTCGTTTTTAACATCTTTTTTTAAAAAAGAACCCTAAAACTTTTACTTAAAGTAAATATAAAAAGAAAACTAAATTTGCTTTAAACAAAAAATAAATAAATAAAACAGTTCAGAGTTTCAGGGAAAATTCAGGCTATGTAAATCCAATGAAAAGTACTAAAAATATTAAGATACTCAAATAGGTTTACCTGATTTGTCTGGAACAGCCACCGATCCTTTCCCTTCAACTGTGGTCATGAGCTGAGATAAAACAGCAGTACCTGATAGAGAAGCTGATTCTCTGACAATTCCAGGATTTTGGACTGGTGTGCTGCTCACTTTACCTGTTCTTTTGTTCACGGCAGATTTATTTGAAGAGGCTTTATTTAAACTTGACTAAAACATAACAAGGAATAAATTTAAAATTTTTGATTACTATTACTCCAATCTGAGCAGTAACAAGTCACAAATGCCCTGGGTTTTTTTGTTTTTGTTTTTTTGCTACAGAGGTCAGAGCTCTCCTATATCAATTTTAGCATTTTTAGTGGCATCTGTACATCTTTTTTTCTAAATTACAAATAAAAGTTTAGTTATTTTTAAAATAGAGGTTTTAAAAGGAAGAGAGAATATATGAGAATTAAATGTAGAAATGAAGACAGGCATCGTAAAGACAAAGTTTTTCACACAGACATTAAAAAAAACAAGACTGCCATTTAAAATTTAGTAGACAATAACATTATTCAAATCATGTTTTAAGTCCTGAACATGAAGCTCAATCTTTCCAGTTACTGCTGTGATTTTATTTAGCAAAACCTAAAATGATAAAAGGAAATTTCTCACCTTAGAAAGGGCAGAAGAGCACTGAAATGTTATACACTGCACAGATGTTTTGTGAGCAAAGACAGTCTTTACTGGAGAATTCAACATCCTTAAGTCATATTGATATATTTTCCCACGGGAAGATCCAATTGCCAATGTGGCTCCATCAGGCATGAAGTCTACTGCAGTTAGGGGAGCCTCAGCCACTAAAGTTCTTACTTGTCTTCATAAAGGAAAAAAAAAAAAACATAGGTCTATGTATAAGTGTGTGATAACACAGCCTTTAAATATCCCTGATAGCTAGAATGTCACAAGAATATAACCCTCCAAATATGGTAGTTTAAACAAAGCAGTATTTTAGAACTGGACTAAAATATCCTCAATACATGGCATACATACTTACAAAGGACATTTCTTATCCTATTTTCCTGATAACTTATATACTATCTGTTTCCACACAAAAAAAATACATTCCTTGTGTCACTGCCCTTGTCTGTCTTGGGTTTGTATCTTAAACTAATAGCAGAGAGAAAAAATGAAGGCACCTAAACCACATGCCAAATTGACATGTATTGTTCACACACTTCCCCTATGGCCTCTGTTCCCTTCCAAATCCTGTAGCCCCTGGGTTGGAGATTCTTAAGCACTATCCTGTACCTCCTCCCCACTTCACTACTGCTCTACCCTTACATACACAGCAAAAGGAGCTAGGACCCTTTCTTTTTTTTTTTTTTAAGCAATCGGGGTTAAGTAACTTGCTCAAGGTTACACGGCCAGTTATTTCTGGGTGTGGTGCTGAGTGTCTGAGCCTGGGATTCGATCTCCAGGTCGTCCCAACACTGGAGCCGGTGCTCTTACTCACTGTGCTACCTGGCCGCCCGGCTAGGACCCTTTCTTAAGGAGAGAACTTTCTCCTTAGCTCTTCTTAGCTGCTCATCTCTTAGATTTGGAAGCAATTAAGAAGAGAACAGAAGCAGCATTCCTCCAAAGAAGCAACACAGTGCTTGGGCCTACTCGGGCCAAGGCAACTACACAAGGTGAATTTCTCACTCCCATAGCTAAGACTAAGTCGACCAGGAGGGAAGGAGGAAAAAGTATCAATAGTATGTACATGAACATGAATATAGAGGCAACAAACCAAGGGAACAAAGGGCATTACAATTTATAAAGCCCCATCAAGTTTGAGTAGTCAAGGACTTACAGTAAGTTGGGTTATAATAATGAATATTCAGAAAGTTATAAAAGTAGCAGCAGTGAAAAACTTCACACTGGGGCAGGAGGTATCAGCTAGTTCATTCACTGCCATTGCTTGTAAATCATTTTATACTACATAAATCCCATAGTTGAGGGCTATAGTCTTTCTGTAACAGTCTGGTAGCTATATTTATAAAAGACCAGCATCAGGCCAGGTTAGAGCTCAGACAGGATGGTACATAATAGCAAAGTACCAATATCTGGAAAATTCTATAATACCAAGATTTTTGGTAATTAATTTTTCCTAGTGTATTAAAACAAAGCAAATCCTGTTTTAAATTTTACATACTTAGTTATCTACTGTGAAGGACATCCAATTTGTAAGATAGTTAATTCTGCATGCTTAAAATAATAAGCAATTATATTCCACAGAAAATTTCTTTTTAAACACTGTTATCATCATTGTAACAAGAACACTATCCCTGAAAAAAATCTTCCAGCTTTTGGAATATCCTTCATAAAAGAAGAAAAGAAAAAAGATATCTTGTTTCAAACCATCTGTTTACCATCTTTAATGCTGCTCAAATTTTCTCTAGATTTTGTACAAGCCACAAATGCACACTCTAATTAATATGGGGTAATATTTACTCATTACCAAATGACAAAAATAGTGAAGCACTTACATCTTACTTGCAGTGTCATAGAGAATGATTCTTTTATCCAGGCCTATAGTTACAAGCAGCATGTCATTGACAGGAGAAAAGGATATTCCTGAGGCTGGAGCTTTGTGGCTACATTCAAAGTTATGGTATGGACTCTGACTATTTGCATCCCAGAGAGTTACTACTCCATTATCAGACACACTGCCCAGGAGAGATTTCTTAAACAAGGAGTACTTCAATTGACGAACAGACTATTAAAAACAAAAAAGAAAACATTCCATGGAAACGCAAGCATATACAGCATTTTGTGAATACAGATAAATATACATATGTACAACTCAGATACTGATTAACTAATAGGCAGGTACTGGATACCCATGGGGTGGGTACCTGACAGGCAGGATTCTGGTTTCTGGAACAGGAACTTTCAAGCATTCCCAGAAAATATCATATTTAATGGTTACATCCCAGCCTCTGACCTCAGGGAGCTTATAAGCTAATGGGAGAAATGAGGAGGGAAATGCTCCACTACTAATCACACAAAGTAGAAGGTGCTAAGTGATATAAAAGAGACTAAAAAGTATAATGGGAATATATAAAATCACAGAATTTTGAAGTTGGAAAGGCACTTGGAAATCACTTACTATAACCTTTCTGGGGGTCCCCATCACCTGCCAAATCACATTCAAACACATGGCACTCCACTACACGGCCCCACTTTTCCTCTGTAACTTCCCTCAGGTTACTTCCCTCCATGCACTCTATGCCCTATACCTTCTCACTGGAGGGCCTTTTGGGAATCCTCATTGCTGAAACACTTTTCCTCTTGTTCTTCACCTGCTAAATTCCTACCCATTCTTCAAAGCCCAAATACAATGACATCTTTCAATAGCTTGAACTTTAAGGTAGTGAGCTCTTCCACAAGAGTTCCTTTTCCCCAGGTCAGTAAAATGACCATCCTCCTCCCCTTAGAGTTCAGAAAGCATGCTCTATATGCTTTACTGTGGAATGAGATAGGAAAGCAGCACAAGAGAACCACACATGGAGAGCTACACTTGGAGTCAGAAAGACTTGGGTTCAAATTCTGCTGCTACCACTTACTAGAACTATATGATCATGGGCAAATCATTCCATATTAAGCCTCAGAGTTCTCATCTATAAAATGAGGATACTGATACCAAGTCTCCTTTGTTACAGATGATCATTCCAGCTCAGCTCCTGAGTGTCCACTCATTTATTGCTCCCCTCTGCTACAAGCCCTGTCCTTTAGTAGAGATTCAACAAAATCATCACGACTCTGCTTGAATATTACCACAAATGGAGATCTCATTATCTGACAAGACGCATGATGACATTTTTAGCTAACCCTAATTGTGACGCAGTGAACTCAAAGTCTGTCCACATCTAACTTCTAACCCTCTTGTCCTAACTGTGCTTTCTGGGGCCAAACAAAACAATTCCCTCTACCACATAACAGACCTTTCAAACATGTGAACGCAATGACTGCAACCCTCACCCTGCCTGAGTCTCTTCTCTTTTCTACAACAAAGCTCTTTAGATCCTTGTGCTGGCCCCCACAATCCACACAAGCAGGACAAGCTCCTGCTTAACCAGCTCCTTTATAAAAGTTAACAGCAAGAAGTGAAGCCAGTTCCCAAGGTGGCTCAACCAAGATGGTAGTCAGAGCTCAGATACAACCTCGGGGCATCTGCCTTTGTGGATGTTATGATATCACTGTTATTCACTCACAAGAGACTTGCAGTTTAAAAAAAAAAAAAAGCCTTTTTCACTGAGCTGTTGCTCTCTAGCCATGAGTCCTTCCACTGTGCAATGGATTTTTTTTTCCTCTTGAGTGCATCATTTTAATAACACTATTAAAACTATTAAAGCCTCTCATTAGATACGGACCACTAAAAAAGCCTTCAGATTCTGATCCCATCTTCCACCACGTCATCAAGTCCTCCCAGCTTCTCAACACCCACAAATAGAATAAACATGTCCTCCCTCTAATGAAACAGAACAAGATGTAGGACCTAGGACCTAGGACAGCGCCCTATAGTTAGCGGCAGACTGCCGCCTAGTGGCAAGGGTGCATTCTCAGAGTCAGGAGAAACCTGGGTCAAAAATCCACCTTTGGCCTTGGGTAATTCAATTAACTTTGCTGAGACTCAGTTTCTTCCTCTATAAAAATGGGGATCCTAATACCTGTTCCAAGTACTTCACAGGGCTTAAGCAAGGCTTAAAAAGGATTCTAGGGGAGGCTAGGTGGAGCACTGAATAGAGCAACAGCCCTAGAGTCGGGAGGACCTGAGTTCAAATGGCCTCAGACACTTAACACTTACTAGCCTTAACCTAACTAACAACCCCAATTGCCCTGCCTTCCCCCCTCCAAAAAATGCAAAAAAAATAAAAAGGATACTATATGCCATGGGCTTTGCAAACATTAAGTGTCAGATAAACATCAGCTCTATTTATCACTCCAGATTGTATCAAAGGTATCTAATTTTACATGCTTCTGGCTCAGGGGGTGGGGAACCTGTAGTCTCCAGGCTATGGTCCTCTAGGTAGGTACTCAAGTGCAGCCCTTGGACTGAATCCAAACTCCACAGAAGTTTGCAGCCTTCTCTTAATCTTTAATAAAAGGATTTATTCTTTGAAGTTTGGTTTCACTCAAAGGGCCCCACTTGAGGATCTAGAGGGTCATATGGGGCCTCAAGGTCACAGGTTGCCCACCCCTGATCTAGCCTATATATCTCTATCTTGTCCACAAGGATATCACAAGGATATTTTAATTCATTCATTAACCATTTATTAGTATCTATTAAAAGCAAAATACTGTTAAACATCAAAGGAAACAGAGAAATGAGATATACTCCCTACACTCACAGAGTCTAAAAACCTCGTAGTAATACATGATATTTATGCCAACTCCCTAATGGAGGACAGCTCAGTATAATCACCCAATTCCTTTTCAATGCTAACAAATCATTGCTTTAATAATCCTCCACGAATGTTGCCAGCTTCCTGGTTTATAGATCTGACTCCACCTAATTCCTTCTTTTGACAATAAGGGGAACATTTCTGTTTTAAATTTCATGGCAATGTTCCTGTTCATAACTCTTCACGGACTGCCAGCTGAGGTTCAACAATCACACCCACAAGTTTGAGCACCCCGGGACAGAATTCACCGGGGCCAGCTAAACCAAGTTTGTTCAGACCAATTAGGTGCTCCTGTAACAACTCCTCACTTGCCTCTGGTTTGAGTTCTCAACCATTTTTGCTCTATACTTTTACAGTCTAATGGTCACTTAGAAAACAGAAATAAAGTAAGAGTTCAATGCTTCTGCTTTCCTTTTCGTTCACTGAAATTTTCACACCTCCTCATCAAACTGTAGCTCCATTATCCCTTTTTTTAAATCTTCCTCTGGCTGGCCCCTACAATATGGTGAAGGAAAATGCTGTTGGTTGTCCTAGGAATTTATGAAAGACTTAGCCTAGAGTGGGATTCAACCTTCCTAAAGCCTACTTACTAAGACTCCTCCCTCCCCAATCCCAGTCATCTTGGCCTACCTGACCTTGCTTACACTATTAAGACTTAGGGTGGGGGAAGGAGGGGATAGGTGGCGCAGTGAATAGAGTGGCCCTGGAGTAAGGAGGACCTGAGTTCAAATTTGGTCCCAGACACTTAACACAAAAACTAGACATGTAACCATGGGCAAGTCACTTAACCCCAATTGCCCTCCAAAAAGAAAAAAAGACTTGCCCTTTTAAAACATGAGTCCATATAACTCAGAGCACAAGTCCCAGAGGTTACAGCTTGAACTTTTCCTCTTCATTGGAATCATATATGATCATACTACCAACATATTGTTGTCTCCCAGTCCTCTTTCATGGTACTTTTCTTTTAGTCTCCAGTCATGAGATCCCATCAAACTATTTTTCAAACTTTTGGAAATCTCTTTTCTAAATCCTAAAGTATAGGCAACAACATTCATTGAACATTTATTGACCGTGAAGTACATACTACATGCTCTACATGTCCATGCTGAATGTTCCTTCTTTTTTTTCTAACACAAATGCTAAGACAACATAGCCTGTTTCCCAAAGTTCCTGTCAACTCCTACAACTCCAACCACTTCATTATTGATAAGCATTAAATCCACCAGTAACTTTGCTCCTAGGTTCTTCTATCTTTCAAAAAGTAAAAGAATTAGCAAGTGAAACAAAACTCCCACCAGACATCCAGAAGGACTCAAATTTTCTACAGCTATGCCTGCCTGGTCTTTATACCAAACAGTCTTGACTTTCTGCATATAATCCCACTCTAGTGCTAACTGTACCCCTCTAACTCCCCCAAAAAAGAGTCTAATCCGTTTATGGAAACACTTGATAATATGGACCTAGTGACTGGTAATGGGAATGCTACCTAATGAGATAAGCTTCATATACTTAAAGAGGATAAGCTCTGGTTACCCTGTAATACAGGATTTAGCACTGGGACTGACATCCCCCAAGAATGAAACTCCTCTGGGACTATATATTTCAACTGCTTCTCCAGGTATGTTTTCAAAAGGTGCCAGAATTAACTGATTTCAGTTTTACGTTCTGCCTTCCCTCATCTCCTAGTTGGAGATATAAACATAATCTAAATTAGCTTAAAGAGTAGACACCAAAGGGAGGCAGGCAAGAAAAGAAAGAGGACAAAACAAACAAATCAATCAAAATAGGATCAGATTTCTCTTACCAGACATATGTCACACATGTTAAAAAAATATTACATTATTGGCAGTCTAATGACAAAGCTCTAAAGAAAACTTTCACTGTTATAAATCCAACTCCAAATATCGACTATCAACTATATAAGAATTCCCTCACTCTTGTCCCAAGTAGTACCACCAGTCACAATGGTTTCAAGTAGAGATGAACTGATATTCACTTCAACCAAACTCCCCGCCCCATTTCTTTGTCATTCTAGTTCCTACATACTCTCAGGTGAAGAGAGGGCTACAAAGCAAGTATTTAGGCCCATCTTTAAAATAACTGGTCTGACAGTCGGGGAACATTGGATTCAGGGTCAGAAAGCCTGGGATTAACATCTCTGTTCAGGTACTTGCTATCTGTGTGACCCTAGGCAAATCATTCAGCCTCCTCGGGTCTCACTTTATTCAAACTTTAAAAAAAAAAAAAAGAAGCAGAGGGAGAAGACTGGACTAGTTCAGGGTTCTTAACCAAGAACTTGATTTTTCTTAATACATGTGATCAAAAAATTCTAATATTTAACTGATCTCTATTATAATCTTGTGTAATTTGTTCTGCATTTAAAACTATTATTCCAAAAGGGATCCATAGGATTTACAAGAGTGCCAAAAGGTTAAGAAACCCTGAACTAGACAATTCCCATGATCCATTCTAGCTCTAAGCCCTATGATTCTTTGATTCTAAGAGACAATGGTAGAAGAATAAGCTTCTTAGGCCAAACTATGTCCTTAACCCTTCTTTTTAAATATTGCCTGAAAAGTCTTCTCTGATTTACCCTTACCAACACCGACCCCTCCTCTCATCTACAACTCCTCCTCCTCAAAGGACTCAGTTTATGTCATATTCCTATGATTTTCAAACATTCTTCAGTTTCTGGTGTGGGTGGGTGGGTGTTTTATTTCACCAATCAAACTAGACCCTCTTGGGGAAGGGATTATGTTTTTTACCTTTATTGTCTCCCTCTGCCAATGCTCAATATTGTGCTATGCACACTAAAGTCCCTAACACTTCACTGATTGAACCAAAATAATTTCGGCTAGAAAACCCATGCAAGCAAATTCTTCAAAAAGGGCCAAAAAAAGCTTGTCACCAGGCAGCACTATCACATCACCATATGCTGCTTTTACCTCTTAGGCAAATCAATACACTGGACACAGAGGAAATGTAAAAGTCTCTTCTCAGAAATTAAGGCTGAAAGGACAATGCTGAGCATAGCAAGCCATTAACTGTATCATGACATTTCACTTAAAACTACCCCAAACCAAAATATAAAGACTAAATAAATGGATATCCATTGATTTCATATAACTCCAGACAAGGACAATCAGATGCGTACTTTGTTATTAAATATATATGGATATTGCCTTCAGGAAAATTCTTATGGAGACCATTACTCTAGATGTGAAATCTTTTAGCAAATCAAAATGGGGAATTTTCTAGGAAACAAACTTTAAAAAAAAGTGAAGAATGAAGTAAACTATAGCTAAAGTATCTTAAAACACTTTATGTGTCATTAATAATAATAAAAAAACAATGAATTATAAAAAGACAAATTTAGTAGTCTTTTACAGTATAAGCATACCTACCAATAATCACCTAAGCTGTACTTTCAAATGTCAAAAATTTCCCTTCAAAAAAGGAAAATGAGATTTAACTTACAAAGACTTTTCTACATGTAGCAAGATCCTAAAAATCTTAATCTCACTTAAAATGATCATACTAAAATTGTTACACTTAAAGCCCGTTTTGGAAATGGCTAAATATAATCAAATGCTTGATTTCCAAGGTTCATTTCAAAAAATGGATCTCAGGGGTTGACTAATCATTAATCTGGGTGCCTAATTATCATAATCCAAGGGACCTGTCAGTCAACATGTTTTTGCAGAAACAGCAAGACTTGTTCCTTTAGAGACATATTCCTGATCTACAGAAAGATCAATACAGTTAGAATACCTCAATACAGTTCGGGTACTTGAAAGCAAATTTCTCAATATATTCAGAAGATCTATTTCCAGCAGAAAATTGAGTCTCTATGATATTACTCTATAATACTGCCAGCTTCACTAAAAACAACAACAACTAATTTCCTCATTTTTACAAACTTCAGTTTCTTGGTTTTTTAAAGAGTCCATGGAATCAATAATAGAGTATGTTAATGTACTTGCTGAATATGCCTTACTAGTAATTTTTCTCAAGAACTCTTTTTAACTACAGCAAAAGTAATCAACACCAAAAAGAGCAATGAAACCAAGTGTTTTACAATCCTTAAGCATATATTTTAATAGAAGGAAGCTGAATTTCTCTTCATGGGTACATATGAAACCTTTTTTTTTTTTAAGAAATAAGTGTTTTTATCATAGTTCCCAAATGAGTGCATTTATCATAGTTCCCTGTCCCCTCTATCCCCTGTCCCATTCCCCCCGTTCCCCCCACTTCCCCAAAGCTGGGTACTGACAACAGCCCAGTGATACCATATGGCAGTGAATTGAGGAATAGTAGGTCCTGAATAATTAACATGACAAATAACTCAAAAGATAATGGAAAAGACAGATGGTGGATGAAACTGCTTACAGTTAGCAGGCTGCAGAATGCTACCAACAATGTCTTGCATAAAGGATGTGGCATAAAAGGCATTATGGAGGAGAGGGATAACTGGGAAAGGATGTGGGCTGGTTGTGTAAGAGGAAAGAGAGACAAGAGTTAGACAAGCCTGAAGGATGCACTGGTCCACCTAAGAGTAAGAAGGCTTTCAATGTGTCCAACGGTGTCCCCAGGTAAGGAATCCCACAAGATGAAAGAGGGGTTATAATATACATCAATGAAGACAGTACTTCCACCAATGAAATCATGTCAAACTAAGGGTGATAATGCCACAAGAAGCTTCCAATTAACTTCTGGGAAAAAAAAAATCATGCTCCCCCCAAGAAGGGAAGAAGCTGAGTCCATGAAGACATAAATCTAAGGCATGATCTTCCTGCCTATGACTGCTCATCTGGGGGTGAGAGGAATGCTTCCTCATCTATATATGGGAAATAACACTAAACCCAGTTCTACTTTCTGGGCAATATAAATTAGCTTGGAGGATTAGCCCACTAGGAGAAAAAACAGAATTGAAAATTATTATGTATATACAAATAGGAAGGAAATTCTAGTTTGAAAGACCAAAGTTTAAATCTAGTCATCTCCCTATAAAGCAAATTTTGTAGTTATAGAAGCCAATTTTTACATTCAGTGAATGCTAAGAAAAAAAATCTAAACATTTTAAAATTTACTTGGGAAAGAGAAATAGATTAAAAGCTACTTTAACTGATTGGTATTATTTTAATAAACCTGATATACCTAAAAATGCTAAAACTTCCCTGAAGCACAATCTTTCAAATTTCTCATGTGTATAACTATGTCAAAGATCACACAAGCCCCGTAGTTTGGCCAAACACAAGAGATGGAAAAGAAATCTCTTGAGTTCTGGCTTTTTTGACCTTGGGAAAGAAACAAGCTCTCAGCATTATAATCTCATCTATAAACTGAGGAGGATAGGAAATAGGCTGTAACAGTTACATGGTAAAGAAAAAGGAAATCAATGATCGTATACAGATGTCTAAAAATTAGAAGGGCAACAGTCATTCAGCTTTCTAAAAATATGAAGGAAATGCTGTGGTTCTTTTTATATGAAATATACATTTTAAAAAGACTTTAAGGGGAGCTGGTGTGTGAGAGAAATGATTATTAATAACCAAAGATTTGGGGAGACCTAAATTTCCCCCTTTTTCTAAAGTCCTCATTTCAAAACTCAGTCTCAGAAGGTTGAATTACCTTTCTCCTCAATTGTGGTCAGACCTCACCCAGTCTTACAAGGAATTTAATCTAAGGAGCCCATTGTGTTCTACAGAGGTTTGCATGGGGATAAATTCTTTTGATTGCCCAAGGATGGCAATTTAGAAATAAATGACATCATCAAAGTTCTTTAGAACAGGTCCAGCCTCCATTCATTCTCTCTCATTACTTGTTAGTCAATCAGAGCTGATTGCCATCCTCTGGAATGCTAACTTTTCAGAACGGTATATAACCCATGAGCCCTGAGAGTGACATTGGCCTCTTTTATTAAAATGTTAGCATTATTGCTAAAATATCTACCTAGAAATCATGTGTCTCTATCTTTTTAAATGTCATACATCTAAGACTTTGGAAGCAGAAAGGGTGGGAAGGTTAACTTCGTTTTCCCAGGATCACTAAGTTAAGACATTATGGAAGGGGTGGCCAGGTAGCACAGCGAGTAAGGGCACCAGTTCCAGTGTCAGGATGACCTGGGGATCGAATCCGGGCTCAGACACTTAGCACCCACCCAGAAACACCTGGCTGTGTAACCTTGAGCAAGTTACTTAACCTCAATTGCTTTAAAATAAAAAATAAAAAAAATAAAAAGACATTATGGAAAAGACACTGGTGAATCCATTCAAAAGGGCACACGACTTAAAAAAGGTGTTTTTTCAAACTCTAAGGACATATGCTAAAAAGTCCTGCCCATACAAACAATATATGGCAAATACTTCAGCCTTTCAAGTAACTGAACCTCCCACTGGGTGACATTTCTCACCTCTTTGGTCACCAAAAATAGTCCCAACAATCCACAGAAGTAAGGAAAACAGCTACTTCCTTGGTACTGTGCTGAATTTGTAAGCTCATCTATTTTTTTTTTGTATGTTTTTTTTTTTTTTGCTTTTTGGAGGGGAAAAGGCAAGACAATTGGAGTTAAGTGACTTGCCCAGGGTCACACAGCTAGTAAGGGTTAAGAGTCTGAGGCCGGATTTGAACTCAGGTACTCCTAACTCCAGAGCCAGTGCTCTATTCAATGCACCACCTAGCCACCCCTTTTTGTATGATTTTTGTCCAAACCTATGTAGAATCTCCCTCTTGGTGAAGGGTTCTAAACTTTTTGTGTGTCACAGACCCTTCTGATAATCTGTGAAACCAGATCCCTTTAGAGAATAATGTTTGTTTATTTTTTCAATGCACAAAATAAAACACATAGGACCACAAAGGAAATTAATTATGCTGAAATACAGTTATCAAAAGATATCTATGTATATAAAAAACTAAGTTCATGGACCCATGTTAAGAGTTCCTGCTCTAGGTCTTTACAGATTTCCTAAGTACCAGTACTGAATTTGGGCTAACCCTCATTTTGCAAGAATAGCATAAATTAAAAAGTGACTTAAAAATTATTCTGGATATTAAATTTAAACTCCTCTTATATGCTTGACAACTGTCTTTTCCTTTTCTTCACTTTCTAATAAATATACAAATGAACAAACATAAAAAAGGAAGACACCTCAATGATACAGAAACCAAATAATCAGTTGTCAAGCATTCAAAAGCTAATTGTAATAACATTTCCAATTAGGAATTTAGCTAATAATTTGTTTCATTTTGACAAAGAACAATTTGATGTACTTTAAGCAAGCATGAGACAGGCTCTAAACAAACAGGTAATACATTTCTGTACAAGAAAAAAGTTTTGGTATCTATAATAAAACTGAAGAAATAGTAGTACAGTATTTCTCACATGAAAGACACTGAATCTATTAAAAGCTTAGGTAAGTACAGGTTTTTCATGTCCACATCTGCTATTTACATGATTATACTGCAAATGGCACACAGGGGTAATAACAATTAAATACACACCCCTCACATGAGTCATATACACAAAAGCCACTTATAGATTATTATACACTAAATGGCTTTTGAAGAGCCAAATGGTTACTGAGATCATTCTTTATACTAAGAAAACCCAATGATAATGGTAGAGAGTCAAAAGAAATAAGGCAGTATTGAAAACTGACAGTTTTTCAGAGAGCATTTAAGAGCAATTCCAAATCTCTTGTGAATAAGTTGTACAAGTACTTCAGAAACATTTTATTAAATGCCCACAGTCAGGTTTTTCATTAATCAACTTATAGTTGAATTTGAAGTATAATAAAATGTGCAAGTTAGCCTAAAGTTATAAAGAAAGCCATTTAGAAAAAAAAAATTTAATACATACGAATAAGTTATACATATATCCACATGTGTACGTATGAGTGTATCTAATACACACACACATATTAAAATAAACTTACAGTCACTGTAAACTTACAGAAGAGGTTTAGGAACAGAAAGAGAACAAAGAGGAAGAAAAAGAAAGGAAAAACATTCAAGATTTGCTTTGCAAGAAGTAGGGATTTCAGGATTATGTTTTCCTTCTAAGGAACCTTGGCTTCATTTTCTCCCCAAGTCAGGAGCACACACAATGAGAAGACCACACCCTTCTCCACCCCCAGCTTCCCACCGAGGACTGACTGGAGGCCAAGTACAAGAAGCTTACAAGATGAGGGGGCATGACTGGACTGCAATTTGTTGCTGGAAAGGGATCACAGATCTATCAAAGCAATGAAAATAATAAATGCCAAAAAAGCAGAACTATGAAAAAATGTGTTAATATTTATTTTTAAGTTTTGAGATAACATTTAATAAAACATAATTAGCGCAGGAACCATAACCCAATTTCCGAATGAGGTTGTCCAATATTATTTCCTAGTTTAGCTTTATATGAAAATAACCAAACAAGATACAGATAATCACAAAATATATCATGGAAAATGTTGACTGCATAAAGTGAAAAGCCTTTGTACCAATAAAATCAAGGCAGCTAGAATTAGAAGAAAACAGCTAAATGAGAAAACCTCTACAACAAATTTCTCTGGTAAAGGTCTGATATCTAAGATAAATAAAGAATTGATATAAATATATAAGAACAAACATCATTCTCCAGTAGATTTAAAGAATGAATAGGCAGCTTTCAAAAGAAGATGTGCAAGCTATCAAAAGTCATATGAAAAAATATTTCTAGTCACTAATAAAAAGAGAAAAAACAAATTAAAACATCACTAAGGTTCTACCTCCCACCAATCAGACTGGCAAAGATGATAAAAAAAGAAAATGACATCTGTTGGATTGCCTGTGGGAGAATAGGTACACTGCCAATGGAGTTTTGAAGTGATCCAACCATTTTGGAAAGTCTTTTGGAATATTCAAGAAGTCACATACTCTTGAGTACCCTTTGACCTAGTTATTCTACTGCTAAGCATATATACCCAAAAGATCCAAGATGGGGGTAAAGGAAGGGCCTACATGTACAAAAATATTTGTAGCAGCTCTTTTTGTTGAAAAAACTAGAAACAAAGTGGACACTTGCCACCTGGGGCGTGGCCAAACAAATGATGGTATATGAATGCAAGAGAATATTACCATGGTGAATAAATAATGAAGGGGACTGAATTCTGAGGAACTGAGGAAGAGCTATATGAACTAATGTAAAGTGAGCAGAACCATAAGAACCATCTATATAATGACAATAATATAAAGGAAAACAACTATAGAGGACTTCAGAACTCTGATCAACAAAATAACCAACCATAAGTCCAGAAGGCTGATGATGAATCACAATCCCCACTTCTCATCAGGGATGTGCTGAACTAGAGGTGTCAAATGAGACATATTTTCAGACTGGGCTAATATGGGGATTGGGAGAGGGTTTTTATCTTGGGGCTGAGAAAAATAGTGGCAGGAAGAGTGAATGAGGAGTGAATTAGTGATGTTAAAAAAAAGGAAGAAAAGAAAAAAGTCTATAAAACAAAA
The DNA here is from genome assembly GCF_028583685.1 of Petaurus breviceps papuanus. Classification (NCBI taxonomy): domain Eukaryota; kingdom Metazoa; phylum Chordata; class Mammalia; order Diprotodontia; family Petauridae; genus Petaurus; species Petaurus breviceps. The sequence continues at coordinate 17,500,895 of NW_027185889.1, read as the reverse complement.
CATATATGTGTATGTGTGTGCATGCATATATGTGTGTGTATGTATATATGTATATACATACACACACATATATATGCAGATGGACAGATGAGAGCACAAGGAAATTCATATGCTGAGAGAAGTGGGACAGTGGTTATTAGCATTGTCTTAAAATATATATATATATATATTTTAAATGGTACATAACATATCTTCTTTCTCCTCTTTTCTGCATATTGAAATACTCCTGTTTATTAGTATTTGTTAAGTTGTTAAAAAAAACAAGGGGCCCTGATGTTAATAATTATATATAATTTTAAAAGCTAATACCGAGATTAAACTTTTCTTTTTGCTTTTTTTTTGGAGGGGGGAGGGCAGGGCAATTGAAGTTAAGTGATTTGCCCAAGGTCACATGGCTAGTAAGTGTTAAAGTGTCTCAGGTCACATTTGAACTCAGGTCCTCCTGAATCCAGGGCCAGTGCTCTATTCACTGAGCCACCTAGCTGCCCTGAAATGAAACTCTTAAAAATGTTTTCTTAAGATATCCCAAAGTTTTTTTTTACCATGCAATGATCTCATTATCGAGCAAAGAAAACAGCTTTATTTTTCCTAAATACGAATACTCAAGAATGTGTATATTATAGCCAGAACATTTTAATCAGAGATGGTTATTGCATGGACTCCTTCATTATGCCTCAAGGGGGTCAGTACCTAGCTCAGTCTTCCTCTGCTCTCACATTCGGACCTGCTGACACAAGCAGTGACATAACCCAGAGTCTCCCACTTCCTGTCTTCACTTTACCTCCACCACCCACACAGCGATGGTTGGTTTCAGTTCTCACCACAGGCCATGCTATGTGTTAACTCCATGACCCAGGATTCTGAGAATTCTCTCTGATTATCCCCTGCTAGCTATCCTTCTTTTGTGGCCTCTGCCATGTTTTTCCTGAGCTTGTTTTTATATTCACAATGAGTTCTCCTGGATATTCCTTCTTCCAACCGCTTCCAAGACACTGCTTTCCTTGTTCACCCCATATGTGCTGGACAATTCTTTCCCATCTCCTTTGCTGGATTAGCAGCATGTTCTGTGTTCCCCAAGCTTTCTTCCTGAACTCTTACCCTCCCCCCTCTAGAAGCTCTCCCCTTCAGGGAATCCAGCAACAATCAGGGATCCTTTTGGCAAATGAATCCCAAACTCACACATCTAGCTCTGTTCGGTCTCCTCAACCCTAGTCAAATACCATTCACCAGGCAGCTCCAAAGAGATGTCCAATCACTAACTCAAACTAACAAATTCAAAACAGAATCCATCCTTTTCACCCTTCACCTAGTCCTTCTCCAAACTTCCCTGTCTCTCAGGAGAGCATCACCATTCTTCCAGCCACGTACATTTACAATCTCAGATACACAACCGACATTCTCCCCACAGTGGATAAGCTGCTGACTCTTGTCAATCACACTGGCCTGATCTCTCACCCATCTACTCCTTTCTCTCCACTTTCAATTCCAACCCTCTTGTTTTAGGCCCTCATTTTTGAAGTTTCTAAATGTTCCCCTATACCTCCAGTTTCTCCCTTTTCCAATCCATCCTTCCCACAGCTGCCAATTCAATCTTGAAACACAGATTGAAGCAGGCTACTTCTCTGCTCAAAATTCTTCAGCAGCCTTTGGAATGCCTTTGGAATATGACAGAAACTCTTCAGCTCAGTATTCAAGGCCTTTTGCGACCTGGCCCTCACCTCCCTCTCCAGACTTATGGAGTATCACTTCTCATAACACACTCTGCATGCCAGCCAACCTGGCTTTGTAATTTTTCCCATACTTTCATTTCCCACCTGTGGCTGCACTCCTTTAGCATTCTCCATCAGAATCCCAGGAAACTGGTCATCTTGGGAGACTCAAGAGCTTCAGTGCAGATCTCTCATCAGCACCCTCTGGCCCTCTGACTGGAGGGCTAAGCCAAGGAGCTCCTCCCCAAACCTCCAAGAAGTCCTTCTCCAGCCCATCCTTCAGCTTCCCCTTGGGTATGGTCTTCCCCCATTAGATTTCAAGCTTCTTCAGAGCACAGACTATTTCTTTTTCAGGTTGTATCCTCAGCACTTAGCACAGTGCCTGGCAGAGAGTAGGTACTTCATAAAAGTTGCCATTATACCTCTGCACAGGCTTCCCCACCTTTCACTGAAGATACCACCTCTTAGGTGAAGACTCTCCTCATCTCCCCAATTGCCAGTGGTGGCTTTGTCCTCAAGTTAATTTATATTTACATACCTGTAAATATAAATGTAATAGTTCCCCCTGATTTCACTGCCCATGTGCCTTCCTTAGTATGATTCAGCTTCTTTAGGACAAGGATTATTTCATTTTTCACTCTGGATCCTTAGTACCTAGCACACAGTACCACAGCAAGCCAACATTGAATTAAATCTCTGTTAGAATGAATGAATGCCATCAGGTCTTGGACCCTCGCTCTGATTCTTCCACCATACCACTGCCAGGCTTATTTTCTTTATATATACATCTGGTGACATCACTCTCCTGATCAAAACCTTCTCTTCCTCTTGCCCACTGATGAATAAATGAAAAGCATTTATTAAGTCCTTATTATGTGAAAAAGTATTGGGCTAAGCACTGAGGATACAAAGAGAAAGGATGACAATCCTTGCTCTCATCTCAAGCAACCCACAATCGAATGATCATTGTTCAAACGTATTTCCCTGGAAAGGAGAAATCTAAGACTCTGCACAATCTGAAGCCACTGTCCTTGCCCCTTTCAATTTTTACCACCTCTAGACCTGGATAGCCTGTGTCTTAAGAGTTCACACTTCCCTTTGCCTAGAATTTCTAGGGGCTCCCAGCAGCTTCAAGCCCAGCAGCCATCTGCACTATGTCAGGGAAAAATTCTACTCTGTGTGTAACCTTCTATACTAAAAAGCACAGTCCCTGGGGCCTAAAAATCCACCTTTATCTACCACTAATTACATGACCTTGGGCCAGTCTGATTTTCTCTTAGCTTCAGTTTTTTCATCTGTAAAATAAGAGGGTTTAACTAGATGACTTCGAAGATCACTGTTGCTTCTAACATTTTATGATTCTATGAGTCCCCTGTAGCACTAGGATGGTGCTGTAGGGTCTAAGGGCACATTACGTGCCATACTGTCCACATAAGGCAGTGAATGCAAAAGAAACAACAAAAACCCCCACGACATCTTAATACAGTTCTATGAATAAGGCAAAGCATAATTTAAAGAATTTTAACCACCATACATCATAAAAGGTAAATAAATTTCAACAGAGAACTTGGAGAAAACTCTTTTTTGAAGGCTTTGACTTTTCTAGCAAATAAAAAAACAAAACCTCATTGTCTGAAAAAAAAGTATTTAGCACAGAAACAATCTTTTTGTACATCCTTTATGTACAAATACCCTTGATATACCAATACTAGCTCAATTAAGCTTTGCTATTTGTTAAGCTACTTTTTCTTCTGTAAACAAACAGAAAAATAAAACTCTTTATTATCTACCAATAAAATGTATTAAAATGTTCTCAAACATGAATACCTGACTTTCCCTGTCCCTGGACATGAAATATAACAAATGGTTTTTGAACTACAACAGAATTTCTTTATAAAACCTTGAAATCATGGAACAGGATTTATAGAGCCATGCCACCTGCTGACACCCAGGGCACTGATATGCTTATACTCAAACAGACAAAACCGAACAAGAATAACTGTATCTTTGGGCATCTAGGTTCCCAGTGGATAGAGTGCTGGGCCTGAAGTCAGAAAGACTCATCTTCCTAGCTGTGTGACCCTGGGCAAGTCACTTAACCCTGTTTGCCACAGGTTCCTAATCTGTAAAATGAGCTAGAGAAGGAAATGGCAAACCACCCCAGTATCTTTGCCAGGAAAACCACACAAGGAGTCACAAAGAATCAGACACAACTGAAAAATGACTGAACAAAACCCCCCACATATTGATATACATTATCAGTAGGATTAGTTATTTGAAAATTACTGAATACTATTACTTTTAAAATAAGAAATACAAAATATTTTAAAACAAGGCGAAAAACCAATTTCAACCAACAGCTTCTGGCTCGCCTTCACCATTTAAAGTGCAATAACCCAAAATTGAAATGAAAATTTAATTCATGCCCATACTATACCTGGCCATTACCATCACCAAAGGGAGTACTGGATAAATTGGTAGTTAGGCTGTGCAAAATAATTTCACCACTTATAGATCCAGAAGCAATGTAGCAATCATTCCAATTAAACGTTACGCAAGTTACTTCATTTTTATGATCCTGAAAGAGATAAATTAAAATATGATGCCTTGACAGCCTATACTTTCGATTGTTACATCACACTTTTTTGTCAATTTAAGTGTTTTCACTTTAACATGTCCTTCTATCTAGAAATTATATAAAGGCTAGTGTAATATCTATTTAAAAAATGAGTTTTCTTTGGAAGGGGGGGTGTGGGGAGAGGCAGCATTAGGAGAAAGGGAATATGTAATAGCACACTATGGGGATCGTCCATTTCCTTCATTTCAGGAAAAAGTTAGGGCTAGACAGAGGGAGATGCGAGTATTCTGACACCCGAGATCATTCAGGACACAAAACCAATTCACTATCTAGTAGCTAGTAATGTCAGATTAGCATTAATATGAAGGATAAAAGCTTTTACTCTACTTTGTGTAACACTAATTAACAAGGATTTTTTAAATACTATTTAAGCCAGGCACAGTGCCAGTGCTGAAGACACAAAGATAAAAAATCAAACAGTCCCTTCCCTCAAGGAGTTTATGTTCTATTGAAGCAGACAACAAGTACACAGATAAGCAAATGGTATGGGAAGAGTGGCCCTAGTAGCTAGGAAGATGAAGCTAGGTCTTATGTACCTACTGCATCTGACTCAGAAAGGTTTTCTGAGCATCTTATAAGGCTCAAAGCTCTTTTTCCTTTACTAAATTAAATGAACAGCTCCTATGTCAAATAGGCAATAACTGTAAAGGGCTAAAACAGGAAGGAAAGGAAGTGGGACCATTGTTTTAATATATCAATTGTTTTTAATGTACAATGCAAGCATCTTTTATTTATGAAAGACATAAGTATTTTCTTTATTTCAAATGTGAGAACTAAGGCATAGCAGTTATGCACCTTGCCTAAAAAACTGGGCATATAACTAACAGAACTGAAAATATAATCCTTAATTTCTTTTCAATTGAGAGAATGTTCTCCCATTCTCTCTCCCTCTCTCCAATAAATGTATATATCTAAATATGGTTTTATTTTATCACCTCCAATTTAAAGAAAACCTATATTGCCCTTCTAGGAAGAAAGAGCTTAACTTTCTATTTATCTAATATGTCAGATACATATTGTAAAAAGTTGATGATCTTCCAAATTCGGTTAACAGGCATCTTACCCCAAAGGATGCTAATTACAAAAGTAGTTCTAGTATTACAGATATTTTGAAGGATATGATTAAAGCTAGGAGAAAGCCATTCATTTTTCTGTAATGTTCATTTCTCTAACTATACTGAACTGATTCAGTGACATCAAGGTGTGATAGTAATGGCAATTAAAGATTCCCCTGTATTGGCTTGGTTTTCAAATTGATTGTGTTAAAACACAGAGCTTGTTAATCCCACCTGTGGGATGGACTTGTTGATGTGAAAAGAAAGTCCTGAACTGGGAGGAGCTGGTGACGTAGATTTGGAGAGACAAGTGAGACGCAGAAGAAACTTTTTTTTTGGAAGCAGCACCTCGTGGAGAGAGAGAGGCTAAGAGAATTGCTGGTGGCCGCTTTGAATTGCCCTGGACTTTTGAGACCTGCCCCCTGAGCTGCCAAGGACTGAGGAGACATGGCTGTTTTGCTGGTACTTTGTCTGTCTGTTTTGATGTTGTTTTGCCAGATTTGTCCACTGGTGAAAGACAGTCCTGTTGTTGAAGAAGTCCTGGAAACTGGCTTTTGGTTAAGAAGCCCTGAGACTGTCCTGCAGACAGAGTGTGAATACTGTCCACTGGTGAAGGACAGTGCTGTTGTTGCAGGGGTCTGGAGACTGTCCTGCAGACAGAGTGAATACTGTCTACTAGTGAAGGACAGTGCTGTTGTTGAAGGAGTCTGGAGACTGTCCTGCAGACAGAGTGAATACTGTCCACTGGTGAAGGACAGTGCTGTTGTTGCAGGGGTCTGGGAACCTTTCTGTTGGTTCAGAAGCCCTGAAGAAGGATTTTCTTGTTGTATGTTTACAGAAATCCTGGGAGAGGGCTTTGCTAATGTGTTCAGGGGTTCTAGGACTGTTCTACAGACAGAGGATGAATTCATGAAGGGACTGGCAATGTATCTTATGGCCTTGCTTAAGCCTTGTCTCCCCAGGAACTAAGATTGCTGAGAACTTGCCTCCTGTCAAGATGAAGAAAAGACCTCCATTTGGGTATTAAGTGCTGTGTTTAAACTTGATGTAACTCTGGGGTAGATTCAATTGTGATCCAGGGGTGGGAACTTTTGACCTTATGTTTGGAAACTAATCTCCATTTGAGTAGAGGGACTTTGTGGTGGATTAAATTAAGGTATAGCCTAGGGGTGGAGAAGTATTTAGAACAGAGACTTTGTAATTGATTGAATGATTGGAAGGTCCTGGGGTGGGGTAGTACTTGGAGATTATTTAATCAGCTTAGTAAATGCTGCATTTGGAATGATGTCATGTTTTGATCTTCTCTGTTCTTGGTTTGTCACTGAATAAAATAGAGAGCACCTATGCTGGTATTCTGAACCTTGGGAAGTTGCTTTCTTTGGTGTTACATTACACAAGGTCACTAAGATTTTCAGCTGCCTCATTTCCAAGACAAAATGAACACTACAAAAATCTGCCTACAGGTATTCACATAGATTTTAGTCAATTTTAGAAACTAAAAACAAGAAAAATATTCAAGGTTTTTTTATGTAAAAAACAAATAAAAACAACCCAGCAGTAGAATATTTTAGAGGACCTGAGTCAAATTTCTGATTCTGATGATCTGCAGGGTCCAATAACAACTGCCACTACTATTCCCTCTCTCATTTATCCACAAACTCTTTCTTTTCTTTTTTATTAACTTGGTGGTGACACCAAAAAATGCTTTAATGAAAAATTATGAGATGGTTCACTTTATTCAAAACAAGAAGTTTCTATTGTAGGGTTAAAACAGACATACAAGGAAAAAAGCTTAAACGCAACAATAATTTATAACTTTTGAGAAAAAATTAAACAAAAAAAGGTTTGTGTCTAGAGGATTTAATATCTATTTTTTTTTACTGAGTCTCCTAAAATCTGAAGCATCTTACTTTTAGATTAAATGTTAAAAATTTTGAGAAAGCAAAACTTGGTTAGTACAGACAATAGAAAAAAAATTCCACAATTTTTCTGAAAATTCTAGTTGGCAAATTAACATAAAAATAGTTTCTTACCTTAAGAGATCGATGAAGTCTCTTTGATTTTAAATCCCAAATATTAACAGTGCTATCAAGCCCTCCGCTTACCAGATACATAGATGTAGAGTTTAAGTTTATACATGTCTGCTTTTGCTAAAAAACAAACAAACCCAATATTCAAAATAGTGCACACACATAAATTCAAAAAATTAACATGTAATTAAGTAACTGTATTCTTTGTAAATTAATCCAATTTCAAGTTCTTTTAATTTCAGGGGGGAGGGGGAGATCTGCCAGCTCAAGATTTTGGCTGTTAGACCTCAAACATATATTATATTGCACTTGCAGTAGTAACTTCTGTACTTCTGAGGAAGGACTTCACTACTCAACCACTTGGCATCCGTCAGGCTCCAACTCCATTTTCCTGGCTCTACTTTATAGCATGAACACATATGTGGGAGCCATACAGGTAGTCCCAACAGCTCATCATGTGTTTCATTTATGCCAAATTGACATGCTATCAAAAATATAATTTTAATGGATAACTGAGCATTATGATGTAACAAATATTAGTGATCCAGCAGACCTCAGAGATTTTCAGCTACACCTTCTTAAGTCATTCTGACATTTCAATGACCTATAAGCTAGAGCCAAGGCAGGGAACAAGGCACAGCCTTCCAGTGAATTCCAACACCTACATACCATGTTCTTAAAATCCTGTCATGAAAGATTTCTTTCTTTTATGATATTATGCAAAATGGAACTCCTTTTCAGTCAATAGACCATTTTTGTTAATCCAAGTGATTATAATTTATTACAGATAGCTATCTATTTATAAACACAGATTCCTTTTCCACCCAGTAACAGTCTTTCTATGACAACTTATGGAAACCTTCTCTTAACCAACTTCAGCCCTGTCCCATCCCCCCACTCCACCCATACCCTCCATCTTGCTACCAGAGGTACCAAGGTCAGGCCTTCCTGTGTAGGAGTGCTCTTACTGCACCTCAGGAACTGCACAACCTTCCCCAGAGCTGGCCTTAGGGCTCAAGACCAATAGACACTAACTTCAAAAGGCTTTTTGTGAGCTAGCCTGGGAACCTGACCATCATTTAAAATGGGATAAAGGCAAATAACATGAGTTTCAAACAACCAACTTGCAAGTGAATCTTTGGAATACAACCCAGTGGAGAATACCTTACAGAGTTGAGGTGTTTTGTTTGTTTGTTTTAGGAAATCAACAAGCCCTTAAGCCTGGTTAGGAAATGTCAATATATCCATGAGCATACTTTCAATTGCCTTTGACTATAATAATCAAACAATGATGGGCTTATGAAGATTTTCATAAAAGCTTTATTCCATTCATTCTAGACTATCAGAAAAGCCTTGAAGATTAACTGAAATCACTCTCTCATTGGATAGGAAAGGGCTTAACACCAAAAGTCTCATCATTTAGAGTCTAATGGCATATACAGAGAGCTACTTGAATATCAAGTTATTTAAAGGATTCTCAGATCAACATCTTCTAATCTAGATGCAACAGCAGAATTCTATGGATGTCTGACCAAAAAGGAGGCATAAAGGAAAGCAGACAAACTGAGATCATAGTCACATAAAATGGAGGTGATAAGCGGAGGGACAACCTTGAAATGTGGCCAGGTAGCCTCAAACCCTTCTCTCAGAGGTCTTATGCAGTCTTTGCCAATAATATTTACCATCAGGGTCGTTAGCCTGTTCAGTTCATTGGTCTATTTATTATGTGAAGAGAAAAGGCATAATGGTAAGAAGGCTGTCCAGGGAATCACAAGACCTGAGTTCTAATCCCAGTTCCAATTCTTATTAGTCACAGGACCCTGAGTAAGTCACTGAGAAAACTGAGGTTCGGTACCTCGAATGTAAAATGGGGACAATCTTCACTTCTACTATCTGCTTCCCAACATCATTTGACAATCAAACAAGGAATCATACAGAAAACCCTTTCTTAACTGTGAAGCACTATATAAATTTATCATCTATTAATTATTCTGCTGTTCTTCCACTCAGACCCTCTAATTCCTCAGGATGGGCCCCGGGTCCTTAATTGTTGTGCCAGAGGAACACAAACAGACCCCACTAAACTGGAAGATCTCTGAGTAGAGGTCCAATGGGAAAGGTGCTGCCCAAGGACCCAACTAGTTTAAGAACAGAGAGGTTCATAATGTTGCCTAAAAAGAGATGGGTTTTTTGGCCTCTGTTATTCTTGAATACAAGTCTGCTAAGGTATGGGAGGGTTACAGCATTAGGTGGAAAAAAAATACCCACAACAAAGAAACTATAGTTCCTTAAAGCATTCACCTTGTTAAAATTCTCAAACTATATTAGAACAAGCATAAACTGTGCTAATCACAAGTGTTCTTATAGACTGATGGTTGCAAGTAAAGCTCTCTTTTTACTTTACAAATACAGTCAATCAACTTTTCACAATTAGGATTTTGATCTTTATGGTATAAATTAAGTTTCTTTCTTTGCCATGATTCTGTGATCTCTGCAAGTTAGATCTACAATAAAGTGTTCTGGAAGTTAGACAGCTTAACCTCCAAGAGGCCATTCTTTTCATCTAAAATTATTCCAGCAGTATGGCATTAACTAGAAAGGTGTTTTAGTTTTCTGTTCAAAACAGTCACCAGTTACAGAACTCATACACCTCTAGAGCTACAGAATACCTATTAGCCATCATTTATTTGCAAGTGCTATTCAGAAAAGTCAGTTCATCCTAAACATTTTAAACAACAGTAAGATTAGCACCAGACTAATCTCAATCTCTTTCTCCCTCCCTCCCAATTCTGTCTCTCTGTCTGTCTCTCACTCTTTTGGAGATCTACAATCAGTCATCACATATTAACAGCTAGAAATTTAACTTTAAGGAAAAGACAAGCAAAGGCGATTTTCTTGGAAGACTCACATCTTTGGATTTTGGTTGTCTTAAAAATCTCTAACTGACCTGTAAGGCACAGGGAAAGATCCATCTTTACAAGTTAGTTTATCCTAAGGAACAGAGAAGAGTTGTTTTTATGTTGAGTTTTCATTAATGTGACTACGAAACATAATTAATGGATTTTTAAGAATTGAGATCTTGTACCCCCAAGATTTTTCAAGCAATGGACATATTTTTGATGGAAAGATAAAGCAGCTAGTTAAATAAATCCATGTTACAAGCATATTTAACAGAACATATAAAAAAATTAATACTTTCAATATCAGTTTATCATTTAAAAGATAATGTCTTTGAATATTTGCTTAAGTTTAGCACTTTAGTTGATTGAAAATTTTCAAGCATTTACCCATGAGGATTAAGTAGAGTAATCACCTACAAATGAACAATCTGCCTCAGAATTCTCTTTCCAACATTTATCTGGCACTCGCTCAATGTTATGCACTGTGCTAGGCAACAGGCAAGCTAGAAAGATAAATATAAAGACCCTGCCCTCAAGCCATCTATAATCTATGAGGTATCTCTTGCACCTATGCAAACAAACATGATACAAATGAGAATGTAAGTGCATGAGAGGGCCCAGAGCTGTAGAGTAAATGAGGGGAAATCATCAGTTGTGGTATACCAAATAAGGCTTCGCAGAGAAAGTGGTACTTCAAGTTGCTCTTAGAGAATAATTCTGATTTCAAAAAGATGTAGGGGAAGGACATTCCAGGCCCTTTCCCAAGAGGTAAGGGTAGAGAGGCAGGAAAATATAAAACACCCAATATGTAGTAAGTAGTCCAATTTAGTTGGAACAGAGTGTACAAAGAGAAGTAGTCTGAGAAAGGTTGGAACCAAATTATAGAAAGCTTTGAAAGTCAGCCTAGGTGTTTTCAACTTTATCCAGGAGGCCATTCTGGGTAATGGAAACAGGTTCAGATGCCCATTAAGAAGGGAAGACAGATTACTTGTTTAGGATAGATGGAGTCCAGGGTCATCTGAAACAAGAAAGCCAGTTAAGAAGCTACTACAGTAGCCCACTCAAGTGGCAATAAGGGCCTAAAGTATGGTGCTGGTAAATGGGCACATTAAGAAAGAAAGAAGTCAAGAAATACAGAGAAGATAGACTATAATAGCAATAACAACAATAGTAGCTAACTTTCATACAGCCTTTACTGTGTGCCAAGCCTTTACAGCTTGATCCTCACGACAACCCTGGGAGGTAGGTGTTATCATAATCCCCTTCTTAAACATGAGGAAGCTGAGGCACATGGATGTAAAGTGATTTATGCACAGTCACAAAGGTACCAAGTGCCTGAGGTCACATCTGAACTCAGGACTTCCTGACTGGAGGCCCAGCGCTCCACCACTGCCATCTAGCTTCCTACTAACAGGACTAATGATAGCTTGTTTGTACTTCTCATAGGTAACTCATACTATTCTATTCTATGTATCAGTCTTATTTTCCATGCTTAATAATATCCTTCGGAGCAAAGTGCTTTATACCATGGTATTCAACCCTAAGGAACTGCCTGAGGACATCAAAATTAAGCCACCAAACTTTTATGTATCAAAGGCAGCTTGTAAAACTTAGGTCTTTCTAACTCCAAGTTCAGCTCTTCCTCATTCCAAGTCACACTTGCTTCTAGTTGGCACTTAACTAATGTTTGGTGAATGAATTATTGGGATCCAATAATGGATACAAAAACGGCAGAGAGAGATACCATATAATAGAGCATATTAGTTGACTATGGCCCCCCACAAGATCTCTCCAAAACCAGTGATGCTATATTTTACACCTACCAGCAGCTGAGATCTCTCCTCTGCTCCCAGTTGTCTCTGCTTTTATAGGGGATAGTTCTCCCACCTTCAATCAACTTCTGGCACAGGTGGCCAAGAATGAGGATTACTGTTTTCTCCATCTATCAGCCTAACCAGTCTATTGTTTAACACAAAGGAGAGCAGAAAAAATGCTGACTGACCTCTAAACCAAGCTGGATTATACCCTATGAGACAGAATACCACTTCTTCTGAACCGATTAAGCTGTTTATCCCACTGGCTAGGGATTGTGATAATTCCAGGGGCTTTAAAATAGATATAACAATGTTCTAAAGACAACAGCGATAAAACTAAGCAAGGCAGTATTATCTTAAAAGTATACTGTATAATGTAAAAAAAATCAGGAAGAAACAAGATACCTCGACTAACAAATCCCTTTGGAATACTGCTCTTATTAACAAAGCTGGGCTGAACACATACAGGTCAAGTCCAATCTTCCTTGTACACATTCAAGGTGATGGTAGCAATGGAAAAAATAGTACTAGTTGAGGCAAGGCTTCTTGGAGGTGAACCAGAGTCAAAAGGAGGGCTGAATCCCCAGAGCTAGGACTGTTCCAATCATCTGGGAGTCAGAAAGATACTAGAGAGATACCAGCCATGCTCAGCCTCCTAAAGCAGTCACTGAGCAGCACAAAAGGTGAGGGAGTCAGAGTGCTGCTCAAATGGAGTAAGTAAGATGTCTCATTTAGACAAAGGGAATGAAAGACCTAGAATACATCACTATACCTTCTACAGTGATTCTCCTTTCTGGTAGGAACCTGAAAAGGAAGCTTGTTATTAAGGGATATTCTACACTAAGAGGTATTATACTGTAGTACAGTTTTGTATTTAACTTATAGTTCTTAATGAATGATAAACTATCTTTGCAATTAGGTGCAAGTGCCATATACTATCAGGAAATGAAGCAAGGTAAAGACCAAAAGAAAAAAGTCAGGAATACTTACCCCTTCTGCCAGCTCTAAAAGTGGAACTGGTTTACACTTGCAACTGGAAATGACTATTTTATCACCACTGGCAGATGCAGTCACCAAAAAATTATCTAAATGAACAGTTATGGAACACTGAACAATACATGAAAATCTATCCAAAGTTCATTTGTAACTAAGTAGTTTTAGAACCAAAGCAAACCCTTAAAAGAGAAAGAGCTATTTTATTAAATTTGGAAGAATGTTAAAAGAAATATATTAAGAACTGGCAGACTGGGGCTTTTTTGAGTTGCTTCAGTAAACACTATCATTTCTGGTTTTACTAGCACTTGAAAGCATTTATAAATGTATTTCTATAAAGGGCAAGGCAGCGTTTTGAATTTTATCTCCCGAATTATCACAGTAAGCTCAAAGGCAGTAGCAACTGATATCAACAATATATCTCATCTATGAATTTGGGCTCAAGACACACCCTGGCCTCCTGGCTGTCCCATGAACAAGATACTCCATCTCTCTGCTCTGGGCATTCTCTTTGGCTGCTCCCCATGCCCAGCCACAGTCCCTCCTCCACTCGACCTCCCTGGCTTCCTTTAAGTCCCAACTAAAATTTCACCTTCTACAGGAAATCTCACCTTCTACACCCTCTTCATTCTAGTGCCTTCCTTCCATTAAAATATTCCGTTGATTTTGTATATAGTTTGTTTTATATATATTTGTTTGCAAGTTATCTTCCCCATTAGATTTTAAGTTCCTTGAAGGCAGGGATAGTCTTTTGCCTCTTTTTGTGTATCCCCAGCATTTAGCACAAGTGTCTGGCACACAGCAAGCATTCAATAAATGTTGTTGATTGACTATCACATGCCAACTAACAGAATAAAAGTATTCTATGCTGCCCTATTTTTCCCCCCATCAGAAAGATTAAATAAATTTAAACCATTTCTCAGTTCTCTGCTAAAAATAGGAGACTAAATAATGTGGTACAGAATATGGGAAGGATACTGATTACAGTAAACATAGTATTAAAACAACTTAATTTTAATGTGGGGAAGAATCAATAAATCTTTCTTGTTTTGGAGGTGGGGGAGGCAATTGGGGCTAAGTGAATTATAGCTAATTAAGTATCCAAGGTCAAATTTGAACTCAAGTCTTCCTGATTCCTGACCGGTTGCTCTATACACTAAGCCATTAAATGCTACTAAATCTTTCTTAACAAAGTGGGATAAGAAATGAATAATGCAAAAAACAATTTATTTGAGAATTTCTTTAATCTCAAGTAATGAAAATCATAAGATCTGAATTATAACTAAGAATGAGATTTTTATTTTGCTTGCAAGCAATAAATGAAAGTCTTAGAAATTTCTCTCTCTTTCTTTCTTGATATTCACACACTGTCTAAATCAGGTTTCTCACCCCTTGTCTAGAAGAAACTAAGAGGGAGAAAAAGATTTTTTTGTACTCTAAAAATCCAAGTTGTAGTACTAGAAGATTATTTGAATATTCATTCACATAATGATGTACATAAAATAATTAAGATTCTGATTTACTTATGCAGTTAGAATACAGAAAATATTTTTTTCTTAAATGAACAGGTAGAATTTTCATTTTTGGCTAACTATATTACTGGAAAGATTATTTTTTCCACCCTTACTTTCCATTCTTTTGCATATCCCAACCTTTCCCACGGAAAAAAAGAGAACAACTGAAAGAAGGCCAGATATGTGCATATATGTATATATGCATACATGTATATATATACACATATGCATGCAAACAATACATTTTTCCTTTCTTACTTTCAAAAGTCAATAAAAACATTATGATTGGAGAGACAAAGCCATAGGTGGAAACCTTGGTAGTTGTGTTACCAAGTCATTTAGTCAGCCCTCATTTCAACTAGAAAACAAGGGGCTTGAACCTCTACAAAGAGGCCTCCAAAGTCCCTTCCAGCTCCAAATTTATGCCCAATTAAGAAGGAAAATTTCTAACCTATCTGGCAACATCAGTCTAGAGTATCTTCACAGAATAATGCATTTATTGTACGTGACATCTTTTGACACCAGATGTAGCAACACTGTAGTAGGGATTTTTTATAGTCACCTAAGTTTCTTACAAAATTAATCAAATTTATAACTAATGCTGAGAAATTCTTGAAGTCATGAAAAATACTAGTCGTCACTGGACGTTTAAAAAAAGTTCAGGGGCAGCCAGGTGGCACAGTGAGTCTGGAGACCTGGGATCGGTTCCAGCCTCAGATACTTAACACCCATACAAAATAACTGGCTGTGTGACCTTGAGCAAGTTACTTAAGCCCAATTGCTTAGGGGCGGCCAGGTGGTGCAGTGAATAAGAGCGCTGGCCCCAGCGTCAGGAGACCTGGGATTGGTTCCAGCCTCAGATACTCGGCACCCACATGAAAAAAATAACTGGCCATGTAACCTTGAGCAAGTTACTTAACCCCGACTGCTTTAAAAAAAAAAAAAGGCTCATAAAATGAAGTAGATTTTCTTAATCCCATATTATAGTTAAGATTCTACTTTAATATACAGTGTCTTCAGAAAGTCCTAGTGTAGTTTTAACATTTAATAACCGTGGTTAGCTATAACAGAAACCAATTACTTGTAGCAATTTAAAAGACAAGTATTTTAAAGTTTAGGATAGCTATGTCACAGAATTGTAGACAATGTATTCTTATTTCAGCCTTCCTGACAAACAACAAATGGCTACCCCAGACAAGAAGATACATGGTGTCTGGTGGAAATCTGTGCAAAATTCATGATTTAGGAAATTAAAGATTATTTCCATATGATCAAAGGTATTAATGTTAAAGGTTACAAAAAAGGCTTTATAAAGCTCCCCTAAAATACCTTAGACATTCTAACAAATATACTTTTAGTACTGGGATTTGCTCTAGGAAAACTTTAACTGAATTTTAGCTTCTCCATGGGAAATTGTATTTTCAAAATACTGGTTGCCATAAGTAAGCAAAGGAGGGAATGAAATTCTTTATTTCAAAGCTTCAATTTTCCTTTTACCTTACCCATGATAATAGCAATATGCCAGAAAGAACACTGGATTAGGAAGCAAACTGGGTTTTTGGTCCCAACTCTACCATTACCTTTGGCTAAGTATTTTTGGGGTCTCATTTTGCTCATTTGTAAAATGAATTTTCATATATTTTGAAATGACTAACCAAACTGACTTGTGGATAGAATAAAATGCTACTGTACCACAAGAAACAATGAATGAACAGGAAAATTTTAGTGATGCGTGGGAAGACTTATATGAACTGATGCAGTGATGTCAGTAGAACCAGCAAAACAATACACACAAAGGACTTCAATAGTATAAATGGAAAGAACAAAAAAAGCAAAAACAGAATGTTATATAATTACAATGACCAAGCTTAGTCATGGAGGAAAAAAAATGAAATGTACATGTGCAAATACACACACATGTATACACATACCCTTCTCCCTTTCTATTTTGCAGGGGAGAACTGTGGGTATATAACATATATACTAACAACTTTGGTGATGTGTTAATTTAGTTTTGCTTTTCTTCCTTTTTTTTATTCATTACTAAAAGGGATGACTTTTTTTTTTTTAAAGCAATTGGGGTTAAGTAACTTGCTCAAGGTTACATGGCCAGTTATTTCTGGGTGTGGTGCTAAGTATCAGAGCCCGGATTCGACCCCCAGGTCATCCTAACACTGGGGCCGGTGCTCTTACTCGCTGAACCACCTGGCCGCCCCATGGGATGGCTCTCTTGATAGAGAAAAATATATTCAGAAGTGAAGGTGATTAAAAAAACTCCAAAAGTTATCAATAAAAATTCAAAGAACAAAATGTAGAAATTAGGACTCAATGATCTTTAAGGTCCCTTTTCCTGCTAAACATTCTCATATTCTGATCCCAACTACTTCTCCTAAGACAAAGGAGACAGATAAATCGTGTGAATTTAGAACCCTGAAAGACTAGCTTAGGCTGGTGCTTTGCATCATTTTAAGAAATAAGGTTACTTATCTCGAGCCAAGGCAGAAATGAAAGGAAAAGTTCTAAAAAAAAGCAGTAGGATGGAACAATCAGGCAACTTTTTACCTCTTCCAGAGCCAAACCTTTATCATTATTTTGTTTAAAATGCTGCCAATTTCCAGACAAGAAAAATCCGTTTCAAGGGGCTTTAGATCTAGTCCTACTCCCTGCTGAAAGTATAATTCTCCTTTCCAATATCCTTTTCAAGTTTTTTAGAGGGGCAGTTCTACCTGTCAGTAAGTTCTTTTTTAACTTAAACCAAAACCTACCTAGATACAACTTCTATCCATTGGTCCTAATTGTTGCCTCTAGGGCCAACCAGAGTGAGATTTAATTCCTCTTCCATACAAGGACCTTTTAAATATATAGAAAAGTACCATATTCTCCCTCTAAAGCAGGGGTTCAGGTAGAGGAAAAAATTACATCTTAATTTTCACTAACCTTCAGAAAACATTTCCTTTAATTGTGAATACAGGCAACAAGTATCAGTCCAAGGAGGACCTCATTTGCTAAAGGGAATCAAGACACACGAAAAAGGTTAAGAAACCCTGTTTTAAACTATCCCTTCTCTAGGCTAAACCATCCTTAGTGCTTTAAGCTGAACTCATTTATCCTCAAACTTCTCCACTCCTCCAGAAAAGATGAATTGTTCTAACAAGTACTTGAATACATTTTGAATTACTTCTCCAAAAAACAAAAAACCCTCAAATATAATACAATACTCTTATGAAGAAAAGGATACTATTGCTACTCCAACACAAAGAGCTAATTCCAAGAGATGATGAATGGGGGTTGAACTGCTCCATCACAGTCATAGAGGATGAGTCCCATATTTTAATATCATCCCCCGATGAGGCAAATCTGATGCTTTCTTGCATGACTGCACCTATAAAAATAAAAAACAATGTACAAAAAGCATGTTGAAATGAAGCAGCTAATGTGAACCAAATGACTGTTCCCTCTCCATTAATAACAATCAAATCCCAATTATCCCAAAATCTCATCTATATGGAATATAGTAGAAATCCAGGAAGTCATCATCATTATTATACAGCTTAACATTTGCTTAGTTTTATTATTTGCAGAGAGTAAGAGCACCAGCTCCAGTGTCGGGATGACCTGGGGATCAAGTCTGGGCTCAGATACTTAGCACCACACCCAGAAATAACTGGCTGTGTAACCTTGAGCAAGTTACTTAACCCCGATTGCTTTAAAAAAAAATTTCTCATTGTGAACATCTGTACCTAGGAAATTGGCAAACATTACAAATCAGGACTTGATTTATTGTCTTGTGAATTATCTGGACTTAAGAAAGTGATGGTGAAAATGTTAATAGTGGAGATTAAACTTTAAGGTTGTTATAAGGAGACTGAAGAGGGGGAGCTATTTGTTAAACATTTACTAGCACATCATTGGGTGATATACAAACATAACATATTAATAAATGCAAAACAAAGTTATGCAAAGTAATTTTGAGAGAGGAAAAAGTAGGGGGAGGAATGAAGGGGACGGATGCTGGAAAGGACTTCTGTAGCAGGTGGTACCAGAGCTGTGGAGCCTTGGTGACCAAGCACCTCTGTTGAGTCTGGGAGGAAGCAGATGAAAGTTTGTGAAGGGGAATCATATGAAGATTGCTGCCATGGAGTACAAACCTTGGGTAAGTTCTAACAAATGGGAAAGGCTTCCTTCAGTCCCCCATTTCTGAAGCTTACTTACTAAATTAGGACAGGCTTGTGATTCAACAAATTCTAATGAGGGCATTTCTAGTGTCCCACTATGTAATAGGCACCAGGGTATATGAAGACAAAATCATTCCTGTCCTAAAGGAAGTTCCTGAGAAAACACCTATCTGAAAATATACCAAATCCAATCTTCTGGAGAGGAAGTGCTGAGCATTGATAAAGAGGCAGCCTCTGATATGGGAAGACCTACCTCTGGTGAATTACTGGCTGAGACTAAGGATGAGCCAATAAACCTTTCAGTGATTCTCTAAAGGCAACAAATCTAGAATTGTATGTGACCTTAGAGGCCATCTAGTACAATCCTCTCATTTTACAAATGAGGAAACTGAGGCCCAGAGAGGTTCAGTTACTCTTTGGGAGGTTAGGAGGCACAGTGAAAAGAGCTGGGCCTGGAGGTATGGAAGACCTTAGATGAAATTCAGCCTTACATTCTTATTCCCTGTGTGATCTTAGGTATGAGTCCATCAATCTCTCTGGATCCAAGTTCCCTCATTTCTAAAATGAGGGGATTGGACTAGGTGATTTCAGCTCTAGATCTACATACCTATGATTCTGGCAAGTCATTTAACTTCCATGGACCTAAGTGATCACATCTGTTCAATGAGGGAGACTCATGCCTGGAAGGCTGTCCCTTCTCTTTACCAGCCTCCTTCAAGTTCCCACTTTCTATAGGAAGCCTTTCTTGATGGCCCTCAATGCTGGAGCCTTCCCGTCAGGAGGGTCTCCAGCTTATCCAGTCTACATTTGTTTGGACAGAGATCTTTGCTCATTAGATTGTGAGCTCCTGTAAATACTCGGTCTTGTGCCTTGATCATCAGCACCGCTGAGGTACACAGGGACACGGACAGACGGACAGACGGAGGGACACACACACACACACACACACACACACACACAGCACCTAGCACACAGATGTTCTCTAAATGTCATCTATCATTATTCTTAGCCTCGTACCCAGCACATAGTAGGTGCTATATAAAATATTAGGTATCATCGTCATTCTCTTTGCTTAGCCCGGTGCCCGGCACATAGTTGGCGCTTCATAAATGTTAGTTCTTATGGCAATTCTCGTCCCCAGGGTTCTGCCCCGAACACAGTAGGTGCTCAATACCTGGTCCCTCCCAGCTCTGGATCTGTGCTGACGCCCACACTGTTCATTCACCCGGGCCTCTGGCACCTCTCTATACCCCCCTCTATCTGGATACAGGGCTGGCCCTTTGGCCACCTTAGAGGTGGTTTATTTTCCCACACCAGGGCCAGACCCTTGGGGCACTTCGCACCCAGGTAGTCTCGGCATTCGGGGCTTCGGCGGAACATCTCCGAACAGGGATCAAGGGCTGTGCGCCCGTGGGTGGAACCCCCAAGAAACTCTGGCCAAAGCCCGCTCTAGCCCTCCCCTCCCCAACACGCACTAGAGCCATCCACGGTGGGGTTGCGGGGGAGGGGGGAGAAGGAATGGGGACGAGAACGCGGCTGCACGGGGCAGGAACGAGGCTGCACCGCCCCCAGGGCCCCCGCCGGGACCTCCAAAGCCCCGGAATCTCAGCAGCCCGGAGCAGGGAGAGGAGAGTAACGGGACAGGCAAGACGGCTGGCAGGCGCCCCTCCCCTGCCGGGGCCGCTGCCCAGGCCTCACCTTTCCGTCGCCGGGGGTGAGAGTTAGGAAGCCGGCGACGGAGACCGCGGTCCGGGACCCCGCTCCAGAGCGCGACTTCCGGCTCCCGCGCGAACCGGTTAAAAACTTTAGGGAACTCGGAAGTCCCGCCTCCCCCACGAGCCCGCGGCCTCGGTTCCGAGCTGGCGCGTGCGCGCCGCGGGGCTGGGACGTGACTGCGCGTGCGCGGCGGTGACGTAGTAGCGGAGGCTGGTCAGTCACAAGCGTCGCGGGGCGGTCCGTCATTCGCGGTTCGCTGGAGAGCGTGGGTCAACTGTAGTGCGGTCCAGTGAAAAGACAGGAGGGTGCAGACTCCGAGGCCGCGGGTTCGAACCCCTCCCCCTCTCTCACCCTGATGACCCCAAACAAGTCACTTGTCCAAGCTGGGCCTCAGTGTCCCCATCTGTATAATGAGGAGACTGGGCTGAACATCCCAGGAGTGTCTCAAGCTGAGCGAATAAACACGGGACTCATTAACTGTCCCTCCCCCCATCAGTCACCGGGTCAGTCGGTTAAAGACCTAGTGTGTGCCGGGCGCTGGACGGCACCGCTGATACCGGGACAAAAGGGAAACAGCTCCTCCTCCCAGCGCCCTTATCTTTCAGCCCTCTTGGTTCCCAGCCAGAGCCCATCCCCCACGGCTGCTGCTTCCAGCTCCGTGGCTATCATTTTTCATATCTCACGAACTATACCTTCCCGTGCCCATCATCCCTCCGTTCCTGGACCACTGCAGTATCCTCCTAATTGTGTCCTCGCTTCCGGAATCCCCCCTCTCAAATACATCATCGTTAGAGCTGATATTCTCATAGCAGTGGTGTGACCACATCACTCCCTTGGTGCAAGCTCATCAAGTCTCACTTGGACTGTTTTAATTTTCTCCTCATTGGTTTATCTGCTTCCCCTTTCCCCCTGTTTCTAGGCAGCTGCCAAAATAATCTTCCCAAAGCATTGGTCTGATTATGTTAATTCCATTCTCAAGAATTTTCAGGAAGCCCTTATTTTCTACAGGATAAAGTAAATCGCTCAAGAAGGCATGTAAAGAAAACCCTTCCCAATCTGGTTCCAGGCTACCCTTTTCAGACTTAACTTCACACTATACCTCTTCACTGCCCTCTAAGCCTTGCTATTGTTTAAACTTGGCATTCCCATCCTTTGTCTTCACACCTTTCTTTGCACCAGCTGTCTCTGTTCCCCCTAGGCCTGAAATGCACTGTGTCCTCACCTCTGCCTCTTAGAATTTTTTATTTCTTTCAAAGTGTCAGCTCACCCTAAGTGTCCCTTCTTATGGGAAACCTTTCTTGATTTCTTTACTTGTGGATTCCTCTCCCAGTCCTTGAATAATCTTGCGTTTATTTATCTGTACTTTGTATTGCAAGGACATAGCAAGGGGTCTTGCACATAGTATGGGCTTAATAAAACGTAATGGATTGACTGTGTGGTTTATCAGAAAGAGTGCTAAATTTAGGAGTCAGGAAATCTAGGTTCAAATACCAGTTGTGAGAAGCTGTCTCTAGACTGTCTTTTGTTTTTTTCTGTGATCTTCCTTCCTGGAAATTTCCAGCCTCCTAGCTAATCCCTGTCAGCTCTGTGCCTGTGATGTCAGAGGCAAAAAGACAATACCTGTTAACCACACCCTGTAGTATAAAGCCTCTACCTTCCTTCTTTGATCACTGAGCTGATCTGTTATGGGAAATGGGACCTAAGTGATCTTATACTGACCTCAGATGACTAAAGAATAATGAAACTTGGATGTCAAGTAAAGGGGGCTCTGGCAGAATCAAAGACTCCCTCCTCCATATCAAACCTTAACTCTTAGAGAGCAGTCCTACATCACTATCAGAATTCTCATCATCCAAACCTGAATGTTCCATTGGCATCACAATCCCAATGTCCCAAAACAGACGTGTTTATCTTTCTCCCTATCCCAACCTATCTTAACCTCCCTTTTTTCTGTTAAGGGTATTCCCATCCTTCCATTTACCATTGTTTACAGCATGAAAATACTCCTCATTCATTCTTAGTGCCATATCGATCCAGTCAGTTGCCAATTCCTTTCGATTTTTACTTTGCAATATCTCTTGCATATATTCCCTCCTTTTCACTCACATAGCCACTACTTTCTTCAAAATCTTGTCGACTTTCAGCTGGGCTATTGCAAAAGCCACCTAATTGGTCTCTTTACTTCCAGAATCTCTCCTCTCAAATCCATCTTCTGATACAGCTACCAAACAGGTAGTCTGATAGAGCTATGACCATCTTCAGAAAACTTCAGTGGCTTCCTATTGCCTCTAGGATAAATTACTAGCATTTAAAGGTCTTTACAGTCTGACTTCAACCTATTTTTCCAGACTAATTTTACATTATTCTCTCTGACACACTCCAAGCTCAAACCAAAGGGGCCTATTTGCAGTTACTTGCCCATGGGGTTCCATCCCTTGCTTCCCACCTTTGCAGAGGCAATCTCCCTAGTCAGAATGCTCTTCCCTCCATAATTCCACATGCTGGAATCTTTAGCTCTTTCCAAGGCTTATCTTAAGTACCTCTTCCTACAAAAGGTCTTTCCTGATTACCCCCATGATTAGTGTTCTCACCGGTCACCTCCCACCATTAGCATTTGTTAATGAATGAAGAATAGCAGTAGATAGGGAGCTGAAGCTTGGAGCCAGGAAGAAGTCCTACTTCAAACACACTGGCTGTGTGACCTTGGGCAAATAATCACCCTTAGCAAAGTTGTAGAAAAGGTACAGACCTGCATTGATAGGGGAAGTTTCTTCACCTGAGAGGTAGTTCCCTATACTAGTGAAATCACAGATCCAGTCCCTATCTCCCTCTCAGAGGTCACCTTAGTACATTGATTTTACACATAAGGAAAACTGAGACCCAGAGAGGTTAAGTGAATTACCCATGATGACTCGGGAAGTAGTCCAGGATTTGAATTCAGGTTCTCTGATTCTAAACTCAACACACTTCACAATGCCATATGTGTGTGTGTGTGTGTGTGTTTAGTTTGTATGTACACATCATTTCCTTCCTCCTGTGGTAGAATGTGATGACTCTTGGTGTTTGTCTCTATATCCCCTTTGCCTAGTAAGGTGCCTTGTATGCTGTTGAATTTATTTTAATTTCCTTATCTGCATCCCATCAGGACCCTTCATTTGTCTGTGCCTTCCCTTGTGACCGATTATGTTATATCTGTTGTGCCTGAAGACTGTGATCCAGCCCTGTCTGTCCTTTACCCTGGACGCTTACCCTTAGGTGTCTCAAACCTTGTGCTTTTCATGTGTATGTGTGTGAAAATTTTCCATTAATAAAGTTATATTACTTTTAGCATTGATGACTAGTCTGCTTCATCTCTGGGAACCCCGAAGTTCCACAACAAGCTAGAATGGAGAGGGGCCAGACTAACTCTGTTACTTAGTAGCTATGTAACCATGAGCAGGCCATTTCTCTGTGCCTCACTGTACTCACATATAAAGTGGTGATGTCTGCATAGATAGATAGATAGATAGGCTTATCTATGTCACAGACATCACCTCAGTTCAGGCCTCTAACTCCTTTCACCTGAACTATTTCAATAGCTTCCTATTTGGTCTCCCTGCCTCAAGTTTCTCTCCTATTCAGTCCATCCTCCATACAACTGCCAAGTGACTTTCCTACAAGTAAGTCAGGGTTGTGATCATCTGCACCACACACACCCCCAACACACACACCAAACTCAACGAATTACAGTAGTCTCTCTAAAATCAAATACCAACACTTGTGTTTAACATTTAAATTTCTTCACATCCTGGTTCATCTTTTCAATCTTTTTACACATTACCTTGGATAGGCCTTAATTTAGGAAGACTAAGGTTACCCCCTGCATCTTGGGCCATTTACAATTGTCTTGACCTTTGTCTTGCCACTGTACTCTAATGACTCTGGAGGAGAGAGCTATACTGCCTCACTCAAGTCCAGTTCCCTAGCAAGTCAAGACATCACACTTATGATGTCATCAGTCCTCTTCAAGAACAAAGGATGAACCACAACAACACATTACTCTCTTCCTTGAACTCTACTTTATAGGCCAGCTCTACTGGCCTATATTCCCTGTTCCACATGCAGAATAATCCATCTCTCATTTCCATACCTTTGATTGGGATTAGCATCCCCATACCTGGGCGGCTTTCTTTCCTGACCTCCCCTATGCTGTCGTGCTCTGCTCCCAAATACCTAGAATGCTCTTCCTCCTTAACTCCACCTCTTGAATTCCTGTTTCCCCTTGAAACTAAGTTCAAGGGCCACACGAAGGCTTTACTGATTCACCATCTCCCAACCATCAGGACACTCCCTCCCAAAACTACTTTGTATTCACATTCTATGTTTATGTTCTCTCTCCTGTTACTTTGAGTGTAGAGGGTGTTACACTTTAATAAGTCTGTGTTCTCCCTTGTTGCTCTTCAGAAAGAACTTCTCAGATCATTTGCTAATTTTGATTCAAATATAACTTTTGATTTCCATACTCTGCCTAAATAGAAGCAGCCAGACAATGTTTTCTACAAGTCTTTTTGTTTTTATGAAAGATGAAAAAATGGCCCCTTCTCTGCTTGTTGAAATGGCAAAAGATTTTTATGAGCAAATGCAAATGACTAAGTCATGGGTTTTTTCTGAAGGATGGCTTTGGTATTTCAGATGTTTAGACAAAGCATTAGAAAACTAGGTTAGTTAGTAGAAAGCAATCAGTCCACAAACCACAGAATTAAAATGTATTTGGAGTGAGCAAGAAGGTTGAAGTAACCCACTGTTACAGAATAAGAAATAATACTTTCACTGCTAGAAATTCAGAAGACACTGAAAGACTGAAATTTTAGTGAAATAGACAAAGTAACTTAGGGAGAGCCTTCAGCCCATGATACAGTAGTTAAATTTGCAGAAAACCAGCTATATTTTACTATCTGGGAAGATAGACATTTGAACATTCCATTTTGATGAGATAACAAAAGATAAGAAAATAACCTGGTATCAGGGATAGTTTTTTAAAAAGCAGCAGGATATGTCACCAGCATAGTCTCCTACACATTTATATTGCTGATCTATATAACAATTGATGATAATGATAAACTGAAGATACTGAAATAATGTTATTTTTCTGTCATTATGTGAGCAATTGTATTGCAACTATATGATGAACATTGGTAATCTTAAAATCGTAGATCTAGAGCTAGAAAGAGACCCAAGGCAAAATCACTTCATTATATAGAGATAAGGAAACTGAGGCCCAGAGATATTAAAGGTTACACAAGTAGTAAGAGTCAGAAATGGGATTTGAAACCACATCTTTTCACTCCAGAACTAGTGCCAGTCTTCTAAAAACAAACAAACAAACAAACAAACAAAACAAGGGTATATACCAGGATGTCATAGATAGAAAGATAGATAGATGGATGGATGGATGGATGGATGGATGGATGGATGGATGGATGGATGG